>NC_059107.1:95654701-95958451 GCF_020740685.1 Jaculus jaculus
CTCTCCCTCTATCTGTCTTTCTCTCTGTCTGTAGCTCTCAAATAAATAAATAATAAATAATAAATATTTTAATAATAATAATAATAATAAATAAATAAAACTTATTTCAAATGCAGAAGGGCATCTCTTCAGCTCATCTGTACCACTGACCCTCTAGGAGAATGAATGAAGTGACCCCATGCTCTGATGTAAGCTCTTCAGCATGGCACACACCATTGGCATCTCTGCTGCTTATCTCTTTGTTGAGGGGGCTGGCCTTTGCACTATAGGATGCTTACTAACATCCAGGTCTCTACGCTTAAGGTGTCAACTGTGACCATAACTGTCACCAGACATTCCCCTATATTCCTTGGGGGAAGTAGAATCACACCCCCTCAAACCATAGCTTTATTGCCATCTCATGCCATCCTTTCCTGACCCATCTTCCCAGGGGCTTGATGGAGCTAACAGCATCTACTCAGGTTACCACGGGGCCCAAGGGTATCAGACTGCCCTCCGCACACCTTCATCGATGATTTCCTGGGAGAAGCAACTGTCTCCCCGTCCTCAGCCCCTAGAGGAAAACTTGGCTATGTTCAGCTTGATTCTGGCCCGTGGAGACGTACATATGCCAGGAGCGCCTGTGAGGAATATAGCCAAAAGCCAGGCAAGATATATGAACAATTGCCTTCAGAATCATGTCAGCTCAGTTTTGTCACACAGTGTCCCCTTGTGTAGTCTTTATCAGCAGAGACAGAATGTACTTGGGGTAAAGTACAGAGAGAAGGGGGCAGCCCAAATACCACCAAATGAGATTCCTGATGACTGGCTGACAAGAAAATAAATAAACACCCAGCATGGGTCAATTAGGCAGCCCATAGAGATGTACCTTCAAATGATGCCAAACTTTATACGCACACCTTCATGGGTTGTATTACCTTCAGGTTGGGACTCCCCACACATAAGAGATAAACTGGTTTCAGACCCTTGTGGGAAACCATCCCAGCTTCCTTACCTGAGTCTTTGTGCATGTGTCACCAGTACTGTTGATACTTGCTCTGGCCTGCAACTTGCATCCCAGGAGAGAGAAGGAAATGACCTGAAATCTACAAACATCCCTTGGTCTTCTCAATGTCAAGGGACTTGTGAGCCAGCGACTCACGAGTCCTTACAACAGGAAGGTGCTCTTTTGAGCATGCTTTCGAGGGTAGGGTAAGGGGGAGTTGGCAGAGTGGTGACATTGGTCCCTCCTGTCCCCATGAGAGTATATACCACTCCACACACTAAGAAGAGAAGTGGGGGCGGGGGCAGAACAGAAAGCAAAAGAGATTCTTGAACACAGTGGCTCCAAGTTTCCAGCTAGGTCCAGGCATCAAGTAAGAAGTATTCCCAGCTAGTATGTGCTTGCCTTGTGGCAAAAGTAAGCCTTGGAGGATGGAAAGGGAAGAACTACACAGCATCTACCAACTTCCTACTCAAAGAATAAATATAGGGCTGAAGAGATGGCTTAGCGGTTAAAGTGCTTGCCTGTGAAGCCTAAGAACCCATGTTCGACTCTCCAGATCTCACGGAAGCCAGACACATAAACGTGAGGCAAGCGCAAGGTTGCACATGCCCACCAGGTGGTGCAAGCATCTGGAGTGCAATTTCAGTGGCTGAGGCCCTGGTGTGCCAATTCCCTCTCTCTCTCTCTCTCTCTCTTTTTCTCTCTCAAAAAGGAGGGGGGGGTGCTGGAGAGATGGCTTAGCAGTTAAGCGCTTGCCTGTGAAGCCTAAGGACCCTGGTTCATGGCTCAATTCCCCAGGACCCACGTTAGCCAGATGCACAAGGGGGCGCACACATCTGGAGTTCGTTTGCAGTGGTTGGAAGCCCTGGTGCACCCATTTTCTCTCTCTCTCTCTCTCTCTCTCCCGCCCTCCCTCCCTCCTTCTATCTGTATGTCATTCTCAAATAAATAAATAAATAAATAAATAAATAAATAATAAAGAAGTCTAATCCGGTAAAAGAAAGCAAACCTAAGCCCAGCAACCTTAGAGACCTTGCAAAGTCAACATAAAACAAAGAAGATGCTGAGGTGAAAGGAAGAGAAGGAGCACTCAGTTTCAGGTGAATTTCCCTGGAAATACTGTTGGCCTGGATTTAAAAAAAATGGTCAGGGGGCTGGAGAGATGGCTTAGCAGTTAAGGCACATGCCTGAGAAACCTAAGGATCTAGGTTCGATTCTCCAGGTCCCACGTAAGCCAGATGCACATGGTGGCGCATGTGAAGGGGTGCTGTACATCCATGACTGGGATGGATGGTTTAAGTGTGATCCTCCCCCAAAACTCAAGACCAGTGGACTGACTCCCAGCAATCTTCAAAGGAAGACACACCTAGCTTCTGTCTACTGCTCCAGTGGCTTGCACTCGACAACCCTGTAGCAGTGAAGTGAGACAATGGTCCAATTCAGCTGGGAACCCGCAGCGATAAACTCCAGAAGCTCTTGCACAGCCCCTGTCTTCTTCAGAGTCACAAAGTCCTTCTTGGAAGCTGTGTGTTTATTGATTTCATCCACACATCTATAAGCTTAAAAAGGAAATTGATGGGTTTGGTTTTTAGGTCATAACAAATATCACTGCTATGAAAACCCAACAATCCATCTCTTCCTCCCCTCTGTCTCTATGCGGCTCTCTTGAATGAACACATCCTCTGTATTCTTTCCTTAATGAGAGAGACCAGCCATCCAAGGTTGTCCAGGTCATCTGTCCTGGTTGTAGTACCAAAAGTCCCATGTCCCAGGAAACCACTCAGTCGTACACAAGCCTCCAGGATGGCCGGTGGCCATACCATGAGCTGCCCCAAACTCCTTAGATCCTACAGTGAGGCTCTTTCCCAACCCTAAACTCACCCATCTTGTCCTACATTCTATGCTTGGACCAGCTGCACCTAGAAAAGGAAGACAGTGGGGAATTGAACGAACCAAGCTGTCTCCATGAAGGTCCAGGGAAGGAGAAGGGCTAGGTGACACTCTAAGGTGCCTTCTCTTTCTCCCCACATTTTGCCATTTCCCTAGTGTCAGCCCAAGTCCCAGTAAATAGAAAATCCAAAGATCAACTCAACAATAAATTCAGGATCAAAACAGAGGAAGACTTTTCTTGTGAGACATGCCAGTAGGGGACAGACAATAGAGAAACAAACACGGGCAGGCAGAAGATGTTATAAAACGGCTGGGTATGGAGGCCCACCGGGGATCTCAGCACTGAGATAGGAGGATCATGGGTTCAAGGCCAGTATGGCTACATGGCAAGACTCTGTCAAAAGGAGTAGGACTAGCTGGGTGTGGTGGTGCACGCCTTTAATCCCAGCACTCAGGAGGCAGAGGTAGGAGAATAGCTATAAGTTCAAGACCACCCTGAGACAACATAGTGAATTCCAGGTCAGCTGGGCTAGAGTGAAACCCTACTTCAAAAAAACAAACAAAAAAAAAATGAGAGGGCTAGAGTGATGGCTTAGTGGTTAAGGCATTTGCCTGCAAAACCAAAGGACCCAGGTTTGATTCCCCAGGACCCATGTTAGCCAGCTGCACAAGGGGGTGCACACGTTTGGAGTTCATTTGCAGTGGCAGGAAGCCCTGGCGTGCCCATTCTCTCCCCCTCTCTCCCTCTCTCTCTCTCTCTCTCTCTCTCTCTCTCTCTCTCTCTCTCTCTTGGAGTAAAGCAATAAGAGATAGAGGAAGTATAGCAATAAAAGGGAAGCAGAAGTGTGACAAGAGGGCCATTTCATGGGGCGGTCTAGTAGCCCTGAGTAGATATCTAAACACATCTGAGCAAAGGGTAACCCAGACATAGGATCCACTAGTGCCCTGAGGTGGGAGTTGGAGCTTCTGAGGAGATACAGGGTCCAGGGAGGTTGAATGAGAGTGTTAAAGAGGTATCCAAGATGAGGTCTGGTGGCTGGGCGATAAATCACGCAGGGCCTCTTAGGCGGGCTTTTCCTCTGACGGGAGAGCACTGAGGGTAAGGAGCTCAACATGACCTGGCTTTGAAAGAATCCCTCTGGCTGCTGTGTAGGTGACACACCACAGAGGTCAGGAGGGAATGGGTGAGAGAGAGACAGCCCTCCACCCTCCTTCCCTTGCTGCACCCTTCCACCTCCCGCCCTAGGGAAGCTGAGCAGCACCATTAAGCACTTAGAAGCTTTAGTTTAACAACACAGCTGCAGGAAGGGTTTGGCCTGGAAGCCCTTTGTGTGCGACTAGCTGCCAGCTTAGAGGACGTGAACCACCACAGGAGCTAGACAGGTTTCTGGGCTAGGCAGACAGATAGGGAAAAAGCGCCCTTGGTAGGTGGGTATTGTAACCTAATAGGTAGGTGCGGAGAGGTGATCCCGCTTCCTCCTTCTGGCTGGCTTAGAGGGATTTCTGGGACCTGCACAGTACTAACTGCATCATGGACCAATCAGGGCCTTTGTCTTCATTGAAACTGACCAATCGTGGACTCTGGATGGGCAGGCTTCCCTCATTTGATAAAAGTACAGCTCCCACTGGGACAGCAGGTTTTCCAGCTCTGCAATTCCCTCCTCCCTAAGGAGTCTGTGTTCTTTCTGCTTCTTTACCTCTTACTTTGAGATAAGCTTTGTTCTTTTAAACCATGCCTTGCCTTTGAATTCTTTACTTGGCAAAGAAAATTAACCCTAACATAGCCCTAGACAGTATTAGACTCAAAACTCGTCAGGGGTGGTGGCACACGCCTGTAATCCCAGCATTCAGGAGGCAGAGGTAGGAGGATCATCTTGTGAGTTCAAGGCCACCCTGAGACTACATAGTGAATTCCAAGTCAGCCTGGACTAGAGTGAAACCCTACCTCAAACAATAAAAGTGGGGCTGGAGAGATCACTTAGCAGTTAAGCTCTTGCCTATGAAGCCTAGGACCCCGGTTCGAGGTTCAGTTCCCCAGGACCGACATAAACCAGATGTACAAGGTGGTGCCTGCAATCTGGAGTTCGTTTGCAGTGACTGGAGGTCCTGGTGTGTTCATTCTCTCTCTCTATCTGCCTCTTTCTCTCTCAAATAAATAAGTAAAAAGAAAAAGAAATATTTTTTTAAAAAAACTCATCAAAGGGCTGGAGAGATGGCTTAGCAGTTAAGGCGTTTGCCTGTGAAACCTGAGGACCCAGGTTCAACTCCCCATAACCCACATAAGTCAGATGCACAAGGGGATGCATGCGCACAGGTGGCTCATGCGCCCAAGGTGGCACGTACATCTGGAGTTCATTTGCAATGGCTAAGGCCCTGGCATGCCAATTCTCTCTCTCGTTCTGTCTCATGAAAAGACGAAGGAGAAAAAAACTCGTCAAAGCAGATTAGAGGCACCTGAGAACTCAACACTAAAGGAGACTCAAAATACACCTTCTGGGCTGGAGAGATGGCTTAGCGGTTAAGCGCTTGCCTGTGAAGCCTAAGGACCCCGGGTCGAGGCTCGATTCCCCAGGTCCCACGTTAGCCAGATGCACAAGGGGGCGCACGCATCCGGAGTTCGTTTGCAGAGGCTGGAAGCCCTGGCACGCCCATTCTCTCTCTCTCCCTCTATCTGTCTTTGCTCTCAAATAAATAAATAAATAAAAATTTAAAAAAAAAAAACACCTTCTAAGGCTCAAGGAACATTGCAGAAGAGGGACTAGGAAGAATGTAAGAGCCACAGGTGGGGAAAAGTATACTCTGAGATAGTATTCCTACCCCCTCCACAGACTGGCTAGTGCATTCATGATCCCACAATGATTACCAATAAATAGCCCCACTGAGGAGGACCCTCAGTGCAATAGGGGTGGGCACAACCCATTGAGAATATGACCAAATTGCAATATGTTAATCTATTAAGGTTCTCAATAAAAGGTTTACAAAAAATATAATAAAACTAAAGATTTATGAGTAAGTCATATGGAAACCTACTTCTTTGCTAGCTAATACTACATATTAAAAAAAAAGAAAGAAAGAGTTTGGGCAGAAGTATCTTATAGATGTGGGTACCATTGTGCCCAGAATCCATAGAATATTATTAGAAAAATTTCAAGGCTGGAGAGATGGCTTAGCAGTTAAGATGCTTGCCTGCGAAGCCTAAGGACCCAGGTTTGACTTCAGGTTCCTCATAAGCTAGACTCATAAAGTGACACAAGTGTGCATGGTCACAATGCACACAAGGTGGCGCATGCATCTGAAGTTCCACTGAACTGGCTAGAGGCCCTGGAATGCCAATTCTCTCTCTTGCACATTTGCTCACACTTGCTCTCTTGCATTTAAAAAAAAAAGGCCAGTCTGTTGGGCTTGCCTCAAAAATAAATAAATAAATAAAAATAAAAATAAAGAAAAGAAAAGAAAATTTTCAGTGCTAGGGATAGGTTACCTTCCAGTGAGTTGTTGGCCAGGGAGGTCCTCAAAACATTACAAGATATCATTGCCAAGGCTCCTGGCTGCCCACCAGAACTAGATGGTAAAACCCCATTGCTGAAGACTCCACATGTGTGGGCTGCAGGTCACTGAGAAATCAAGCTGGAGCTGAGCTGGAAGCCTCCTTCCTGTTAACTATTGTCAGGATGCTGGAAAGAGCTTTAGTAGTAGTTGAGGGAGAAAAGTCATCAGTAGTATTAACCAGCAGTGGACTCTGAGAGTTTTATAGATGGCCAGCCATGCCAAGGGTACCAACTGGTGCAATGATGGCATGTTTGCAACTGATCTCTGATTGGACTTGAGGCCCGCTCCATAGGAGGGAATTCCCGCCTGTACTGAAAACCTTATGAAAAGCCGATGGCTGAGGAAGTCAGTCGTAAGCTGTAGGGAGAAACTACTATTGTCTGGCTAAATGGATATATGATGTCCACCAAATTGCCCTCGCAACACTTAGTGTTTGTGCCCATATATGAATATAGCTGTCACTTTTGGTTGGAGAAGCTTCTCGTTTCAGATGATGATGACCACTGGGGTGATGCAAAACTCACCACAGGGCTGAGAAGAAGGGACAATAAAGTGTTCAACACTAAGCTAAATATCTCTGTTGCACCTGCCAAGTCTCAGGGACCATTGCAGAAGAGGTGATGGAAAGAACATTAGAGCCAAATGATCATAAATGTTGGCGGGGATGTGGAAAAAGAGGAACCCTTCTACACTGCTGGCGGGAATGCAATCTGGTCCAGCCATTGTGGAAATCAGTGTGGAGGTTCCTAAAACAGCTAAAGATTGATCTACCATATGACCCAGCTATAGCACTCCTAGGCATATATCCAAAGGACTCATCTCATTTCCTCAGAAATACATGCTCAACCATGTTTATTGCTGCTCAATTTATAATAGCTGGGAAATGGAACCAGCCTAGATGTCCCTCAACTGATGAGTGGATAATGAAGATGTGGCACATTTATACAATGGAGTTCTACTCAGCGGTAAAGAAAAATGAAGTTATGAAATTTGCAGAAAAATGGATGGACCTGGAAAGGATTATACTAAGTGAGGTAACCCAGGCCCAGAAAGCCAAGCGCCACATGTTCTCTCTTATATGTGGATACTAGCTACAGAAGATTGGGCTTCTGCGTGAGAATGAAAATACTTAATAGCAGAGGCCAGTAAGTTAAAAAGGAGACATAAAGGGAAGAGAAAGGAAGGGAGGAGGGTACTTAATAGATTGATATTGTATATATGTAAGTACAATGATTGTGATGGGGAGGTAATATGATGGAGAATGGAATTTCAAAGGGGAAAGTGTGGGGGGGTGGGGAGAGAGGGAATTGCCATGGGATTTTTTTTTATAATCATGGAAAATGCTAATAAAAAATTTTTAAAAAAAGAAAGAACGTTAGAGCCAAAGGAAGGGGTGGTGTGCTTACAATACTGTCGTCCAGACACAAAGTGGCCTTGATATTCATGACCTTGCAGTGGCTGATGTAAACTACATAAGACCTGCATAATAATAAGGAGAAAAACTGATGACATCGAAACAGAAGGGAACTAGTTGGAAAGAAAGGATGCAATAGAGAGGGGGAGAAAGGTTGGGTGATGGGAGGTGATTATGATCATGGTTTATTGCTTATATTTATAGAAGTTGTCAATTTAAAAAAGTAAAATAAAATCAGAACCGACCACTTACATTTGTGCTGAGTCACAGGTCTAGCCTGACTCCACCCACTAGAAGCTCTTAAACAGCAGAAACTTCCAGGCCCTGCCAAAAAGTCCCCAAAAGATCTCAAGATGTTATTAGCCATGGTTTTTGAAAAAAAGAGCCAAATGGGGCGTAGAAAAATCTTGAAGATTTTTCTGAGTGTGGTGATGAAAAAGCTACAAGAAAATTTACATTCATGTTCCCATGAAGTGTGGTGTGAGGTAGCGTCTCTCTCCACTGACGGATCGACGGATTCTTCAGTTGGACTGAAAGCAGAGGCCGCCAGCACAGAAGGGAAGAAGTGGCCATGGACACTGGAAGTGCCCAGAGGAGATGGGAACCAGCGTCCCTAGCCTCTAGCATGCACATGGTACTGTGAGAAGACCGGAGGGCTGAACAATGTGGGGGATGCAGTCTGATTCTGTCAGAACACGAAGGAATGACAGCAGTCCCCTCCGGCTCAGAGTCAGCGAGGTGTAAACGGAGGCAGAGCAGCTGCAAGGCTCAGACAACAGCTGCCCGGAAGGAGCATGGAGCGCCCGGGGGACAGGTCTCAACAGGAGTCCAGAGAACAACCTGGGCCCCAAGGCCACACTGCGGAGTTCCCTCCCCTTCTCCTTCTGAGCTTATTCTCGCAGATGTCCTGTGCTCAGCTGGTTCAGTCCTGGGTCTTGCTCTTCCACAGCCCGTGTCCCCATCCCGCCCCCAACTCCCAGCCCTTCATCTGGAGCAATGCTAAGCTTCTTTTGGCTCATTCATTCATCCTCTGCTCTGAGCCACCTTGCTGCTTGGGAACTCTGCACCCCTGGACCCTTCCCCAGCTCCAGGTCCACACCCCTGTCACCTGACTGATTACCTCGCTTCACTATTCATCCTAGATGTCACCATGTCACTGCCTTCCTTGAAACCCTCCTCCCTGGTACTGCCAGCACCCTCATTGCCCTCAACACGCTCCGGGACTCCCGTCCAGAACGCCGTAGGTAATGTGTCTGCCCTTAGCACTTCTGAGGCCCCATAGTCACAGCAAACAATGCCCTCCCCAGGAAGGACCTAGCTGCTGTCTGTCCTTGCAATCTCCCACAAAGCTGGCCCAGATGAAGCCACTAAACCCTGGGGCCCATGGGAACTGGGCAATGGGAGAGATGTTATTACCATCACCCCCAGGGCACTTCTTAGAGAAAGAAGTGTGATCAAAACCTGCCTTCCAGAGGAGAGTACTTAATAGGTTGGTATTGTATATATGTAAGTACAATGATTGAGATGGAGAGGTAATATGATGGAGAATGGAATTTCAAAGGGGAAAGTGGGGGGGGAGGGTATTACCATGGGATATTTTTTATAATCATGGAAAATGTTAATAAAGATTGTGAAAAAAAAAAACTGCCTTCCATCATGGTGCTGGGAAGCAGTGACAGAGGAGTGCTCAGCACTGCAATATCTCTATCACACCTTCCAAGGCTCAGGGTCCATAGTGGAAGAGGTGCAGAAAGAATGTAAGAGCCAAAAGAAGGGTAGGACTCCTTATAATGTGCTCCTCCAGACACAAAATGGCCTGGATATCCATAACCTTGCACTGCCTGACACTACCTACACAAGACCATCATAACAGGAGCAAAAGATCATGACATCAAAATAAGAGAGACTGAGAGGGGGAGGGAATATTATGGAGAGGGAACTTTCAAAGGGGAAAGTGGGGGGGAGGGAGGGCATTACTATGGGATATTGTTTACAATCATGGAAGTTGTTAATAAAAAAATTAACTACATATATATATATATATATATACATATATATATATATATATATAAATGGAAATGACATAATGTGAGCCATAGTTGTAGCTTAGAATTTTCCCATACATAAAAATGTAAAAGAAAATTTAAAAAAAAGAAAACAACCTGCCTTCAAGGAGGCCTTCGAGAGACCCAGCATCAGTCTCCAAGTGGAGGAAAGGACTTCTTCCCAGAGGAAATCTGTGTCCTATGCTCCACTGGGAGAGAGCCTGCCTGTCCCTCAACAGCCCACTTAAATACCATCGCCTGCATGAAGCCTCCTGCGATTGCCAAGCCCTTGCCCAAGATGGAGGTAATTTCACTTTCCTCTGCACAGAACAGTTTGGTTTGTAGCTCCAAGTTCATCTGTCTATCTGGTAATCAAGACACTTCCACATAGGCATGAACGTCTGTGGTGGTTTGAATCCAATGTCCCCCATAAACTTCATGAGCTCTAAATGCTTGGTCCCTAGCTGATGGCAGTTTGGGAGGTGGAGCCCTGTGTTTTGTTGGGGGCGTGCTTAGGGATGTGATAGCCAGTTCCCTCTTGGTAGAATTAGACTCACTCTCCTGCTGCCTTTTGCCTCCGGCTGTGGCAGAGTTGGTGTCCAGCTTCTGCTCATGCCATGCTGTCCCCTGCCATCATGAAGCGTCCCCCTCAAGACTGTAAGCCAAAACAAAATCTTTCCTCCCATCAGCTGCTTTTAGTCAGGTGCTTTGTCCCAGCAACCAGAAGGTCACTACAACACCATGTATACCCCAAGCTCCTTGACAGCAAGTTCAATTCTTATTTGCATTTGGGTCCATGTTGCCTGGCACAGACCAGACACTCAGGCAATGGCTATTGGTTAGTGCCTTTCATCAATGTTTGCTAAATAGATGCAATAAGGCAAGTACAGCTGCCCTGGACATCAAGATGAATCCAGCCAGGACTCCTGCCCAGAAAGACTCCATGGACGACAGTCTTGTTGAGTGAATGAATGAATGAATGAATGAATGGGTGGGTGGGTGGATGGATGGGTAATTGACAGATGGTAATCAAGGCCCTTTCTTGGGAAGCCTCATAGGCCATAAAGCTTTTCATCAGCCTTTCCCGCTGCATGGTCAAGGATCAAATCCACGACATTTGAAATAACAAGGCTGCAGCTGCCAACAAGCTCCCCCTGAAAAGAAGTCATGCGGGGAACCACGCAGCTGTGAGCCTGCTCCTGGGGCCCCAAGGCCAGCGGTAAAACAAATGTCAGGATTAAAACACTGTTGGGAACAGTAGGAAAGAGAAATTAGGGGGATTTATGGCTAGACATGGGATAACCAAACTGACAGGGTAAGAGTAAGGACAGGACCCTGGGCAAAACAACAAAGCTGGTTCCCAGTTCTGGACAGGATCCTGCCAGCCCAGGAAGCCCCTCCCTGGAGACCATGCACCGGGCACCATTGCCCTGTCCTCTAGGAAGCTCTCAACTCTCTGCGTAATTAGATATACCCTTATACACATTCCTGAATCTAATGAATCCAGTTGAAGCAACTGAATTGTGGGTACAAAGGGCTTCTAAGAAATCCTCCCAGGGCTGGAGAGATGGCTTAGCAGTTAAGCACTTGCCTGTGAAGCCCAAGGACCCCAGTTGGAGGCTCGATTCCCCAGGACCCACATTAGCCAGATGCACAAGGGGGCGCACGTGTCTGGAGTTCGTTTGCAGTGGCTGGAGGCCCTAGAGCGCTCATTCCCTCTCGCTCTCGCTCTCGCTCTCTCTCTCTCTCTCTCTCTCTCTCTCCCTCCCTCCCTTCCTCCCTCTCCCTCTCCCTCTCCCTCTTTCTCTCTCTCTATCACTCTCAAATAAATAAATAAAAATAAACAAAAAAAAACATTAAAAAAGAAAGAAAGAAATCCTCCCAGGAGGCTAGTGGTGGTCAAGAAGCAGAGAAGTGATATTCCAGGTTTCTTAGACCAGACACTGGGGCAGCCTTTGCCAATGGCCCTTGGGCGCAGTCCATCCTCCACTCAAGAGGGTGTGCTTGCTGCCCTCTTTGGCTTTCTCGCCTGCTAAAATAGACCTTGACGACTGGCTCCCTCTTCCTGTGTCCCGTATGAATTCTCCTTGGGAAGCACAAAACCTGAGACTGTTGCCACAGCTGGGATTGGATGGGGGGCAGGAGGGGAACGCCTCCACATCCGTAACACCACCACGACTTCCCGGCCGTGCGCACTGACAGCTTTCCCAGTACGGACAGAGTTCTGTCCCTGCCTTACCAGGGGGACCCTGGAGCCAGAACTAGGGGCTTCTTCCCCTTGGCCTGCTCTTCCCCGGATAGGACATTGGTCTGCTCTGGAAGCAGAGGCCACGTGAGTGTTTCTTTCTCCTTCTTTTCCTTCTTTCTTTTTTTCCTTCTTTCTTTCTTTCTTCCTGGCTTTGTTGTTTGTTACTTGCTGTTTGTTGAGATTAAGTTTCAGTATGTAACCCAGTCTAACCTGGAATTCATGGTGATCCCCCTGTTTCACTTCCTGAGTTTTAGGATCACAGTGTGTGCCACCACACTAGATTATTTTTTCTTCTCTTTTATGTAAAACAGTCTTACATTAACCAAAAAAAAAAAAAAAAAAACAAAAACACCTTTATAGCCACTTGCCTCCAAATGCAGCCCTGCTGACTCTATCTAGATCATACATGAGGGCATCTCACCTGGGGCCCAGGTAATGACCAGCTGGGTAGATCAGCGCCACTGCAGAAGCCAGAAAGACCCCGAAACCCCACAGGCTGGCCATTCCCTACAAACTCATTGCTTGGGGACATGAAAAAACTTGGGGGCCTATGGCAACTGGCAGCCTTCGACTGGGAGACCCTGAGAAACCTCTCTGTGCCCTTAACCCTTCATAACTCCTCCCCACCCCCAGAAACTCAAAATGGAGTCAAGCAGGCATTTTCCCAGGGTTGGGTGCAGCGGAGAGAGAAGTTGGCTGGCTATGGAGACTACAAATGCTCTGGCTCTGACGCATGAGGCAGAGACCCCCAGGGACAGACAGTGGAGAGACCAGGCCTAATTCTGAGGGCAGAGCCTTCTGGCCCATGGAACCCAGAGAGCACAGCCCCAACGTTAACCCTCGAGCTCCGTCCTCCTCTATCTGCCCCAGGACCTGTGGGCAAACCCTGTCTGCGCAAACCTTCCCCTCTCCCGTCTGCACCGTCTGCCCTGTGGGCACATGCTGGAGCACTGAGGGGTGGAGTTCCCTGGCAGTGCCCAGGAAGGAGCACTGGTGTTCACCTGCCATGTGAGGGATCAGGCCCAGCTGCAGGCGGGCAGCTGCACAGCCCATCTGTCTCTAGCAAAGAGGAGACGGCGCTGCTACAGGTTCAGGGGGGGAAGAGGGTGTTCTTGAAGGCTGGCCCCAAACCCTCCCCTCACACTGCTTTCTCTCCCTGCAGTATTGCCCAAGCAGCATCATCAGGGCCTCCCAAGAAGAAGGCTGCCAGGCTCCTGCCCAAAAACTTGTTTCACCTCTGCCATGCTCTCAGGGACAGCGGCCCGGGCACGAGCCTGGGCAGGGAAGTGAGCAAAGCCATCCAGCTCTAAGAGATCACGCTTGCTTGATGAATCCAATACCCATGACCATGTACGTTCCCACAACAGTCTCTGGAAATCTATTCAGGTCCCTGGGCATCTAGCCCATGCGTGAAGTTTTCTGCAAATAAGGAGAAGGCCTTAGGGCTAGGAAGCAGCTCAGTGGAAGAGTGTATGCCCAGCATGGGTGAGGCCCAGGGTTAAAGCTCCAAAACGACAAGGAAAATTAGAAAGGATACCTCTTTCTACAAAATATGTTGGCAATAATAATGATGAAAAGCCAGGCATGGTGGCACATGCCTTTAATCCCAGCACTTATGAGGCAGAGGTAAGAGGATCACTGTGAGTTTGAGGCCACCCTGAGACTCCTTAGTGAATTCCAGGCCAGCCTGGGCTAGAGTGAGACCCTACCTCAAAAAAAAAAAAAAGAAGAAGAAGAAGAAAAGTAAAAGGAGGCCTTATTAGACACTGGGTCTAAGCTCTTCCCTAAGCTCCACAGCGTCATGGTCCATATTTAGGGGAGGCTGTGGGACACCCCCAGCTCCAGCACAGCACTGAGACATACTGCCCTCCGTCACCCTGTAACGGGCATCCTTTGTGCCCTGGACCCTTTCCCATGAGCATCCTTCAGACACCTGCCCCCCCACCTCCGCCCACAGTACTCTCTGCACCTTGGAAATAGGAGCCTGAGACAGAGCTTCAGACGCTCAGCGTCCACCTTCAAGTAAGTCATCCGGGGGAGATGGGATTCTAGAGACTTCTCACCAGGGAACCAAGCCAATTGCTCAGAATGAATGACAAAAGTATTTTATTGGAGACAAAGAGAAGGAAGAACAGAATTGTGTGAGACACTGAGCGGTCCTTGTCCTGACCTTGCAGAGCAAGGCAACGGAGGATGAGCTGGGTTCTGACGCAGATGGATATCCGGGATCGGGTGGAGGACAGCATGGCTGTTCTGCAGATGGAGCTTCCGGTCATTGTCCCCTCTGTCCACACAGGTGAAAACAGATATCTCCTCCTATTCCGGGGCAGGGGTGGGGGGGCTTCCAGACCCAAGTTGAGAAGAAGCTACCAAACTCCAAGAGATGCAGAGTCCACATCCCAGCCAGGGAAATGGTCTCCAGCAGAGAGCCCAGGACCAGACCAAGGGGACTCTCACAGGATGAGCACCAGGGAGGGAGGGTGGAGGTGAAATGAAGGAGGTACAGGGACCCCAGGGCAGACTGGCTGGACTCAGGACCTGTAGGGCCTGTGTCTCCTCTATCGCTGGGACCTCTTGGTCAGGGTGGTGGTAGAAATGATCTTGCTCCCGGTACTGCCGCTGACGCCACCACCATACCCAAAGCCACTTCCGGAGCAGGAGCCAAAGCCACTCCCCAGGCCAAAGCCTCCACTGATGCCTCCGATGCTGGCACTCCCGCCAACTACCGCTGCAAGAAAAGCAAAGGACACAGTGATTTCCACGACGCCAGGGGTCCCCGGCCCAGACTAAGGAGGACAAGCGGGATGACGGCCCACAGCAGTGCAGGAGTACTCACAGATGCTCACGGCACTCTGGCATTCTCCAGACATCCTGTGGGGAGAGAACGAGTCTTGAGCCACAGAGAGCCTAGAGCACCCCGCCCTTCAATACGCAAATCTCTTGAGCCTAACCCGGCCTTGAGCAGCCACATACTGGGCTGGGGGTGAATTGTTCTCTACTCATCCCAGTTCTGGATGTGCCAACCTAACGCTGAAGCAGGTACAGACACAAACTCAGACCCCAGGCCTCCGAGTCCCTGAGGGTCCCACCTGTCTCTTCTCACCTGCACTCCTCGCCCTCCAGCAGCTTGCGGTAGGTGGCGATCTCGATGTCCAGGGCCAGCTTGACGTTCATGAGGGCCTGGTAGTCACGCAGCAGCCGCGCCAGCTCCTCCTTGGTCTTCTGCAGGGCGGCCTCCAGCTCGGTACGCTTGCTGTAGGCGTCTTTGAGGGCCAGCTCCCCACGCTGCTCCGCATCGGCCACAGATGCCTGCAGAGTCTGGCACTGGATAGAGTACCAGGCGGGCAACAGCAGTGCCATCAGCGCCCTGAGTTCCAGAGCTTCACACCCGTCCCCTTTCTTGGGGCAGCTTTCCTTGGGTTACGATGTCGGGATTCTGTCTGTCCTTTCAGGAGTCTCATTCACTCTAGACAGAGCCCACCCATGTCCCCACCGGACTGGTGAGAGAAAGATGAACAAAACCCAGTGAGGATGAGTCAGGAACCCTGTGTACTGGGGGGTCATGTCACATGAACTAGGATACTGCTGAGGGGATCAGAGTGTGCTGCTGTCACGAGCTACCAAGGCCTTGCAGATTATCTTGGGGGGTCCTCCAGTCCAGTGCTTCATCTGATTGTTCCCCAGAAAGGTGTCTACACTCACCTGCTTCTTGACGTTCTCAATCTCTGCCCTCAGTCTCTGGATCATCCTGTTGAGCTCTGAGATCTCATTCTTGGTACTCTTCAGGTTGTCACCATATTGGTCAGCTGAGGTCTGGAGCTGCTGGACCTGAGAGTGAAGGAGAACAGAGATTCAAGGGTCAGAGATTGTATAACAGGGACGAGTGAGGGCAGCCACGGGTGGCAGAGGCAATACCAATGGCACATAATCCCAGATCAAACCAGGATTTGTGATGCCTAGAGAATCCACTTATCTCTGACTGTCCTTGTCTTTTAGTCACCAGTCATAGACATTAAAAGCAGAGTCCCAGAGCCAGCCCCTCTCCACACACACACACACACACACACACACACACACACACACACACACAGTACCTTGGTCTGGTACAGGGCCTCAGCCTCGGCCTTGCTCCTCTGAGCGATGTCCTCATACTGGGCGCGGACTTCGGCGATGATGCTGTCCAGGTCCAGATTCCGGTTGTTGTCCATGGACAGCACCACAGATGTGTCCGAAACATGTGTCTGCATCTGAGACAACTCCTACAAGGCCAATGTCTCATATCAGCCCCTGACCGCTGACACCAGACTCCTATTGCTATGGAAATGGCTATGAGAGAGGTCTAGTGGAAGCAGAGTTGAGATGTTCAATGAGCAGGAGAGGGAAAGGGGCAAAATGAAGGCTGTCATGTTCCTAGTCTTGACTGCTTCCAAGAGCCATAAGCGCTCCGTGTCTGATGGGGAAGGTGCCTCTGGCGTTGGACAGAGGGGAATGGAATGCCCCCTTTCCACTACAAGTATGGTGGACAGCAGTGAATTCTCCCTGTGCAACCTCTAGCTCTAGGACATCCGGTTTCCAGGAGCTTTCTGTTGAGCCTCTCTTCATGAACTTGCCCTGACGATCTAAGGTGATGGAATGCTTTGAAAATCATGAGACCCAGCCTGCAGCCTATAGATCGGGGGTTCCCCTCCACTGGGTGGAGGATGGAGGCCTCACCGCTTCATAGAGGACTCTCAGGAAATTGATGTAGTCATTAAGGCCATCCACCTTGGCCTCCGACTCCACCTTGGTCATGTAGGCAGCATCCACATCCTGAAGAGAAAGGGGAAGAAGAAGGGAGGGGGTCAGGAGTTACAATGGGGCCAGGTCATCGATGCCTATGAATGTCTTACTAGCACTTGGGAAAGACTATGCGGCACCAGTGAGGTGTCAGGAGGAATCATTTGATAACATTCTTCCCCCAAAGCAGTCAGAAAACATGACAGTTCACTGTCCAGATGGGCTTTCCTCCCGCGGTGACTCCCTTAAGACTGGTTCCTTTGCCCACTTCCTTTGACTTCACAGACACCGACAGAGCCAAGAAAGGCTTCAAAGAAAAAGCAGGGAGCAGCCCAAACCATGACTCAAGCCAAGGGCCGCTCCCAACCAGGAAGGACCCTCCCTGCAGGCTCTTCCCTCCATCCTTCTTCTCGTACCTTCTTGAGGACCACAAAGTCGTTCTCTGCAGCAGTGCGCTTGTTGATCTCATCTTCATACCTGCGTGGAGGCACAGAAAGGAAGACAAGGGGGCCCCCTGAGACAGTGGTTCCCCCTCTCCACTGCTTGCTTAGGCTATGAGTAACATTTCCCATGGTCCTATATCTATATCCATTCCGTGTACGTGTATTAGTTAACATCTATGAAGCTAATACTCTGGGGCTGGTTTCCTCAGAAATTTAAAAAAAAAAAAAAAAGCTTCAAAAAGACTTCTCAAGGCTGGAGAGATAGCTAAGTGCTCAAAGGCACATGCTTGCAAGAACCGATCTCCTGGGTTCAATTCCCCAGTGTCCGTGTAAGCCAGACACACACAGGGTGGCACATACATCTAAAGTTCATTTACAGAAGCAAGAGGCCTTGGTGTGCGCTCTCTCCTCTCTCTCTCTCTCTCTCTCTCTCTCTCTCTCTCTCTCTCTCTCTAAATAAAAAAAAAATAAAAATGTTTAAGGGGCTGGAGATATGGCTCAGCAGTTAAAGGTGCTTGCCTGCAAGGTCTGATAGTCCAGGTTCAATTCCCCAGTACCCATGGAATGCCAGATGCACAAGGATGGTGCATGCATTGGGAGTACATTTGCAGTAGCAAAAAGCCCAAAAGTGTCCATTCCTTCTCTGGATCTCTCTCTCTTTCTTTCTCTTTCCCTTTCTCTGCTTGCAAATAAATAAAAATAAATTTTAAAAAGATATTATAAAAAGACTTTTCAAGAGACAAGATATAAGGAGAAAACTAGCAACAATCTAATGGATTCTATTAAATCATTGGAAAAACTGTCTTCTGGGCCATTTGGCAGATTAAATTCTTAGAGATGTTACCAATGTCCCAGTTCCCTTTACTTGGAGCGTGAATGAGTTGAGAGAGGAGGCTGGTGTTCATTTTCTCAGCCCCATATATAAAGCTCAAAATTAGAGCTACTGTGTGTTGAGTGCCCACTACATGTCCAGCATTGTGTCTGCTCTCTCTATCCCATTTAATTTCATTCAGTTCTTACAACCTATAAGGTAAGAATATTAGCCCCATTAAAGATTAAGACAACCCTGAGATGTGAGCTAGCTCATCAAGGCCACATAGCTACTAACAAAGGAGTCGGTCTGGAATCAATTCCATCTGTCTTTCTCATCTATACTACCAAAGATACATTTGGTTTCTACCTTGTTTGTGTGTGCCAAAGCCACAAACCTGAACCTGCTTGAAACAACTTGTGGTTACTTGGTCTTATCTTTTGAAAACATGGCCATGTGGACACAGAGAACACCTTACAGGAACTTCTTGGGCCACTTGGTATCACTCGGAGCTTGGGAGCCTGAGCCAACCGGGGGTCTGGGCCCTGCTTCCCTCACGTACTTGGTCTTAAAGTCCTCCACGCTGTCCTGCATGAGCTTCAGCTCGGACTCCAGGCGTCCTTTGTCATTCAGCAAAGTGTCCAGCTGTTTCCTCAGGGCGCTAAGGTAGGTCTCAAAAAAGGGGTCCAGGTTTCTGGGGGATGTGGTGGTTGTCTGCTGCTGGAGGAGGTTCCATTTGGTCTCCAGAACCTTGTTCTGTTGCTCTAAGAACCGCACCTGTGTTGGAAAAGCCACCAACCAACTGGTGAGGGCGGGAGGCTTTGGCAGGAGGGACTCTGAGGCCAGCACCAGCCCAGATGGTCCAGGAAACCAAGCCACCTAAGAGCCAGAGCCCCTCAGGTAGGGCCACCACATGGCAAACCCAGGGCGTCAACACAGCTGCTGGCTCCACAGCAACCAATGGGCCTGGTAACTGTGGAGAACGGAGCAGCAGAGCCACACGGCGGCAGGAATAGCTTCCTAACCATGGCGGACATGCTCAAGGACAGACGACGGCTATGAAATAAGATGCTTCTTCATGGCAAAGGAAAGACAAAGTAGCTAAAGACATTCAAGACAAGCAAGCTGGTGCATGTGTGTAAGCCCGGCACCTGGAAGGTAGAGGCAGGAGGAACCCGAGTCTGAGGTCAGCCTGAGCTATGTGGCAAGACCCCATCTTAAGCCTGGCATGGTAATCAATGCCTGCCATCCCAGCACTCGGGAGGCCAAGGCAAGAACATCTCAAGTCTAAAACCAGGCTGGGGGCTGGAGAGATGGCTTAACGGTTAAGGTGCTTGCCTGCAAAGTCTAAGGACTCAAGTTTGATTCCTCACTACCCACATAAGCCAGATGCACAAGGTGGTACATGCATTTGGAATTACTTTGCAGTGGTTGGAGGCCCCGGCACACCCATTTTCTCCATATCTCTCTCCCTCCCCCCCCAAATAAATAAATAAATTTAGAGCCAGGCCAGGTGCGGTAGCGCATGCCTTTGATCCCAGCACTCAGGAGGCAGAGGTAGGAGGATCTCTGTGAGTCCGAGGCCAGCCTGAGACTACACAGTGAATTCCAGGTCAGCCTGGACCAGGGTGAGACCCTACCTCGAAAAAACATTTTTAAAAAAGAAGGAAAGGAAAGGCAGGGCCCCACCTCCTCTTCCCTTCCAAGAGCTCCAGAAATGAGCAGTTTCTCCCAGAGTCAGGAGCAGGAACAAGGCCCCGGTGACCTGAGACCCTGCCCTTAGCATCTGTCTCTGGTGACCTGAGACCCTGCCCTCAGCATCTGTCTCCTTCCCAGGCAAAGCTGGCGAGGCTGTCTTCAGCTCCCAGAACTGCAGTGCCAATAACTGAATCATCAGGTGTCAACTGCTATTTCCAAAACCAAAACGTGAAGAAACACAGGGACACTATAAACCCACTTTTTTGCTGAGGCGAGGTGACAAGAGCCACAAAAAAAAGCAGAGTAGGGGTGCGGTTCAGAGGTCCAGCGCTTGTCTGACATGGTCAAAGCCCTGTGTTCAAATCCTAGCACTGCAAGAGAACCAAGAAGCCCCATGATGAGAACTGTGAGCCTTGTGCATGCCATCCTCTCACAGAATGGACAAAGAGACGATTGCACTTCACAGCTAAAAGCAGAGCCCCTTGGGGTGGCCCAAGGGTTTCTCCAGCGCCAGGAGCCCAGGGCCAGACTCCAGCCTCAGAACCAGGACCAGGGCTGGCAACAGCTGGCTCCTACCACCTTCACCCAGGCCGCAGCTCACGCACCTTGTCGATGAAGGAGGCGAACTTGTTGTTCAGCGTCTTGATCTGCTCACGCTCCTCAGTGCGGACCTTCTGGATCTCAGGGTCAATCTCCACATGCAGGGGCGTTAGCAGGCTCTGGTTGATGGTGACCTCCTGGATCCCCCCGGGAGGGCACACAGGGAAGCCAGGACCACCCCGACCATTGAAGGAGCCTCCGAATCCGCCTCCAAAGCTGCCGGCCCCGAAGCCTCCTGCGCCCCCAAAGCTGCCAGCGCCGAAGCCTCCTGCACCCCCAAAGCCGATGCCTTGGCGGGACCCAGCCACACTCATGGAGATGCTCTTGTGTCCCCCGAGGTTGTAAAGGCTCCTGCTGCCAAAGCCTCCGGAGGAGCAACGGCCTGCACCCCCGGAAATGGAGGCCGAGCTGAAGGCCACCCTCTTGCCCCCGCCAACAACGGCTGAGCCACAGCTGAAGCCTCGGGATCCACCCCGGACACTCTGCTGTCTGGCAATCATGGCTGATAGAGGAGACAAGCTAGGAGCCAAGGACAGAAGGAGGCAAGAGGGGCCAGTCCGTGAATACCAGAGCCGCCAGCCCGAGAGTCTTATATGGGCTGGAGTGACAGGGCTTGGTTGCAGGGGCATAAAGGGAAAAATCCAAAGCATCTCTGGGCTTGGTCTTTGGCACAGGCCCATCCTTCTTGCACCTGCTGAACATGTCACTAAACACACCTACTAAAGTCACTGGGAGGGCACAGGTTACGGTCCCATCCCTTTCCTGAGCCAGCACCCCAGGGCTTTCTGTAATCACACAACCTTTCTGGTTCAGCTGAGCAGCACCCCCACCCCCCGCTGCCTGTCCAGCTCCCTGGCTGACCCACCGAGGCTCCCCCATCCAGACAAGACATCTTATCACTCCTCCTCTCATAGCGTCAAATCAAGTACCTGCCTGCCACGACCAGTCTGCACACCCTGACCTGAGCAAGTCACCCTCGGAGCTCAGCCATGGCACTCAGAAGTTGGAAATAATATAAATATTTACCTTCCCTCTCAGGATGAAGAGGGATCGTGAATCACGGGGTGCTTGGTAAGCTGTCAGAAACTGTTTGCACAGTTGGTATCACCGTCGATCTTTTCCTCGATGTGTCGTCGATCCTGGGCTTACATGGATGGCAAATGCTCCTCAGTTACAATTCCGACCCAGAGGCCTTCTAGAAGACCCAGATGCCCCTCAACTTGACCAAAAACTACAGGGAACCTGCCGCACATGGAGCATATACAGGAGAGGAAGAGGCAGGGGGCCTCCACCCCTCCTCTTGAGAGCAGGCCCGCTTCCTCCTGCTCGGGACTCCCCTTGCCTCCCGGGGTACAGGAGGAGTCTGCTTTAGGCTTTGGGTGGGCTTGACATCATGCATGCAGCAGCAGCCCCAGGTTTGCTTGGCTCCCCCACAACAGAGCTTGTTGTTTTCCACCAGCCTTCAGGGCAGAAGATCCTAATTTTTTTTTTGTTTATTTTCTTGGTTTCTTTTTTTTTAAACAATTTTTATTTGTTTATGGGAGAAAGAATGGGCCTGCCAGGGCCTCTACCCACTGTGCTGCAAACGAACTCCAGACACATGTGCCACCATGTGCATCTGGCTTACATGCGTCCCTGGGAATTGAGTCTGAGTCCTTAGGCTTCCCAGGCAAGTGCCTTAACCACTGAGCCATGTCCCCAGCCCAGGCCTAACTTTTTGGTGCTAAGGACTGCTTTGGCAGAACAGTGACATCACAGGGCCACGCCTACCAGCCATGGTTGAGATGTAAAATCCTAGCTTCAGTCCTACAACTTACATTCTTCCCCAATCACTGCAACTGATCTGCGTTCAAGCCCTACACACACACACACACACACACACACACACACACACATGCGTGCACACACACACGTACGCACATACCACCTTGTTGCTAGCTAGCAGTACAGCCTGGGACAGGTCTCCTGGCCCCTCTGAACCCAGACAACTCATCTCATCTACAAAACAGGACACATGCCTCATAGCTAATAGGATAAACTATCTATAACACCCAACACACGGAAGGCCAACGGGCATTCATTCTGGCCCCATCCAGGCCTTGCCACCACCTCTGAGAAGGGGGAATCAAGCGAACCTCCCCTCAACCCCGCATTTACGGAATACCCCTGTCGTGAGAAAGAGCAGCCACCGGCACCCAGATATTCCCACAAGCCTGAGCGTCCCCCAAAAGTGGACAGCTCTCCCAGTTCCCAGACAGGGGAGCACAGGGCTGGGGAGAGGGAAGCCGGTGAGCAGGAGTCAGGCCAGCAGCTCATCCTCCCCAGCCCTTTACCTCCGCCCCACAGCTGGCCTTGGATCAACCTGCTCAGAGGGTTGGGGGCTGAGGCAGGGCCAGGAGCTGGAGCCCAGGCACAAGAGAAGGCTCCAGAGACCACCAGCAACCTGAGAAGGTGAGTATGCCAGAACAAAGATCTTCTACAGGGAAAGGTCTGGACTTCTGGCCACCCCACCCTCAGCTTTTGCTGAACACTGTCTTTGAGCCAGACTCCTGTGCCTTTCAGGATGAAGAGACTCAAAGTGGTGCATGCGTCTGGATTGTGTTTGCAGCAGCAAGAGACCCTGATGGGCCCATGCTCACTCTCTCTGCCTCTCTCTCTCTCTCTCTCTCTCTCTCTCTCTCTCTGTCTGTCTCTCCCCCCCCCTTTCTCTCTATCTCTCAAATAAATAAATAAAAATATTTAAAACTAAATAGGCATGATGGCACACATCTTTAATCCCAGCACTTGGGAGGCAGAGGTAAGAGGATCACCGTGAGTTTGAGGCCATCCTGAGAGACTACATAGTGAATTCCAGGTGAGCCTGGGTTAGAGTGAAAAACCAACAAATAAGTAAATAAATAAAGGTACACACAAGGAAGACTTGTCCAAGCAAGGGGGGTGGGGGGTCTGCCCTATGGTGATAGGGGCAGAGAACATTTCTTTCTAAAATAGATGTCTCCTTTTTAAGTGGGCCACAGGCAGGTGTTGAACAAGCATCTGCCTGGCAGTTACATGTGAGTGCTGCTCCCCACACTCGGCCAGAGCCCCGCGCACACGGCTTTTGCTATCACCCTCTGTGACCCTGCTTCCCCTGGCAGCTGGCCGACCCTTGGCTCTGAGGAGTAGGCCTCTGAGGGTGTGGACAGGGTGGGTGTGCTTGCCCAGGGCTTTCTGGGTGCAGGAGGCAAAGCCCTTCATTCAGCCTGGGATTATACATTCTGAGGCCTCTGCCGCTGTCAGCACAGCCTGGCGTGTGTGTATGGGAAAGTGCCCTGCCCTCCCGGCCCATCTTCATCCCTTACCCCTCTCAGTCACCCAACCCCAACCACCCCTCTGACTGAGTCACTCCAGGGAGCCAGAGCCAACAAGGGGATTGGAGACCCTGCGGGGGAAGGAGGTCAGCCCTTCAGGAAGAGGCCAGGACAGAGAAGGCAGGGTGCTTAGAGTCAGGTGTTGGAGCAGCTAGATCCACATGGTGTCCTGTCCCAGGCCTGGGTCAGCAGGGGCTTTCCAGCCCTTTCTGTAGCAAAAGCAAGCTGCAGCAAGCTCACAGGTGCCACTGGGAAAAGAGGGAAGCAGTGGCCGGTGTGGAGGAAGAGTGTGAGCCCCATGCTGCTGGTCTCCCCTCCTGTACCCCCCAACCCCCAAGCAACAATGAGGTCCTTGGGTTCCAGAACTCCATCTGGGCTCCCGCAAAATCATCACCAAGTTTGATGACACACTGATTAAAATGATCTCTACCAGGTAGGAGGATCGCTGTGAGTTCGAAGCCACGCTGAGACTACATAGTGAATTCCAGGTCAGCCTGGGCAAGAGTGAGACCCTACCTTGAAAAACCAAAAAGAGAGAGAGAGAGAGAGAGAGAGAGAGAGAGATGGCTCAAGACACTTAGTGGTTAAAGGCACTTGCAAAGCCTCATGGTCCAGATTCATTTTCCTGGGTTATGTGGGTTCACATTATCCATGTAAAGCTAGATGCACAGACTGGCATGTGTATCTAGAGTTTGTTTGCAGTGACAGGAGGTCATAGTATTCTCTCTCTCTTTCTCTCTCATAAATAAATAAAATATATTTTTACAATAAATAAATTTTTAAAACAATTATCTCTACCACTTGGTTTCCAGCCCCTACATTTGATTTCAATGTAGCTCTGGCTTGGGTTCTCTCAATTAACTTACTGTGGCTTCTCTGCAAATTCATCCCTTCTCTCAGCCTCTCAGCCCGCAGAATGACAAGTTGGGACTGGCCCACACCCAGCACACTTTCTATTTCTTTTTCTCTCTGAGCAGCATAACCCAGTGAGGGGCTTGGGGTCTCGGATCAGATGCTGGGATTCCACACCCAGCTTGGTGGTCCCAGACAAGTTACTTATCCACTCTGTGCCTTATTTTTGTTGTCTGCTAAGTGGGGTCGGTAACAGTGCTTTGTATTATGGGCTATAGCGGAGACTGAGTCAGCCAGAGGCTTCAGGGTGCACTGTGGTAGCCATTGGGAGACCTGGAGCTATCAGGTCTGAAAGCATGCACGTCCAGCCCCTGGGAAGAGAAACATCGCCCTGTGAGTGGAGGAAACTGTTTGCCAAGTGTGAAGTTCTGCATCCCTGGGCTGGGCCACAGGAGTTGACTCAGAACACTTCCTCTGATGGCCCCCAGCTTGGCACCAGCCTGCCCACTTCCTGCAGCTCCTCTCGAGCTGCTGAGAACCAAAACTCCTGCCAGGAGGAGCGGCCCGCAGCATTCTGGTATAGTGGAGGCTCTGAGAACAGCCTGCCTGCAGGATGGGGGGCAGGGGGGGAGAGGCTGAGACCCCTAGAGTGTCAGTGAGGAGTGGGGTCAAGGTGGGGAGGAGAGACATGGGGCTGCAGAGGAAAGGAGGCGGTTCTGGGGGCACAGAGGAAGCAGTGGGAGCAGAGGGAGCCTCCACAGAGCAGAACCAGAGGCTTGAAATCTCGGCCCTGGACACGCGTCCCTGCTCCTACCCTGCTACGCCCACACACAGGGAAACTGACTCCAGGGACCCTCAGCCTTCACCCAGAAAAAAGGCATCATGTGTGCCCTACTGAGTTCTGGACCAAAGTAATGTATTGGTAAAGCACGAATTTTAATAAAATGTGGGTTTACATCGGTGACTAGATGTGGACAGTGGGAGAGAAATCACCAGAAAGATGTGCCGGGAACCCAAAAGTCAGAAGGAAGGAGTCCTGGGAGGGCCGCTAAGTCAGATGTTCCTCTGTTGTGTTGTGTTGTATTGTTGTTTTCTTTTCTTTTCTTTCTTTCTTTTCTTTTTTTTTTTTTTTTTTTTTTTTTGAGGTAGAGTCTCATTCTAGCCCAGGCTGACCTGGAATTCACTATGCAATCTCAGGGTGGTCTCGAACTCATGGCAATCCTTCCACTCTGCCTCCCGCGTGCTGGGGGGTCAGAGGTATGTGTCACCACACCTGGTCAGCCCTGCTTTTACAAATGACAACATGGCAGTGAGAGGTTCAGAGGTCATACAAGTCCTAAGTGGGATTTAGACCTCCGTCTGCCTGGTTCTGAAGGCAAGATCTCGGCTCTGAGCAAATCATGCTGCCTCCGCCCCCACCTCACCCCCCACACACACCTACAGCCTACACGCAGGCACTGTGCACCAGCCGGCTGTCAGGAAGCCACCGAAAGTGGCCTTGAGCTCTGCCCTGACCGCAAAGATGCTAGAGGAGCAGGCACATGGACACACCTAGTGGGCAGACTCTGCCCAGCTGACACATTTCACCACCCCAGGAACAGACTGCAGCAACAGCCAGCTTCTGGTAGTTTCTGTTTATTGAGACACATTACAGGCACAGATAGGAGACAGGGTTGTGGGGTGACCGGAGGGAGGGGATCTGGTGGGACTAATCTCAGGGGACCACTCCTGACTCCCCTCTTTCTTCCTCCAGCCTGTCCTGAACTCAGAGCAGATGGGGAGAAGAGGTGAGGAGAGCTGAAATGACCCAAGCCACCCCACCTCTTCTAGCTGGGCACCCCCATATCAACCCAAACGCACCACTCCAGCTGGTGACCTGACTCTCCCTCCTATCCCACCGCATGACCTAGGAGAAAACCAAAGGCAAATCGCTCACTGAGAAGGCAGTGGCCTGCGTGAGGACCACGCCGCAGCCAGCCGGGGTCAGAGAGGCTAGTATCTCCGGCTGGATGTCTTGACAGTGGTGGTCTTCCTCAGGATGGAGGTGCCCCCAGAGACGGGCCCACCCTTGGTAGTGCCGTAGCCCACGTTGGCACAGAAGCCGCCCTTGCAGGCCTTGCCACCCCCACTAAAGGAGAGGCCACTTCCGAAACCCGCTGCGCTGCCGCCGCTTATGGTGGTGGAGTTGCCGGTCACCGCTGCAAAGCAAAGGCACGGTGTTAGGTGGCAGACCTGTCAGGACAGGGTTGAGGTGCCTAGACATCAGCAAGGAGCAAGGTTGCAAAAGGGGGCTGGGGAGATGGCTCGGCGGTTAAGGAGCTTGCCTGCAAAGCCGAAGGACCCATGTTTGACTCTCCGGGTCCCATGTAAGCCAGACGCACAAGCGTGCAAGGTCGCGCGTGTGCACAAGGTAGAGCACACATCTGGAGTTCGATTGCCCTGGCTGGCGGCCCTGATGCACCAATTTTCTCTCTTTCTCTCTCTCTCTCTCTCTCTCTCTCTCTCTCTCTCTCTCTCTCATTAAAACAAAAATGATCTTGGGATGTTTATGCTGCTGTGAGACCCTCTGACCCACAGAGGGGATGCTTCAGGCTCTTGGAGCGAATTGTGCAGGGGTCTGGGCCCTGGGCAGGGGCGGGGCAGGGCAGGGGCTCCTGGCTGATACTCACAGATGCTGACAGCACTGGGACACTCTCCAGACATCCTAAGAGAAGCAAAGATAAGGAGAGGTCAGTGGTCTCAAGAGCCCACGTGTCTTACACTTCCTCTGCGTCCAACTACCTGCTCAGGGCCAAGTGACAAGACCTGGAGGCATGTGACAATCTGGCCTAGGAGGCCTCCCACTGGGGCCTAAGTCCAGCGATACGGTGGATACCCCTTTTCCCTCCTCCCTCTCCACTCCCTGTGAGGTTCACGGACAGTACCCCACAAAACCCAGGAGAAAGAGCCTGCCTACATCCACCTACTATGTCTGATTTCTGCCTCCTTCCTTCCCAAGTACCAAGATAAGGCCCACTATTTCAGAAGCCTCCTAGGATAGTGGAACCTGCCTAGCCCAGCAGGTGCTGGGCGGTGGCACCCCAAGGATTCAGGATGTCTACGCCCCCCGGGAGATAAGCAACAGACAGCAAGGGCAGGAGAGAGGACTCGGGGCTGTCTAGAGGCCTGCTCCCCGGTACGCTCGGCTCTGCCCCTTCCCAGCAGGCTCTGGTGCCCTCCCATGGGCCAGAGAAGAGGAAGTCTACCACCTGCTCTCCTCGCTCTCCAGCAGCTTGCGGTAGGTGGCAATCTCCACGTCCAGGGCCAGCTTGACATTCATGAGCGCCTGGTAATCCCGCAGCATCCGGGCCAGGTCCTCCTTGGCCTGGTGCAGGGCTGTGTCTAGATCCCCAAGTTTCTTCTTAGCATCTTTGAGGGCCAGCTCCCCACGCTGCTCTGCTTCTGCGATGGCCGTCTGCAGCTGCTGGCACTGCCCGGGGGTGCGGGGAAGGGGTGAAGATTGTTTTGAGCACACTCCAGGACCGTTCCGTTCATCCCTCAGTCCTCAAGCCAGGAACCAACCACCACCCCGTGCCCTGCCAAACCAACTTGGGGAGAAAACAAAAGGAGAAATTGCATCAGAGAGTCTAGCAGCAGCGCCCCTGTCCTTCCTGCATCTCAGCCCGTTGCTTTAGGAGAAGTAAAATAACTGCTACAACCTCACTGGTAGCCAAGCGCCTCGTCCTGATCTACAGAAGGCGGCACGCTGCTTAACCATGCTCAAGAGGGGTTCGGCATCTGTGCTGTGGGTCCTAGAACCCTAAGACTCCTGCTCCAACCTTGACCTGGGCCGGATCTGTCTCTCTGTAGGAGGTCATCTGTCCTACTCTATCACCTATACACTGCGTGTGACCCTGAGCAAATCCCTTCCCTCTCTTCCCCCGGGAGCTCTTTTCCAAACGGAGCATGTGAGCTGCCCAGGCTGAGCTGAGCACACCTGCTTCTTTGCCGCATCCAGCTCCCCCTGCAGCCTCTGGATGGTACGCGTAAGTTCCGCAATCTCATTCTTGGTGTCCCTTAGGTTGTCCCCATGCTTCCCAGCCGTCACCTGTAGCTCCTCATACTGGAGATAAAAAAAAAAAAAAAAATAAGACAATGAGTGTGAGAAAACCCCAGCCTCCTGGGCAAGCTGCTGGCCGCAGAGCTCCCCCCCTCTGCTGGCTTCCTTGGGGGGAGCACATCAGGTCCTCTAGGAGCACCGTGGCCCAGGCTTCTCCAGGTCACACCGCAATCAGCCCTCTGCTCACCTTGGTCTGGTACCAGGACTCGGCCTCAGCCCGGCTCCTCTGAGCGATCTCCTCGTATTGGGCCCTGACCTCGGCGATGATGCTGTCCAGGTCCAGGCTGCGGTTGTTGTCCATGGACAGGACCACGTTGGTGTCAGATACGTGGGTCTGCACTTGGCTCAGCTCCTAAGAAACAGAAGCGGTTTCCGCCAGCCCCTTCGGCAGGTCCCAGGTGGCAGGCAGCAAGGCATGGAGTCCAGGGGGTCTCTGGGTAGCCTCAGGAGGACCGCCCTAGACTTCCTCCCCACCCTAGAAGGGAGCCACAAATGGAAAATGTTATCTCCTGGTCAGCTATGAAGCCAGAGCTCATCCTCACTGTGGATCACAGGCCTCCCCCAGGGAGATCAAATGGGGGAAAGGGAGTGTGTGTCTTCCTGCCCAGATGTCCTCTGTACCATGCTAGAACGTTCATTGGCTACTGGATTCTCACATCCTCTGAAAGGCAGGTAGCTCACAGCCAGCCAGTGGCTTCTGTGGCCCTGGGTGGAGGCAGTCCATCCAGGGATGCCTGTCGCTGCCATCCACAACAACTCCGATGACAGGAAGGTGAGAGAGGCTTGGAAGGGAAGAGACATAGCCTAGATCACAGAAAGCGACACTGTAACCAGACGGCTGAGTGACAAAGCCCCGGTGATCGCCTGTGACGACTGGACTGGAAGATGTTCTCTGCTCCTCCACTGTGTTTCTGGGGCCACCGGCTTGAACAGGTATGTGGGCATTTAAAGATATGATGGTGGCAGGGAAGGTGACAAGGTCTGTGTTCTGCTCGCTGGGTCATAACTACACTGGCTCCCAGAGGGTACTACTCTCCCTTTGGCTACCCTGAGATGCCACTAGATTGCCCTTAACTCTGGCCTGATAAGTTGTTCATGACCTCAGTCCTCCTCAGAGACTCCCTGAGGGGAAGAGACTATTCCTTCCAAAAGACAGCACCTGCTGGCACGGTGGCGCATGCTCAGCTCGGAAGGAACCTGAGGAAGAAGAATTGCTCGAAGCTTGACTAGCCTGAACTACATAGTAAGCTCATGGCCAGCCTCGGCTGCAGTATGAGACATTGTTTTTATATTTATTTATTTATTTATTTATTTATTTATTTATTTATTTATTTATTTATTTCACAGAGAAAAATGAAGAGGGAAAGAGAGAGAATGGGTGCCCCAGGGCCTTCAACCACTGCAAAGGAACTCCACACACGCGCGCCCTGTGCATCTGGCTAACGTGGGTTCTAGGGAGTCAAACCTGGGTCCTTTGGCTTTGTAGGCAAACGCTTTAACCACTTAGCCATCCCTCCAGCCCACATTGTCTTTTAAAAAGAGGGGGAGCTGAGCGTGGTGGCGCACGCCTTTACCCAGCACTCAGGAGGCAGAGGTAGGAAGATCACTGTGAGTTCAGGGCCACCCTGAGAAAACATAGTGAATTCCAGGTCAGCTTGAGCTAGAGTGAGACCCTCCCTCGAAAAAAAAAAAAAGAGAGAGAGGGGGGAAACACTCTGGTTTTTGTCCCCAGTATCTCACACTCAGCCCAGGGGCTGTGACAGCAATATGTCAGGCACTATCTGTGGTTCAGTCACTGGCTTGGACATTCATTTGGTGCAATAAATTTAAACTTAGCATGCCTCTTTTTCCAGCCCCAGAAATAGATTAAGTCACCTGCCCAAAACTCTCAAACCAATTAGGGGAGCCTAGCTTCAGTCCTCAGAAGCCTGATCTCAGAACTCAAGTTGACTCAGACTAGAACAAAGATGAGAGAACAAAGCCAAAACCATATATCCAACTGACATAGCTTGAGATGTCAGGTCATCTGCTAAGGGAGGGAGGGTGAAACTCCATGCACAGAAGTGGCAGACGCCCTTCCTTAAGGTCCAACGCAGATGTTGTCCTCACAGAGGCCCCTCGTCCCACCCCTGGGAAGCCCTGGCCACAGCCTCTCCAGCCTCAGTACCTTATGCCGATGCCAACGTGGTTGTCCTCACTTAACAACATGGCCCAAGGCAGCCATTTAGTCTTGGCTGTCATGTGGGAGGAACCTCATGAATACTTACTAACTGAACAAGACAAAACAAAGGCAAGGAATGCTGGGTAAGCCAGCCCCATGCCTTGGAGAGTAGGAAAGTCAATTTCCAATCTAAAAGGAGGGAACATCAGTGACTCCAGCAAGGGCGAAACAGGAAGTGCCCAGAATCCTTCACAGTGAGCATCAGCTGCCCGGCCCTGTGCGGGAGAGCAAGCGGAAGAGCCCAGCAGAGCTGGGGGATGCTCAGGCCGGGCCTTGGACTGTTGAACAAGCTCTGCACAAGGATGGAAATGGCCCCAGCGGAAGACCCAAGAGAAGCCACAATCCATCACTGTGCCGTTTGCCTTGGATCCATCCCATAGACCCATCAACAAGCTGGAGAACGAGGAAATGGAAATCCAAGGCAGACTCAGACTGTGAGAGTTTGGCCTGGGACACCCTGGCTGTCCCCAAGAAACAGGGGTTGGGGGATAGGGTATTCACAACCCTCATAAGCAAGTGTTCTGGTTCTCAGAGAGGAGAAACCAAACTTCTCCAAATTACGCTAAACCCCTAAAACCTCTAGAAGGAATAACAAAATTTGTAGGGGAGGCACAAAGTCACCAAGAGTCCCCTAAGGAAAAGTGGAGCCTAGTGGATCTCGCGGCCTTACCTGAGTATGTCACCGAACTGCTAATGGCCTGCCGGAGACATTATTTGACCACGCCTTCCCCAGAGTTCCAAAGGTAAGACAAGAAAGCGTGCTCCAGACGATGGTAGAGTAAATGGAGCTTTCTGAGACAGGGTCTCACCATGTAATCCAAGTTGGCCTTGAATTCAAGGTCCTCCTGCTTCAGCTTCCAGAGTGCCAGGATTACAGGTGTGCAGCACCGTGTCAGCTTGTGTAAGTAGGTGGTAAAGTCACTGAGGCACTTTTCTGCCCAATCCCGAATACTAAAACAATAGTGTGAAAAGTCACCAGCGAAGACCCCTGGGACTTTGTTCTTGACCTTGACCGCCTTATCGTGTGGATCAATGACATAGTGAAGAGTGATCAAAAGACCTAAATAGAAAGTCTATCGGGTCTGCAGATAGACCAAGTAGAGCATCGCTGACGCGTTGGATAAGACAACGGAGTTTGCAAGTCCTCATGCTGCAACCGACAGGGTCAAACCATCACCCTTCATAGGAAAGGAAGTAAAAAAATTAACTCCTTGCCGAGCGTGGTGGCGCACGCCTTTAATCCCAGCACTCGGGAGGCAGAGGTGGGAGGATTGCCATGAGTTCGAGGCCACCCTGAGACTCCATAGTGAATTCCAGGTCAGCCTGGGCTACAGTGAGACCCTACCTCAAAAAACCAAAAAAAAAAAAAAGTTAACTCCGGCATTTTGTTTCAAAATTCAAATTCAACCACCACTGGGAATGGTGGTGCACACCCTAACCGCAGCACTCAGAAGACTGAGAAGAGAATTCACTGAGTTCCAGATCAGCCTGGACTACATAGCAAAGCCATGGCCCAAAAAAGCCAAGGGCTAAGAGTAAAACCAGGCCTAGCTCCATACCCCAGCAACACACACACACACAAAACAAAAAATTTTTTCCAACTACCCAAATATAAGACTCTTGAGGAAAGTGGATATGTTTCCCTTAAAAGAATGGGGATGGCTGGAGAGATTGCCTAGTGATTAAAGAACTTTCCTGCAAAGTCTACTGACCTGGGGTCAATTCCCATGACCAAGGTCCAACTTCCCAGTACCTACGTGAGCCAGACACACAAAGTGGTGCATGCATCTGGAGTTCATTTGTAGTGGCTAGAAGTCCTGGTATGTCCATACTCACTCACTCTCTATCTATCTATCTATTTATCTATCGGCTTGCAAATAAATCAATAAAATATTAAAAATAAAAATAGGGTGCTGGAGAGATGGCTTAGCAGTTAAGGCATTTGTCTGCAAAGCCAGAGGATCCCGGTTCAATTCTCCAGGTCCCACATAAGCCAGATGCACATGGTGGCACATGCATCTGGAGTTCGTTTACAGTGGCTAGAGGCCCTGGTGTGCCCATCCTCTCTCTCTCTCTTCTCTCTCTCTCTCATAGATAAATAAAAATAAAATCTTTTAAAATAATAAATAAATAAATAATAGGGCTGAAGAGATTGCTTAGTGATTAAGGCGCTTGCCTGCAAAGCCTAAGAACCCATGTTTGACTCTCCAGATCCCACATAAGCCACACGCACAAAGGTGAAGCAAGAAGGTCACACTTGCCCACTAGGTGGCGCAAGCATCTGGAGTTCCAATACAGTGGCTGAAGCCCTGGTGTGACAATTCTCTCTCTCTCTCTCTTTCTCTCTTCCTCTCTCAAATAAAAAATACAAATAATTTTTTAAAAAGAATGGGCAAAAAGTCCAAGGGTTGTCTAAGCAGCCAAAGGAATGTCTAAAAGCTAGTATATAACCTCAGGCAAGGTTGGGCTTCTTGAATGAATGTCTGCTCTCTGTTTTCTAAATACTTCACTAAGAACCCTATTTCCTGACTTCCTTACATGCCTTAAGTTTTTGTTCTGGAATCACCCTATCCTCTAAAGGGCTGTCACATAAAATGCACATGCCACATGGAAGAGAACTGGATACAAACGGCCCAGAGGGCAGAGTCCAAGCTGGCTAAGGATAGAAATGGGAATAAGATTCAAGTCGCCTTTTTTTTTTTTTTTTTTTTTGGTTTTTTGAGGTAGGGTCTCACTCTGGTCCAGGCTGACCTGGAATTAACTCTGTCATCTCAGGGTGGCCTTGAACTCATGGCAATCCTCCTACCTCTGCCCCCCGAGTGCTGGGATTAATGGCGTGAGCCACCATGCCCGGCTTCAAGTCGCCTTTTAATAGAACCATCACCAAAGAGAACACCTGTCCTCACAGGCAGGGAGCACCCTGTCACTAGAAGGATTCATGTAGAGGCTATATGTTGAGATGTCACAGGAAAGGGTCATGCCTTGGGTGGAAGGTTATCTTTGAGGTCCTTGGTGATCCATAGAGCATCTGATTCTCTAATGAATTCCAGCTAAGTTTAACCACTCACCACAAGCTTCAAGACCTCCTGGATACTTCGATCTACCCACTATCCTACCTCACCTCCTGGGCCAACCTGGAATCCATTCCTCTGTCTGCCCATCTTTGTTGTTCCATCTCTTGCCCCATTTCACACTGGGCAGAAAGGGGGCACTGCCTCTTACTAGCTCTATGACCAGGTGTGAGTTGCCCTGAGCCCCAGACTCTTAAAGTGGAGGCAATGATAGCACCTGCAGTGTGGACTTGTAGTGAGCATTATCCCAGAAGGCCAGGGCCCAGCCCAGCTACAGCATTCACTGGATGAGACACAGTGTTAATTAAAAGGTCAAGATCCCATCTTTTACCAATTAGGTTGCAACTACTGAGTTCAGATCACACCTCCAAGGGGACTCTCCAATACTATGTGTGCATGTACGAAATCACCCCTGTCCATTAGCCTCCTCACCACTTCATGGAGATGCTGCAGGAACTCAATCTCCTGGGTGAAGGAGTCCACTTTGCCAGTCAGATCCATTCGGCCCATGTAGGCAGCATCCACATCCTGGGGTGAGGGAGAGAGCATGAAAGATGGCTCAAATGACAGGATCCCAGCTTCTCCACATCCACCCAGTACCCCAGCAGCCAGAGGACAGCTCTCCCCAGCCCAGCCACCCCACATACCTTCTTGAGCACCACAAACTCGTTCTCCAAGGCAGTGCGTCTGTTGATTTCATCCTCATACCTGTTACACAAGGAAGATTCAAGCTGGCTTAGCTTAGTTCTGCCTTTTAACTATTGGGCCCATTGGGCTTTCAGGAAGCCCTTATGGGTTCTCCCTTCCCATCCAAGAACTCCTTCGGGGGACAGTTCTTTAAGACAACCAGTGAAGACGCTTGGAGTACTGCCTTTCTTTAAACATTCTCTCTCCCCACCCCCTTTTGGGGCAAGGGGCACTGAGTTGATGTAATACTACAGCAATCTAGGGCAGCCATCTCTTTGGATCTGAGCCCTTTTGCAAGGCTGCATAGAACAAAAGAAGCTGCGTCAACAGTGGCAAACTTCTACCTTCACCTTCAACAACCAACTCCCACCTGACCGTGTCTGCTAAGACTTAGAGGTTTAGAAATTGCCTGGGTTGAATTATGAAAAATTAGTTATTTTTAAATTATGCTTCAAAGGTATGAATATACATGTCCACAAATCCCAACATGGAAACAACTATTTGAAGCTCAATTCCAACAAACTGCATTTTTGACATTTATGACGTTTGTGGAAGTATTGGAAATTCAACACTCAGTATTTGATGATGCTAGAAAATTTCTGTTTTGAACACTTCAGAAACAGTCATGGCATTGCACTAATGTTTTATTATTTGAAGGTAGGCACATAAACTTCGTAAGTATGCCTACTAAAATATTTGTGAATGTGGCATAATGGTTGTATTTGCTTCTGGACACTGAGAGGAGGTGGGAAAGGGGAGGAATGAGAGGAGATTGGCTGAGGCAACAGTCACCATTGTGGGTGGTGATAGCAAAGGTGCACGTCCTAGTCTCCCTACCTTACAAGACGAAACTTTTTAAAACATATTTATTTATTTGTTTATTTGAGAGAGAGAGAATGGACACACTAGGGTCTCCAGCCACTGCAAATGAACTCCAGACACATGCACCCCTTTGTGCATCTGGCTAACATAGAGCCTGGGGAATCGAAGCAGGGTCTTTTGGCTTTGCAGGCAAATGCCTTAACCGCTAAGCCGTCTTCTCCAGCCCAGAAGAAACTTTCTTAAATTACAAAAAAAGAAAAGAAATGGAAAGGAAGGGAAAGGAAGGGAAGGGAAGGGAAGGGAAGGGAAGGGAAGGGAAGGGAAGGGAAGGGAAGGGAAGGGAAGGGAAGGGAAGGGAAGGGAAGGGAAGGGAAGGGAAGGGAAAGGAGGGGAAGAACAGGACAGGAGAGGAAAGGAAAGGAAAGGAAAGGAAAGGAAAGGAAAGGAAAGGAAAGGAAAGGAAAGGAAAGAAAAGAAAAGAAAAGAAAAGAAAAGAAAAGAAAAGAAAAGAAAAGAAAAGAAAAGGCCACATGTAGTGACTCGTGCCTAGAACCCTGCACTTGGAAGACTGAAGCAGGAGGATCACTGAGAGTTCAAGGCCAGCCTAGGCTACGAGTGAAGCCCTGTCTCATGAGCAATGACATAGTAATGACAATGATGATAGACAGACAGACAGACAGGATCACAAACCTATCGATCCTGCAGCAGGCCTTGGACCCTGCCCCAAGGGAATGAGCTCTGACACCATTCCTCAGGCAAGTTCCAGGTCCCCGGGGGGGGGGGGCACAGCGGTTCTCTCTGGGAGACTTTCCTGAGTCCCCCCCCCCACCCCAGGACCAGCCTGCGCAGCGCCCTCACTTGTTCTTGAAGTCATCCAGGTTATCTTGCACGCTCCGCAGCTCCAGTTCCAGCCTGCCCCGCTCTCCCTGCTTGCTGTCCAGCAGCCTCCGCAGACTGCTCAGATAGCTCTCAAAGACAGGCTCCAGGTTGTTCCGGGTGACCCCCGAGTTCTGGCTCTGCTCCTGCAGCAGTGTCCATTTCGTCTCCAGCACCTTGTTCTGCTGTTCCAGAAAACGCACCTGGCCAAAGAAAGAAGGTGGGTGTCGTTCTTGGCCACAAGAGGAACCAAGGCCAGGGGCTGGCGTCACAACACATCCTGGACAATCTCTGGGCAAATGACAATCCAAACTGATGGGAAGAATTCTACAGAGTTGATAGACATTGTCGGAGGAAGGGGTGGCGGCAGCTCTCCTGTCAAATCAGCTAGCCACCTGAGTCTCATCCCTTTGCACTGGCTCTCGCGTTCTCAATTGTTCCTGGAAAACTAGACCAGGTCAGCATTTCTGAGACATTTCTACATTAAGGTCAGTTATTAAAAATGTCAGTGAGGGGCTGGAAAGATGGCTTTAGTGGTTAAGCGCTTACCTGTGAAGCCTAAGGGCCCTATTTTGAGGCTCGACTCCCCAGGACCCATGTTAGCCAGATGCACAAGGGGGTGCATACATCTGGAGTTCATTTGCCGTGGCTGGAGGCCCTGGTGAGCCCATTCTCTCTCTCGCTTGCTCTTGCCTTCTCTCTCTCTCTCTCTCTCTCAAATAAATAAAAATAAACAGAAAAAAAAAAACGCATAGTGAATTCCAGGTCAGCCTGAGCTAGAGTGAGACCCTAGCTCGAAAAACTGAAAAAAAAAGTCAGTGAGGGGGCTGGAGATAGCGGTTAAGGTGATTGCCTGCAAAAGCTTTTAAGACCTGGGTTCAATGCCCCAGTACTCACATGGCTCATGCATCTGGAGTTTGTTTGCAATTACTGGAGGCCCTGGCATGCTCTCTCTCACTTTCACTTTCCCTCTTTCTCTCTCTGTCTATCTTTGTCTCTCTCTGCTTGCAAATAAATAAATAGAGGAAGAAAATTAGATTTAAAAAATGTCAGTGATGGGCTGGAGAGATGGCTTAGCGGTTAAGTGCTTGCCTGTGAAGCCTAAGGACCCCGGTTCGAGGCTCGGTTCTCCAGGTCCCATGTTAGCCAGATGCACAAGGGGGCGCACGCGTCTGGAGTTCGTTTGCAGAGGCTGGAAGCCCTGGCGCGCCCATTCTCTCTCTCTCCCTCTGTCTGTCTTTCTCTCTGTGTCCGTCGCTCTCAAATAAATAAATAAAAAATTTTTTAAAAAAATGTCAGTGATAGAAAGAGCAAAATGTTAATTGTGAAAACTGAAATTACAAGAATATTATACTATTCTTGATTTTCTCTCTGTAAATTCCACATTTTTTATTTTAAAAAATATCAAGTAGTTCTTTTTGCATACCAATCTTTGGACCTATCTCTCTAGATTGAGAAGGAGGCTCAGAGGGTGAATCTAACAGATAGCGCCCCCACACACACACACCGCCAGGACTCTACCCAGCCAGGAGCCCAAGACACTGGACAGCCATCTCAGTCCCCAGTTCACTGGCTGGGTCTGCGCCTGTTTGACCTCTGGGACAGTTCCACAAAAGAACCAAAAGTCACTGAGGGAAAGTGTAAGAGGTGGGTGGAGCAGCTTGCTTTGCCCTCTGCCATCCAGTCCCTCCAGGTCCCACCTCCACAGCACCCCAGGCCCACAGTCACATGACTGGGAACGCCACACCAGAGACATCTTGGTGCCAAGGACCATGGGACAAGACACCTAGTCCCAAGTGCCGCCTTTGCTGTCAAGTACCAGTGCAGCCCTGGGCAAATCACTGGCCCACTCTAAGCCTTAGTTTTCACGTCTTAAAAATGGGCATAACATCACCTCCCCTGACACCTCGTGGAACCACAAGATAGTGCCAACATGGTTCTCGAGATGTCCTTTGGAAAAGTGTGAGTCATGAAATCAAGGTATGTTGGTCCCCTGGATCTTCCTCCATCATAATCCCACTGCCATGGCCCAGGGCCAAGGCATACATTGCCAGAAAAATGGGCCAAGAAATGCCAGAGAGAGAGTGGTCCAGAGTCACCTCAATCACCCTTGGAGGCGAGACAATGGTTCAGGACACTCCCACTGTGCAACAGCCAGACTCCGCGGTGACCCACTGACCACCCCCCCCACTCATGGTCCATCTGAAACTGAGTGGTTTCTTGCCTAAAATAGGGATCAGAAAGAAAAATAGTGGAGCAGGTCATAGTAGTGCACACCTTTAATTCCAACACTCGAGAGGCAGAGGTAGGAGGATCACCATGAGTTCAAGGCCACCCTGAGACTACATAGTGAATTCCAGGTCAGCCTGAGCTAGAATGAGACCCTACCTCAAAAAATCAAAAAAAAAGCCAGGCATGGTGGTGCACGCCTTTAATCCCAGCACTTGGGAGGCAGAGGTAGGAGGATTGCTGTAAGTACAAGGCCACCCTGAGACTACATAGTGAATTCCAGGTCAGCCTGGGCTAGAGTGAGACCCTACCTCAAAAAAAAAAAATCAAAAAAAAAAAAAAAGAAAAAGAAAGAGAAAAAATGGGGGATGACTTCTCAGTCCCCTCTGCATTCTAATCACATCTCACTCTGGAGGAGGCTCTGAGCCTGAATGCACAGGGAAGAGACAGGGTGTCAGTCCTTCAGCCTTGGACAACTTGGAGGCTTCCTGGGCCCTATTTTCCTCAAACTATAAAATGACAAAGGGCATTTAAGAAAAAAAAAAAAAAAAAAACTCCCAAGCACCAAGGACATACAAGTCTTAATTGTGAGTTAAAACTGCCATAAAAAATAACAGCCATGGGGGCTGGAAAGGCGGCTTAGCAGTTAAGGCACTTGCCTGCAAAGCATAAGGACCCAGATTCAATTCTCCAGGTCCCACATAAGCCAGATGCACTAGGTGGTACATGTACGTGGAGTTCGTCTGCAGGTCCTGGTGCACCATTCTCTCTCTCTCTCTCTCTTTCTCTCTCTCTCTCTCTCTCTCCCACCCTCTTTCTGTCTCTAATAAAGAAATTTTTAAAAATAATTAAAACCTTTTCTAGGGCTAGAGAGATGGCTTAGCGGTTAAGGCGTTTGCCTGCAAAGCCAAAGGATCCCGGTTTGATTCTCCAGGACCCACGTAAGCCAGATGCACAAGGTGGCACATGCATCTGGAGTTCATTTGCAGTGGCTGGAGGCCCTGAGGCGCCCATTCTCTCTCTCTCTCTCTCTCTTCCTCTCCCTCTTTTCCTCGCTCAAATAAAATAAATAAATTAAAATATATTTAAAACCTTTTTAAAGAAATAACAGCCATGGGAAAGACTCCGACAGAGTCAGAATGGGTTGGGCCCCTTCCCCACTCACCTTGTCGATGAAGGAGGCAAACTTGTTGTTGAGGGTCTTGATCTGCTCGCGCTCCTGGGTTCGCACCCTCTGGATCTCAGGGTCGATCTCCACGTTGAGGGGCGTCAGCAGGCTCTGATTGACGGTGACCTCCTGGATTCCCCCAGGAGGACACACTGGCCCAAATGTCTGCCTAGCAGACCCCAGGCCCATGTAGGCCCCACTGCCAAGGCCAAAGCCTCCTAGCGTCCGGCCTGAGGAGGCCCCACCAGCCATACTGACCGAGATGTTCTTACCCCCCAAATTATAGAGGCTCCGGCTGCCAAAGCCCCCTGAGCTGGGGCCACAGCGAGCCCCACTACCACTGCCGCTGCTCCGGGACATGGTCACCGAGCTAAAGCTGGTGTGGGTTCGGTTCCCGCCCCCTCCGCTGGCAGAGTTGGAGCTGAAACCTCCTTTGGTGGAGTAAGTCTGCCTCTGAGACAGGGAGGACCTCATGGCTGTTAGCTTAGCAGCAAGCAACTGGGAAGAAAAGGATCGAAGTGAGCTGCTGGGCCACCAAAAGGCCTTTTTATCTTGTCCCAGCTGGGTTGGCCCTGGGCTACACACACACACACACACACACACACATACACACACACACACACACACACACACACACACATTCACACACTCCTACCACATCTCCCCAGGTGAGAGGGAGGGGCCCTGTGGGCCTGGGGGGGGGGCCTGTCCTCCTGGAGGTGGGAGCGCTCCACCCAGCCATCGCTGGTGCTCCAGAACTGGGCCTGGGTCGAGACTTCTTGGGGTGGGAAGCACCCGCCTCCCCCGTCCCGCGGCCTCTCCTCACATGGAACAAGATGATTCGGGCTCCCACGGTCACCTCCACCGCCCAGTGGCTGACTTGGTCTCCTCCCACCCAGCCCTGATGGCCGCTGTCAATGGGGCTCTGTTTTGCGGGGTTTGTCCCAGGGCCCTGTGGTAAGCCAAGGCCTCAGGGCCCCAGGCTGTGCAGGTGGCAGGGGAAGAAACATTGGGCAACGGGCCGTGGAGAGAGTGCCCAGGCCTGCTCTAGTCCCGCCCTCCCAGCCCACGGCCTCCGTGTCTCTTGGCAGGTCTAAGGTGGGGGGCACAGGTGATACGGTACGGGTGGGGCGTACTCCTCCTCATCCATCACATACTGGCAGGTGTCTGCTGGGTGGAGACCCTGGGCAGGACAAAGTGGGTTCAAGGACAAAATGGGGGAACCCCTGCCTAGTCATGGAGCCAGGCACGTAATGAAGGGCAGAGATGCCTGGCTTCATCAAGCAGGGCACTGGGACCGCAGCGGACTTCTCTCGTGGGGCTGGGGGGAGGCAGTGAGCTTGGACCGTTCGTGACATGTTGACTTTTTTCCCAGGCAGCATCAACCCAGCAGGACCCCAGCCACTTTGCAGTAGCTGAAGAAGAGGCAAGGAACTCCATCCTTGCCCCGAGTGCACACACATCCAAGAAGCACACAGCCAACAGAAGCTTCTAGAGGCCCATGCTGTGCCCCCCGGTTAATCCCCTCCTCCCTGCCCACCAGCAGCCCGAATGCTTGGTTCTGAGAGAGTCAGGGAGCTTCTTACGTCACTTCACTTCCGACCCACCTCAGTCTGTTGGGACCAAATGCAGCCCAGGCAAAGCTGAAGAGACTTCAGCTATGGGTCCCACCGCCTGCCTCTTCAGCTTTCAGAAGGAGAATGATCCAGAGAGATCAGAGACTCGACTGATAGAAACAGCTGGGGCGGTGCCCCACAGCAGCTAGGCCAGAGCTGGGGTGAGCAGTCAGCTTGGATTCCAAGAGAGGCCTAGGACCCTGATGACAGTGGTGGCCTCCCGGCCTTGAAACAGGCTGTGGGATTCTTTTTTTAAAACTTTTTTTTTTTTAATTTTATTTATTTATTTGAGAGCGACAGACACAGAGAGAAAGACAGATAGAGGGGGAGAGAGAGAATGGGCGCTCCAGGGCTTCCCGCCTCTGCAAATGAACTCCAGACACGTGCGCCCCCTTGTGCATCTGGCTAACGTGGGACCTGGGGAACCGAGCCTCGAACCGGGGTCCTTAGGCTTCACAGGCAAGCGCTTAACCGCTACGCCATCTCTCCAGCCCAGGCTGTGGGATTCTTGACGTAGGACCACTGGGAGGCTCATGTGGCTCTCAATTGCTTGAAATAGTTAATCCTCGCTCCCACGAGGGGTAAGGAGCGTTCAAGAGACTGTCCTCCTTGCTTGGAACTAGGATGCCAGGCGACTGGGAAGCTGGCTGAAAGACAGTTCTGCGCACCTAACTGGAACGTCAACGGGCAGTTCTCAGCCTCTCTGGGTCTCATCTCTTCTGCCCCTAAGCATGGCCCATCATAGAAGTCCTTTGACAAAATGATGGCCTGGACTGAGCCGTCACTTCCTACCGACCTTTGTCTCCTTTCCCTGGGCCAGAGGCACTTTCTCAGCCTCCCTTATCTCTCCCTGGCAGCGCCTCCAGGTTGCGGCTGCGGCCCCCCTAGGCAAGGGGGTGATATCAGCAGTCTGAGTCACCACGCGCTGGGGTGGTGGGAGTGGGAGTCGGGCTGTATACACGAAAATACCCCACCCCGGAGACTGGCATTCACTCATGCAACTCATTCACGTGTTTACTGAGCACACTTTCTGTGACTGGGAGTTGGTGGCAGGTGTCTGCACGGCCAGCCCAGGCCCACTCTCAAGAAGACACTGTTGCTTGGCAATAGCCTCTCTCCCCCAGCTGGACCACTTCCCAGGCTGGCCCAGGTAGGGTCATATGAGGCTACTCCTCCATTCTTCCCTGCCTACTCTTCTCAGACACTCAGACATAAAAGTGTGTGTGTGTGTGTGTGTGTGTGTTTTCTTTGCTTTTTTTTTTTCTTTTTAGATTTTTGAGACAAGATGCTCATATAGCCAACAACGGCCTTGAACTCACTATATAGCCAAGAATGACCATGTATTCCTGGTCCTCCTTCCTCCACCTCTCAAGTACTGAGATGACAGGCATGCATCACCATGCTTGAGTTTTGCAGCCTCTTAAGAGGAAAAAAATGACTTTGAAAATTAATAGAGTTTATTTCAGAGCAGAATAAAGTAAGACAAAACCAATGAAAATGATTCATGAGTTGGGCAGCAGACTTAGAGACCTCAACCAATGACCACTGTAGAAAACAGACGTGCATGGCTGGAGAGATTGCCTAGTGGTTAAGGCATTTGCCTGCAAAGCCAAGGGACTCGAGTTCAATTCCCCAGGACCCACATAAGCCAAATGCGCAAGGTGACATGTGCATCTGGAGTTCATTTGCAGTGGCCCAAAGCCCTGGCATTCCCATCCTCTCTCACTTTCTCTCTCTCCCTCTCTGTCTCTCTCAAATAAATAATTTTTTTTTTTTTTTTTTTTTTTTGCTTTTTCGAGGTGGGGTCTCACTCTAGCTCAGGCTGACCTGGAATTCACTATGTCATCCGCAGGGTGGCCTTGAACTCACAGCGATCCTCCTACCTCTGCTTCCCGAGTGCTGGGATTAAAGGTGTGTGCCACCACGCCCGGCCAAATAAATAAATTTTTAAAATACAAAAAAAAAAAAAAAAAAAAAACAGAAGTACAGGGGCTAGAAAGGTGGCTCAGCAGTTTTGCAAAGCCTGACAGCCTGGGTTCAGTTTCCCAATACCCACATAAAGCCAGATACACAAAGTGGCACATGTGCCTGGAGTTCCTTTGCATATGGGCCCATTCTCATTTCTCTCTCTCTCTCTCTTTATCCCTCCCCTTTTCCCTCCCTCCTTCCTTCCCTCTCAATTTCTCTATCTCTCTCTGCTTGCAAATAAATAAATAAACAAATAAATAAAAGTATTAAAAGAAAACAGGAGTGCAGTGTGTAAGCAGCTCAATGAGTACAGTATAATTAGCTGATCAGTGAGCCTCCTGCCATGAGTGAGAGCAGTTTGGATTAAAGGCAGCAGCATAGTTATTAGAGAGACTTTTTGATGTGCGCACCCATTCTTCTTAGCCAAAGAATGGAGGTTCTCTGTAGAGTCTATGAGTTTCCTATCCATGGGATTCTGATCTGACTCCCAGTAACAGGTATGAGTTCTCTCCCACTGAGCAGACCTATATCTGTTTTATGTTACAGATAACAGTAAACACTAGGGAGAGCCAGAATCAACCAATGTAACAAGAAAAGATAACTAACTGCCTACCACATCTGCCAGGGCCTAGGAAACATTGCAGCAATGACACAAGTACTGCTCTCACTGCTAGCATGACAACCAGCTACAGGGAAATGTTGACAGACACTGTGGTTAATCAAAACAGAAATGCAGAGGCTCCAGAGAATTCAACACTAAATCAGACTTCTAACAGGTCCAGCAAGGCTCAGGGAACATTATGGAAGAAGAAGGAGGAGAAGGAGGAAGAGGAGGAGGAGGAGGAGGAGGAGGAGGAGGGGGAGAAGAAGAGGAAAAAGAAGAAGAAGAAGAAAAATTATAAGAGCCACAGGGTGGATAGGACTATCCCAAAACATGGTTCCCTCCACCCCATACACACACAGAGAAAGAGAGAGAAAAGGGGAAAGAGACTGGTTGAAGCTTTCAAAACCTCACTGAGGAGAGGTCTTGGTGGAATGGGAGCAGGGGAAAGGGGATATAAGAGTATAACCTTTTAAGAGCTGGGCATGGTGGGGCATGCCTTTAATCCCAGCACTGAGGAGGCAGAGGTAGGAGGATCACCATGAGTTCGAGGCCACCCTGAGACACCATAGTGAATTCCAGGTCAGCCTGGACCAAAGTGATACCCTACCTTGAAAAACACACACACAGAAAAGAGTATAACCTTTTTAAAAAAATTAAATTAAACCAGGCATGATGACGCACACCTTTAATCCCATCACTGGAGAGGCAGAGGTAGGAGGATCGCCATGAGTTCAAAGCCAGCCTGAGACTACATAGTGAATTCCAGGTCAGCCTAAACTAGAGCGAGACCCTACCTAAAAAGAAAATTAAATTAAATTAGCCAGGTGTGGTGGCACACACCTTTAATCTCAGCATTGGGAGGCAGAGGTAGGAGGATCACCATGAGTTCGAGGCCACTCTGAGACTACATAGTGAATATCAGGCCAGCCTGAGCTAGAGTGAGACTCTACCTCAAAAATCCAAAATAATAATAATAATAATTAAAATTAAAATTTAGCCAGGAGTGGTGGCACACACCTTTAATCCCAGCACTCGGGAGGCAGAGGTAGGAGGGTCGCTGTGAATTCAAGGCCACCCTTAGACTACATAGTGAATTCCAGGTCAGCCTGGGCTTGGCAAGTGAGACCCTACCTCGAAAAAAAAAACAAAAAAAAAAAAAAAGAAAGAAAGAAAGAAAAGGAAAAAAGCCAGTTGAATTTTATTATCTGGAGTGGATCTTATTTCCCCTGAGGTGCTGCATGGTGGTCTTGGATTTTTTTGTTTTATTTGTTTTGGCTTTAAAAAAAAAAAGATTTTATTTTTATTTATTTATTACACTCAGAGAGAGGGAGAGAAAGAGAGTGAGAATGGGAATGCCAGGGCTTCTAGCCACTGCAAATGAATGCCAGACACATGCACCACCTTGTGCATCTGGCTTCCATGGGACCAGGAGAATTGAACCTGGGTCCTTAGGCTTCACAGGCAAATGCCTTAACCACTAAGTCATCTCTTTAGTCCATGTTTTGGGCATTTTTTTTTTTTTTTTTTTTTTTTTTTTTGGTTTTTTGAGGTAGGGTTTCACTCGAGCTCAGGCCAACCTAGAATTCACTATGTGGTCTCAGGATGGCCTTGAACTCACGGCGATCCTCCTACCTCTGCCTCCCAAGTGCTGGGATTAAAGGCATGTGCCACCACACCTGGCTGCTGTTTTGTTTTGTTTTGTTTTGTTTTGTTTTGTTTTGTTTTGTTTTGTTTTGTTTTGTTTTGTGTTGTTTTCCAAGGTAAGGTCTCACTCTAGCTCAGGTTGACCTCGAATTCACTATGTAGTCTCAGGGTGGCCTCTAACACTTGGTGATCCTCCTACCTCTGCCTCCGATTAAAGGCATGCACCAACATGCCCGGTGGCTTTTTTGACTTTTGTTTTTGTTTTGGTATTGTTGCTAATTGTTTGTTTGTTTGACAGGTCTCACTCTGCAGCCCAGACTGCCTGCAATTCATTACATCCTAGGCCAGCCTTGAACTCATGGCAATCCTCCTGCCTCGACTTCCCAAGTGCTAGGATTGCACCCAGCACACATGGTTCTTAGTGTCTTCTTCCTGGTGAGGACAGTAGAACTTGAGGAGACAACGTCCCTTTGGCGGGGTCCCATCACTAGGAATGGCAGGGCTGGGATTGAAGCTTCGCCCCACTCGGGACCTCCATTACACCTGCTGTGTCTCCTGCACTGGCAGGAAAGTCTCGGGAAGTGTGATGGAGAGAGACCGTGGATGGGAAGAAGCACTGCCCTGCCCCTAATGGAGCAGCAGAAGGTAAGAGCTCCTGCAGCCTGCGCCACAAAACAGGGAGTTGAGCCAGCTCCGCCTGGGCCTGGAAAGGGAGCGGAGAAGGCGCACGAGAGGGAAAGCCACAGCGGCCAGGTGGGTGGAGAAGGGAGTCCTCCCAGCCACAGCCCTGACTCCCACGCTCCTGGCTTTCCAGGGAGCTTCCTGAAAGAGAGGAAAGGGGAAGTTTCCAGGGTCATGTTCAGACTGGCCCGGGGGAAAAAGCTGGGAGCGGGGCCCTCAGGCCCAGGGTCCTCATGAGGAGCCTCAGGCCAAGCTGAGCCGGATTCCCCTTCCTGGATACAGAAGAAGCTCCTGCCCAGAGATGCCCAGGCTAACAGATGAGCTGAGCGAGTCCCCAGCCAGAGCCCGACATGGTGCACACTTGGCAAGGAGGAGGAGCAAAGACGCAAGGTCAGCCAGGTCAGGACTAAAACCGTGCTAAAACACTAAACCACCATTGCAGATGTGGGAGATGGAGTGGTACATTCAAGGGGCCAGAGGTCTCCCTTGATAAGCTCCCCAGGGGATACTATACGACACACTTGACACCATAGACAGTTCCCAAATTGCCTCCTGATGGCTGGGAAACTGCACAGCCTTTGAGACGGCCACCCCAGCCACAGGGAACGTTGGTCTCTGCCCTGCAGCCTCTTCTCTTAAGTGTCCCTGGGAGCCGTTTTAAGGCGATCTCTAAGCATCTGAGCTAAACCATGAACCGGGGTGTTCTTGTCTAACAGTGCAAGCAAAAGGTCAGAAGAGGGAGCGATGAGAGATACAGGGAGCTGAGCCAGGGCGCTACTGGGAGGGGACTTGGGAGGAGGAACAAAATGCAAAGCAGCCTTCAGCAAATCTCCATTCCCAGCACAGAGGATCCGAACTCCTGGCATGAGACAAGCCCCTGGGCCTAGAAACTGAGGTCTCCAGGAAGGAAGCTCTGGCTCCCACAGAGGGAAGGGACTGTGCTGGAGATGGGTGGGAGAGGCCTGCTACCCACCTCCTGCCAGGGTAGGCCCAGTGTGCATGGTGTGCCCTGAAGTATGCGGGAGAAGAAGTGGGGAGGGGAAGGAGATGAGTGGAGAGCTGGCACCTCACAGAACTCTTAGAGAAACAGGCTCAGAGAGGGGAGGGAAGAGCGGGGTCCCCTGGGTTCTGGCATTAGTTTTCAGGCACTCCCGTCCCATTGAAGAATACCACACTAGAGATAGAGTCTCTCTTAGTCTGCCCTGGAGAGCTTCCAGCCTGGCTGGAGGCAGCAAGGAAAAGAGTTAAATTGGAGCCTGTGTGCCATGTGCCCAACACACACAAGATGGAAATCAGTATGCGGATCAAAAACACGAATGCGGGCTGGAGAGATGGCTTTGCGGCTAAGGCACCTATCTGCGAAGCCTAAGGACCCAAGTTCGATTCCCAGTACCCATGTAAGCCAGATGCACAAGGTGGCACTTGCAGTGGCTAGAGACCCTGGTGCACCCATATTTATTCTTTCTCGCTCTCTCTCTCTGTCTCTCTCTTGTCTGCCTCTTTTTCTCTCCCTATAATAAATAAATAAGAACTGTTTTTAAAGTATTTTTTTAAAACACGAATAAGATGCAAATCAGTTTACACAGCAAGGCCAGCACCAAACACTCAGAACAGCAGATAAGTCGGCACTTTATTGGCTTCTCAGATCCCCTGTGGGCTGCCTCGGGCTGTAGGCTGCAGACACAGGTCATGGGGCCAGAGCAGTACCGATGGGCTCAGGAAAGCAGTGGCTGCCTGTCACTCAGTATGTGATGGACGTCTTCAGACTTGATTCCACAGTCTTCTTCAGGATAGTATGACATCCTGAGCCAGAGCCAGAGCCAGAGCTAAAGCCAGAGCCAGACACAGAGCAGGAACCCACGCCCTGGCGGCTGTGTCCAGAGCCCCCGGATGTGTCAAAGCCGCCAGTCACGATGCTGGAGCAGCCAGAGCGAAAGCTGCCTTTCCCGCCTCCAAGTCCACAAGTGTTCATTTGGCCACCACAGACTCCTCCAGACATGATGTTGCTGCTGCCTCCCACTGTGGCTGTGAAGAAATGTACCAGCGTCACAACAGTGTCCTGGGCACCCTGTGAGATCCCCCTTCCGAAGTCCCTTCATACTTACAGATAGTGACCTGGCTGGTGTACTCCCCAGACATCCTGGGAAAGGAAGACAAGAGGAAACGTTCTAAGAGAGACTGTAAAGAATGAGTCCCCCTGGGGCTGGAGGGATGGCTTAGCCGTTAAGGTGTTTGCCTGCAAAGCCAAAGGACCCAGGTTCGATTCCCCAGGACCCACATTAGCCAGATGAACAAGGGGGCACACTCATCTGGAGTTCCTCTGTAGTGGCTGGAGGCCTCGGCATGCCCATTCTCTCCCTCTCTCCCTCTCTCCCTCTCTCTCTCTCTCTTTCTTTCTCCCTCCCTCCCTCCCTCTTTCTCTGTGAAAGAAAGAAAGAAAGAAAGAAAGAAAGAAAGAAAGAAAGAAAGAAAGAAAGAAAGAAGGAAAGAAGGAAAGGAAGCCTCTGCAAGGAGCTTCTCCTCTACCTCCTCAGCACTCAAAACCAATTAAAAATTCCTCCCAGGGGTGGAGAGATGGCTTAGCAGTTAAGGCACTTGCCTCCAAAGCCTAAGAACCCATGTTGAATTCTCCAGCTCCCATATGAGCCAGGCGCACAAAATGTGAGGCAAGCACAAGGTCGCACATGCCCACTAGGTGGCATAAGCATATGGAATTCGGTTTTGGTGGCTGAGGCCCTGGTGCACCAACTGTCTCTCTTCTCTCTCTCTCTCTCTCTCTCTCTCTCTCTCTCTCTCTCTCTCACTCTCTCTCTCACACACACACACACACACACACACACACACACACACACACACACAATTCCTCCCAGCAGAATTAGCTGCCCTTGATGACTCACAATGTCAAGAAATTGCCAGTATTCCCTTTAGCAAGGAGAGACCTGCATTGGCTTCCATATTCCTCCCCTCTCCCGGTCACGTATGTTCCCAGATTCTTCCAGATGCCCCACCTGCACTCCTCGCCCTCCAGCAGCCTGCGGTAGGTGGCGATCTCCACATCCAGGGCCAGCTTTGTGCTCAGCAGTTCTTGGTACTCGCACAGGAGTCGGGCCATGTCCTGCTTGGCCATTCTCAGAGCGTTCTCCAGCTCATCCAGCTTGGCCTGGGCATCCCTCAGAGCCATCTCCCCACGCTGCTCGGCATCAGCAACGGCTGACTGCAGGCTGGCATTCTGAAAGGGGTGAAAATAAGGGAGAAAGTGTCTGTGAGCCCCACAAGGCCTACCAGAGCACCCACTGTTGATGTAACTTGAGGGCCAGGGTACACCTTAAAAGTCATGCATGACCTTCCCACGCCTAGCAGTTCTCGTTCTGAGGGAAGTAGTGCACAGCATTGAATAGGGTCTCCCAAAGTTTTCCTGCCCACCTAGAACCTCAAACCATGCTCTTAATTGGAACTAGGGTCTTTACTGGCATAATGAAAGCTCTCGTGTCATGGGTTGCTGAATACACTGCTGTGACACTGGTACATTTCTTGGCAACCACAGTGGAGGGGGCAGCTACATCATGTCTGCAGGAGTTGGTGGTGGCCAAATGGACACTGTACTTAGGGTGATTTCTAAAGCCAATGTCTGGCATCCTTATAGGAAGAAGAGAAGACACAGAGAAGACACTGTGTGATGATAGAAACAGACATGGGGGGTAAGTCGTGCAAGAGCCCAGGAAACAAATCCACCCCTCCAATACTTCCCCAAGACACCCCTCCCCACTCTTTCTTCCCACCTCCAGCCCCTGTGCACTGCAGGAATCTCTCCCCAGAACCAAAGAGCCTTCGGCACTATTGTGGACCCTTATCCACACGTCGCATCTTGCCAGCCACTGCAGTCTTTTCCTTTTAGGAGAGACTCTTTAGAAACACTTGGATCAAGCCTGCCCCTTGGCTTCTTGTTTGAGTTACGGTCTCTGTGCTTCTTCCCCAACCTAACACAATGCTGGAGGAAGAGCAGGCTTCACCTCACTGCCCTACCCGTGGGCTCTGCCTCACCTCCAGTTCAGAAAGGAAGGAGTTTCCCCAGGGTGCTGGCTGCTGTGTCCCCTCACAAGCATCCCAGGATAGGGACATCATCTCCACTGTACACGTGAAGGAGCTGAGACTCAGAAAGGTGATAGACAGCTGAATAGGGACCTACCACACGGTGGGGGGGGGGGGAATAGGGTGCCCAGTCTATCAGGCCTGTGCACAAAAACGGAGGGACACTTGATCTCCAAGAGGGGATCTCCCAGAGAGGGGCACAGCCACATAAGAGGGGCTGTGATCCCCAGGCCTAGACACCCGGGTGGTGCTCTCAGGGCCGGCCCTGGGCTTGACCACCATGCTTCAGACTCAGCTGCTGAATTTGTTTAAAAAACAGGTCACAGGGCTGGAGAGATAGCTTAGCAGTTAAGGCATTTGCCTGCAAAGCCAAAGGATCCTGGTTCAATTCTCCAGGGCCCACATTAGCCAGATACACAAGGGGGCACATGCATCTGGAGTTCATTTGCAGTGGCTAGAGGCACTGGTGCGCCCATTCTCTCTCTCTCTCTCTACTCCTTGCTCTCTCTCTCAAATTAATTAATTAATTAATTATATTTAAATTTCAAAAAGGTCACAGCTGAGCGTGGTGGCATATGCCTTTCATCCTAGCACTCAGGAGACAGAAGTAGGAGGTAGGAGAATCGCTGTGAGTTCAAACTACAGAGAGAGTTCCAAGTAAGCCTAGATTAAAGTAAGACCTTACCTCAAAAAAAAAAAAAAAAAAAAACAGGTCTTGAACTGAAGAGATGGCTCAGCAGCTAAGGTGCCTAACTGCAAAGCTAAAGGACCCAAGTTCAACTCCCCAGTGCCCAAATAAAGCCAGCTGCACTAGGTGGCGCATTTGTCTGGAGTTTGTTTACAGTGGCTGCAGGCCCCCATTCATTCTCTCTTTCTCTCTCTCTCTCCGTGGAGTAAGTAAATAAAAATAAAATATTTTTTTGAAAAACAAAGATAAATTAACAGTCTACCCACAGAGATGTCCACTTTGGGGGCTGTGCAGTTCAGGGACTCTGCCTGGACTGGAATTTACAGTAGACAGGTGGGAGTCAGCCCAGAGGGGGTGCTGTCCACCTCAAACACTCTGGCTAGTCACCCCGGTCTTCACCACATACCCCCAGATGAGCCTGGCTAGGAGAGAACCCAGGAGCTGGGGACAGTCACAGAACCAAGCCGAGAGTGGAGGTGGCCGGCTGGGGAGGCGCTGGAAGCCCACCTGCTCCTGGAGGCTCGCGATCTGACTCCGCAACCTCTGCATGGCTTGCTGCAGCTGAGAAATCTGAAGCTTCACTTCCTTCATGCTGTCCCCGTGAAGCTGGGCTGAGGCCTGGAGTTCCTGGTACTGAGAGAAGCGGGGGACGGAGGGAGCGCTGCTTGAGAAGAGCTACTACCACTGACCCAGCACTAAGAACATGCCACCCGCTGCCCTTGAGACATGGCCCCTAACATCAGCATTTTCCCAGTGTGATTCAACTGCTTGAGCCCAGGACACAGTGGACGTGCCTGCAGAGATCCTAGCCTATCTCCCAGGCATCCCCAATCGCCTCCCTCCTGGAGAGGGGACATGGCCCTACCCCCTAAACTCCGAACCTCAGGGAGGTTATTAGAGCTGCTCCACCCAATAGGACTGAGACGGGCACATAAACACCCAACTGCCCCAGCATCTTGCAGCCCCCAGCGTCACTTGGCACCTTGGTCTGGTACACAGCCTCTGCCTCCATCTTGCTGGTCCGTGTAATCTCCTCATACTGAGCACGGACCTCCGCGATGATGTCACTGAAGTCCACACAGCGATTGTTGTCCATGGTCAGCACCACAGACATGTCCCCTGCCTGAGTTTGCAGCTGGCCCAGCTCCTAAGGGGAGAACAGACTCAGTATGCACCCCCCTGGGTCTCTGTCCCCTGCACCCCAGTGAAGAGAAGAGAAGAGAAGAGAAGAGAAGAGAAGAGAAGAGAAGAGAAGAGAAGAGAAGAGAAGAGAAGAGAAGAGAAGAGAAGAGAAGAGAAGAGAAGAGAAGAGAAGAGAAGAGAAGAGAAGAGAAGAGAAGAGAAGAGAAGAGAAGAGAAGAGAAGAGAAGAGAAGAGAAGGGACCCTAACCATCCATGCACCCCTGGTGCGCATTCACATTGGGGTGTTGGGTATGACCTGCCTTCCGGCACTTAGCTTCATTTGAAAGTAAGGCCTGTAGGGCTGGAAAGGTGGCTTTGGGGTTAATATGCTTGCTGCAAAGCCCAAGGACTCAGGTTCGATTCCCCAGGACCCATGTAAGCCAGATGCACAGGGTGGTACATGTATCATTGGTAGCAGCTGGCTGCTCTGGCACACCCATTCTCTGTATCCACCTCTCTCTGTTTCTCCCTATATATCCACTTCCCATTCTCTCTCCCTCTCCCTCTCCAATAAATAAAATATTTGAAAAAAAAAATAAAAGAAAAAGAAAAATTAAAGTGCCAAGTATAGTGGCACACACCTTCAATCCCAGCACTGGGGAGGCAGACGTAGGAGGATCGCCGTGAGCTGGAGGCCACCCTGAGACTCCAGAGTGAATTCCAAGTCAGCCTGGGCTAGACTGAGACCCTACATCATTAAAAAAAAAAAAAAAAAAAAGTAAGATCTGTAGAGATGGTCTCCAGTGACTCTTGCCGCTTGGGCTGCAAAGTCTGAATTTACCTGTTCCTATCCCCTTTCTGGTTCCTTATCACACTTTCCTTAGGAGGGCTTGTCCTGTTCCAACCAGCTTTGCCTCTACATTGTCTTCGGACACCATCTCTCTGGCTGGTGCCACAACCTCTGCCCCAGCCTCACTTGGCACCTTGAACCCCAGCAGCCGCCTGCGTGGGAACTCCTTGTCCCCGTCACACCTTCATCCTGATTCCACCTTCTACACAAGGCCTTTGTGCATGAGCCGACTCTCCTCTCCCTGTCCTCCACAAGATCCACCGCTTTCTGACAGAGTATGGAATTTAGTTATTTACTAAAACTAATACATATGTCTGTCTTCGAAAAAGAAAGATACCTGTGTGGGTTTCGTCTGGCCATTAATTGATAAATGCAGAACCTAACAATCTACTAAGTGTTCAGGCAGTGGTCGTCAAGTGGCTGAATGACCAAAACCGAAGCCATTATTCAAACAGGCTTTTCTTCCTTGGTCACTCTCCCCAGGGTCACAGGGGCACCTGCAAACTCCCCCCACACCCCGTCCTTGTCATCACTCCCGCTGCCCTGGGCAGTTTCTCACTTCTTCATACAGACGCTTCAAGAAGCAGATGTGCTCTTGCAGAGACTCCAGCTTGCCTTCCAACTCCATCTTGCTCAAGAAGGCTTCGTCCACATCCTGAGGACGGAGAGACAGAAACCATGCATGCCCTACTTTCTCGCAGAAATCTTAAGTACCCCCTGCCCAACACCCATACCCCTGTGTCTGGGGACCCCCTTCCTTCTCTGTCCAACCACACCCTGCTCTCTCCTTTGCCCACCCTAATGCCTTCTGCAAAGTGCCACCCACTCTGGGGCTCCACTCCCGCCCCATCCTCTCTGCGGTGACCCCAGGGTGCGTCATGTGCCTCAGTCATCTCTTGCCTTAGAGCCCCTGTGTTTAGGTAGATGTCCCTTCCCGCCGGGGGATGACTGCACAAAGCATGGTGTGGCATGCCCTCGGTCAGTGCCTCTACCCTACACCCTCCCAGCCCAGGGCCAGGCTCTGCCTATGCTGGGGGCTTCCTCAAGTAGCGTTGAGCCCCTCCCACCTTTTTGAGGATCATGAAGTCATTCTGCACTGTGAAATGCGTGTGGGCCTCCTGCTCATACCTGGAGGACAGTAGAGGGGACAGTCAGGCAGGCGTTGGCTCAGTGCCCATAGCCCCACCCTGGCATTCGCTGCCCCCTCCCCACCCTCTCTGAGATGCCCTCGTGTGCACAGGCCCTAAGGAAGGAGCAACCACTACCCTTCCCTACCCTCCTGTCCTGTCACCTTTGAGAAGCACTCCAAGCAGGCCAGACAACCAATGCATGTCAGGAGGCCTGCCACACTATAGCTACATCCCCGTGCCACACCAGCCTGTGTCCCCTAGGACACTAGGCCGCACGTCCTCACAATGTCATCTGCAGCTGGTGCCATGAGTTTCATCAGGGGAAGAGTATTCCTCACAGCAGACCCAGAACCCCAGGATTTCTCCTCCCTTCATCCCATTCCCAATGGTCCTGGAAGCCAGAAGGGTAGAAAGCATGTTCCAGGCATGCAGAGGTCGAAGTTGAGGCCGGGGAAGATAGGCCACCTGCCCTTGTATGCAGTCTCTTCAACCCGTGAGCTCAGGGCTGTCTGAACCACCAAGTTCACTAGGTGGAAAGTGCAGAACCACAGCCTCGCCATGAATCATGCCACATGCCTAGGGACGAGCCCACTAAATTGACTGCCTTCCACCTGAGACCAGAGGACATCTGAGTCACTTGAGCCCACAGCCTGCTCAACAGGAATTTCTCAAGAAAAGCATTGAGGTATTGTTTAAATAAGCCCTTCCCATCCCTGACCAGAAATATAGACTCTGGGCAGCTGGACCTCAGACCTCTACAGACAACCTCAACCCTCCTTCCCAGGGCTCTCCAGGCCTGGATGGAGGGGGGGGGGGCAAGGGGAGGGTGAGGCCTCTTCTGCAGGTGGGCCCTGTGAGTTGACGGTAGGAAGGCTAAGGGACAGAGGGGAGGCTGGTCACATGGCTCTGGATGAGACCCTGGGGCTAGCAAAGGCCCCCACACCCTCGCGGGCTCCACGTGGGAAATTCCGTTGCCTTCCTTACTTGGCCTTGTACTCTTCCTCCTGGTCTTGGCAGTTCTTCAGCTCGGCGTCCAGAGCCCCTCGCTCTCTCTCGAGCTGCTCCAGCTGCTGCCTGAGTCGGGCCAGGCAGGCTTCAAAGAGGGGCTCCAGGCTCTGTGGGCTGTGGCTCCCCTGCAGCTGCTGCAGCAGCTCCCACTTGGTCTCCAGAACCTTGTTCTGCTGCTCCAGGAAGCGCACCTGCATGGGGCGCAGTGTCCCTGAGACTCCTACAGCTCCCCAAGCATAGCCTCCAGAGAAGGGAGCTGTGGAGACCCTCTTTCCCTGCCTCCCACCCCTGCCTGTGCAGGGGAGCCTCATGCCAGTCAGTGATCCTGCAAGCAAGCCCAAGATCGGGCAGACCAGTAGAAATGGGGCTTCCCACAACTGCCTGCTGGTCTTGGTCCCTGAGCCCCAGGCGTGGAGCAGGAGGGCCTCAGTATAACCTGAGAAACTATAAACTGCGCCTTGGGAGGACTTCTGGCTGCCTAAGTGATTAGGAAAGCAGCAGAAAGAGGCCAGGCTTCCCCGTTCCTATCTGTCAAGAGCAGCTCCCTGAGTGAGGTCCAGAAGCTGACTTGACCCTCACCTTGTCAATGAAGGAAGCAAACTGGTTGTTGAGGGTTCGGATCTCTTGGGTCTCCTGCGTCTTTATCACCTGGAACTGAGGGTCGATCCCAATCTTCAGTGGGGTCAGCAGATTCTGGTTGATAGTCACTTCTTGGATGCCCCCCGGAGGGCACAGAGAAAGCCCAGGCCCGCCATTCCCCTGCCCAAACCTCATTCCCAGCCTGTTCCCAGCCCCCCAGGCCCTCCCACCAGAGCTTCCTCGGAAGCCCCTGGAGGAGCCGAGGCTCCTGCTGCTGAAACTGGCCCTGCCCTGGGCCCCTAAGAAAGTGGAACAGGCCGAGCGGGCACTGAAGCCCCTCTGAGTCGGGCATGGGAAGACAGACATTGCAGAGACTGGCAGGCTGGCAAGCTGGAGACAGACTGAGAGATGGTCAAGGTGTGTATGCTTCTGCCCCAGGGCCCTGGCACGAGACTTTTATCCCCTCCCGTACCTGGGCTGGGCCTTGGAGAGCAAGATGCTCTCAGCCTGACTGTGTCTGCCACTTGGCTGTGGCTGACCTCCTCTGACACACCTGGGGAATAGGTGTCTGGCACGTGCAGAGCCTAAGGTAGAAGACCCAGACCCTGCCCTGGGAGCTCCTGAGCTGGCAGGAGAAGAGACCAGGAAGCAGCTGGAGACCTGGGCCACAGTGCTGGACATGGGCAGTGACACTAAGGCATTCAAGCAAGGTTTCCTGGAGAAGGAGGGTGCCCAGAGGAGAAGAGGCCAGAGGGGTGAAGAGGAAACAAGAGGCCCCATGGAGCTCAGAACAGGGGAGAATACAGCTCCCAAAGGCAGATTCAGCCTCAAAGAGGCAGAGACAGGCCCTGAGGAGCTCTGTGAGCCGACTAACAGGTGGTGCAAAAGACACTTCACAATTTAGAAATGACAGAAAAGCAGGACACCCAGCCCCTCCTCTGGCCCAACCCAGCAATCATCCGGGAGGTGCCACCCGCTTTGTGCCAAGCAGGTATCTCCAGCCAGGATCTACGGAGCAGTGTGGCTGAGCCCCGTGTCCCTACGCCTCCCCACCCAAACTGCCAGACCCCTCTACCTGAGTCCCAGCCAAAACCCCTTCAGTGAATAAACCAGAGGCACAAAGTAAAGCATGCCTTTAGAAAACTACTCCTGGGGGACCAGGGTGAGAGGACCAGAAACGGGAGACCTGGGAGCCCCACCAACCACCACCCAGAACAGATTCTGCCTTGGAGTATAAAGTCCAGCAGGCAGAGGAGCACCCTGGGCTTTGACTGGCATTTTAGTCCAACTGCTGGGTTGAGACAGGGTCCCTGGAGTGGGGTGGCGGGGGTAAGGCTTCCCCGCTGTGGCTTACTGAATGAGAATTCACGGTTGCAGCTTTCGCCCTGTCCTGGGCCCTCTCACAGCACCAGGGATAATCTACAGGAAGGACTGCTGGGGTCTTTGAGGGTGCAACTCAAAACAGACAGAAACTCAGCATACCGGCCCCTCAAGAGAGGTGCTATGAGGAAGTCAGTCCCGTCCCAAAAGCACTCCACCCAGGCCACCCCAGCACAAGTGTCTCCCTCCCACGAGGGATTACAAACCCTTTGCTCCTTCCTCCAGACATCAGCAGCACCCGGAGAGGAAGAGACAGGGCCTTGGGAGGTTGCAAAGTCACTCAAGGCACAAGGTGCCAGGAAAGGCAGAAAGAGAGAAGACCCAGGAGGAGGGGAGGCACATAGACTCCACCAAGGGTCAGAAAGGAGGCTGGGTGTGGTGGCGCACGCCTTTAATCCCAGCACTCGGGAGGCAGAGGTAGGAGGATCGCTGAGAGTTCGAGGCCACCCTGAGACTACATAATGAATTCCAGGTCAGCCTGGGCTAGAGCGAAACCCTACCTTGAAAAAGGAAGGAAGGAAGGAAGGAAGGAAGGAAGGAAGGAAGGAAGGAAGGAAGGAAGGAAGGAAGGAAGGAAGGAAGGAAGGAAGGAAGGAAAATAAATAAAAAGAGCGGAGGAGTTGGAAACGGCCTTAGTCCCACTAAAGACTCAGCTCTGAATTCACTCTAACCCTGAGTAGGAATCGCCCTGTGGAACCAGGCTGGGAGCCTTCCTGTCCCACCACCCCAGTGGGCCTTAAAATACAGCTGTGGGGCCCCACAGGGTCCGATCTGAACTCAACTGGCCCTCTCTTCCTATCAGCATTGAAGGAGGACAGAGGCCATACTTGGCCTGGGGTCAAATCCACCTCCATGGAACTTCCCCATACCTGTAACGTTACAGAACAGGTGAGCCCTAAGAAGCTTCAAAGTCACCAGCCCCGGAGCCCGAGCCTTTGGTTTGCACTTGTGCACTCCAAGGCTCCTTAGGGTGTGGACAGGCATAGAAGACACAGGCTCCCCTGGGTAACCGAGAGGTGTCCCAGCTGACAACTGAATCTCTGGCGTCACTCTGGGCTCTGAGGGACTTGCCCAATGCCACCCACTCACACAGTACTCAGACTGGAGCCACCACCCTCACCACCCCCCCAGTTTACTCCATGGCTCTCCAAACTGCCCAAATGAGCTCCCTTCTCTGCCTCATGACGCCCTTCAAACCTTCAGAGAGACCCAGGCTGCTTGGCCACGGCTCTATCCAGCTCAGCATCCTGAGTTTACTAGGCATCCAGTATTTACGTGAGGAGATGATTTTATTTTTATTTATTTATTTGTAAGAAGGCAGAGAGAATGGTCACATCAACTCCAGATACACGCACCATTTTGTGCATTTGGCTTTACTTGGGTACTGGGGAATCAAACCTGGGCTTCAGGCTTTGCAAGCAAGTGGCTTTAACCTAGCCCAAAGAGATGATTTTTTTTATTATTTTTCTAGTACTGGGGATTGAACCCAAGACTTAGGTTATATTCTCAGACCCTTTTTAAAATATTTTTATTTGCCGGGCGTGGTGGCGCACGCCTTTAATCCCAGCACTCGGGAGGCAGAGGTAGGAGGATCGCCGTGAGTTCGAGGCCACCCTGAGACTACATAGTGAATTCCAGGTCAGCCTGAGCCAGAGTGAGACCCTGCCTTGAAAAACCAAAAAATATATATATATATATATATATATATATATATATATATATATTCATTTATTTACAAGAAGAGAGAGAGAAGAAAGGAAAAGAGAGGAGAGGGAGGGAGATAGGTGTTCCAGAGGCTCTTGTCATTGCAAATGAACTCCAGATACAAGCACCAGGTGGGTTTTTTGTTTCGTTTTGTTTTGTTTTGTTTTTTGTTTTTTATTACTTTGCACACAGTGTATACAGTCATGTTGGTACCATCATTAGCCTCCTCCCTGTACCCCCCCTCCACAGGGACCCTCCTCGTTGGGGAATATGGGTCGTGCATTGTGGGGTGAGCCATCAGCTATGGGTAAGAGGCAATGTCTCTGTGCATGACTCAGTATGTGGCTCTAACATTCTTACCGCCCCCTCTTCTGCAAATTTCCCTGAGCCATGTTGAGTTCATTTTATGTCTGCTTCAACGATGAGATCTTGGGAGCCTCTGTGTCTCTGGATATCTGGTTTGGTAAGAGTTGGGTGTTCTCTGTGTCCATCTCCTTCACCCTTATGCTGGTACTAACTAGGTTCACCAAGAAAGCAGCACCCTTGCTCATTTCCCCAATTAACTCTTAGTTTCAGCTGGGGCCCTTTTGAGCGTAATGGGCTGGTTCTGTCCTTGGAATCTGTATCCATCTGAAAAAGAGAAGCAAATGGGATTACCTTTATTTTTTTTTTAGAGAGAATTTAATAGGTATAGGCCCTCTTGTAGCCCACAATTGGTGGAAGCTTGATAATGGAGAGCAGGCTCATTTGTGGATATGGTTCTGACTTGATTTCCAGCTCCAGCTATGGGTTCCCTTCCACTGAGCAGATCAGTTAGCCAAATCAAGAGCAGTTGGCTTCGCACCATGGCTATGCGCCACTATTGCACTTGTGTGAGCATCAGGTCAGGTTGTTTGCTGCTGACTAGCTTAGACTGTGAGTCAAGCACCAGTTTTTACATCTGGTTTTACATGCGTACTTGGGGGATTGAACCCCAGCTAACAGGCTTTGGCAAACAAGTGCATTTGGCTGCTAAACAATCTCGCCAGCCCACCAGATCTCTTTTTACTTTTTATTTTGAGACAGAATCTCAGTGAGTTATTCAAGCTGGCCTTGAACTTATCCTGTAACCCAGGAAGGCTCTGGATTTGTGATCTTTCTGCCTCAAACTCCAGAGTAGCCTGGATGACAAGCCTGCATGACCAGGCCTAACGAATTTTGAACTATGGCAATCACTCCAGGGACATTCTTGAATTTCCTGGGTTGAAATGCTGCTTGAGCAGATGTTTCTCATCTGTGAAAAATCATTTCAAAGACCATGCAGGGGTCAGTAGTGTGGAGGCAGATGCCAACATAACACCACTATGGTACACAGCTGCAGAGTGAGTGCCCAAACCAGAGGGCAGCAAAACAAACTGGCTCTGGGCTGGAGAGATGGCTTAATGGTTAAGGCATTTGCCTGCAAAGTCAAATGACCCAGGTTTGACTCTCCAGGACCCATGTAAGCTAGATGCATAAGGAGTTCGTTTGCAGTGGCGGGAGGCCCTGGCATGCCCATTCTCTCTCTCCCCCCCTCTCTCTCTCTGTCTGTCCTTTTCTCTGTCTCTCAAATAAATAAATAAAATATTTTTTTAAAAAACTTGGCATCTAAGCCGGGTGTGGTGGCACACGCCTTTAATCCCAGCACTTGGGAGGCAGAAGTAGGAGGATCACCATGAGTTCAAGGCCACCCTGAGATTACATAATGAATTCCAGGTCACCCTGGGCTACAGTGAGACCCTACCTTGAAAAACCAAAAAAAAAAAAAACTTGGCATCTGGACATGGTGGCGCACGACTTTAATCCCAGCACTTGGGAGGCAGAGGTAGGAGGATCGCCAAGAGTTCGAGGCCACTCTGAGACTACACAGTGAATTCCAGGCCAGCCTGGGCTAGAGTGAGACCCTACCTCAAAAAAAAAAAAAAACTGGCTCCAACTGTAGTCAACCCTTAACCAGCACAGACGCATGGGTGTGAGTGATGTCTTTCCTTGACCCCCTGCTCCAGGTCAACCGTGGGGCGAGGGGCTGTCTTGTTTGTTCTGTTGTCGTTGCTGCTGTTCAGCATTTTTGTTTTTGTTTCTTTCTTTTTTTGCAAGTGTCATGTATTTATGCATTTAGCAAAACATGGTTGAATACCTACTAGATGCCAGGCCCTATGCTTAGAGTTAGGAATGTAGCTGAAAGGGAGTCTCTGCCCCACCGTGAGGCACTTGTCTGCAAAACCTAATGACCCAGGTTAGTTTCCCTAGAACCCACGTACAGCTAGATGCACAAAGTGGTATGTGCATCTGGAATTTGTTTGCAGCAGCTAGAGGTCCTGGCAAGCCCATTCTCTCTGTCTCTCTTCTATCTCTCCCTGCTTGCAAATAAATAACTAAAATTGTTTTAAAAACAAAACAACGGTAGAGTCTAATGGAGAAACAGACATGACATTAAACAGGTAATTTGACAAGCATTTAACTGCAATTATAATGAGAGAAAAGAACCAAGCATGAAAAATGCCTAACCTAGTTTAGCCCATCATTTATTCCGGAACATGCCAGGCACACTCCACCTCAGGGCCTTTGCACGCACCGCCGTTTCCTCTTCCTGGATAGCTGGCTCCTCCCCAGATGCTCACAGAGGTTGCTCCTTACCTCCTTCGGGCCTCGACTTGAAGATCACCTTCCCCGGCTGCCCCGAAGTAAAACTGCAATGCTCACGCCACCCCTTCTCTGCCGCTTCCCTGCCCTTGCTTCTGCTCAGCGCCAGTCCCGTCCTGCCAAGCCTCGAACGGGCTCATTCTACTTGTCAGCCTCCCCACACGGGGCTACAGGCTCCATGGGGGCTCGTGCCTGTGTCCTCTGCACTCAGAGCAGCGCGCAGCACCTTGTAGGTGCTCAATGAATAGTTGCTATTGGGATGAGCCCTCAGTCAGTCTCACTCGCTGACTGCTGCCCTTGCTCAGCTGCTTGAGGTCCTGTGAGTCTCTGCACCCTTCTCTGAAGCCCAAGTCAGCCCTCCCCCAAGCCTCGCCCACCCACCTGAGCTAGAGGGCATCCGTGGATTTGAGAAACGCGGTTGTGCGTGTGCACACGCATGTATGTAGCGAGCATCAATCACTGGGTGAACACCATGCTAAGTGATACAGGAGATGTAAGACAAATAAGGCACCTGATCACCTTGAAAAGAATAACAGTAATCGAGTCCCGTGGATGATACACTTATGAACACAGAAAAAGCAAAATGAAATCCCAGCACTTGGGAGGCAGAGGTTGGAGGATTGCCGTGAGTTTGAGGCCTCCCTGAGACTCCATAGTGAATTCCAGGTCAGCCTGGGCTAGAGTGAAACCTTACCTCGAAAAACCAAAAAAAAAAAAAAAAAAAGAAAATGCAAAATGAGGGGGCCTCTGAAGGGACTTCTGTGGTTAGAAATTGAGGTATGGGGCTGGAGGGAGGGCTTAGCAGTTAAGGCGCTTGTCAGCAAAGCCAAAGGACCCAGGTTCAATTCCCCAGGACCCATGTAAGCCAGATGCGCAAGGGGGCACATGCGGCTGGAGTTCATTTGCGGTGGCTGGAGCCCTGCCTGGCGCATCCATTCTCTCTCTCTTTCTCTCCCTCTCTCTCTTTCTCTCTCTCTCAAATAAATAAAATATTTTCCTTAAAAAAAGTTCCCTTGTTCTCTTCCCACAAGATATGCAGTGAGAAGATGGTGGTCTACAACGTGGAAAAGAGCCCTCATCAGATTTCAGCCACACTAACATCCCCATCTCAGACATCCAGACACCAGAACTGAAAAATAAATTTCCACCATGACTATTAAATATAAGCACAATAATAAGAATAATAATATTGTTGCCGGGCATGGTGGCGCACGCCTTTAATCCCAGCACTTGGGAGGCAGAGGTTGGAGGATTGCTGTGAGTTCGAGGCCACCCTGAGACTCCATAGTGAATTCCAGGTCAGCCTGGGCTAGAGTGAGACCTTACCTCGAAATACCAAAAAAAAAAAAAAAAAAAAAAAAAAGAATATTGTCAATGAGCTATTGACTCCAATAATAAAACAATAAATGGGACTTATATACTACTTTAAATATATTAAGCATACATGCTTAAGTTTACATGCCGCCTGGATACAAATTAAGCATTTAATCCCAGCATCCTCTGCAGGAGGTGCTGCTGCAATTACCGCCTTGCAGAGGAGAACCATGGAAAGGAGGGAAAGAAAAAGCAATTTGCCCAAGCTCTCACAGCTTGTCAGTGGCCCGTCACGACTTGCACAAGAATCAGCCGGGCTCCCAAGTCTGCGCCCTTAACCACCGCACCGCACTGCTCCCAGAGACTTGGAAGTATTCCGGAGATGTGGGCTATCTCACCCAGGGTCCCACAGCAGACCCACAACTGCAACTTGTTCTCAACATGCATGCATGCCCTCCACATTTATAAAACACTCAGAGGCTGGAGAGATAGCTTAGCAGTTAAAGCGCTTACCCGCAAAGCCAAAGGACCCAGGTTTGATTCTTCAGGACCAACGTAAGCCAGACGCACACGGGGGCACATGTGTCTGGAGTTTGTTTTCAGTGGCTGGAGGTCCTGGCATACCCATTCTCTCTCTCTCTCTCATAAATGAAAAAAGTAATAATAAAGAGGAAAAGAGGGCTGGAGAGATAGCTCAGTGGTTAACGCACTTGCTTGCAAAGCCTGACTGCCTGGGTTCGAGTCTCCAGTACCCAAATAAAGCCAGATGCACAAAGTGGCACATGCATTTGGAGTTCATGTGCAGTAGCAGGAGACTCTGGTGCATCCATTCTTTCTCTTTCTCTATCTACCTGTTTCTTTTTTTATTTTTTTTTAATTTTTATTAGCATTTTCCATGATTATATAAAAAAAATCCCGTGTTAATTCCCTCCCTCCCCCCACACTTTCTCCTTTGAAATTCCATTCTCCATCATATTACATCCCCATCACAATCATTGTACTTACATATATAGAATATCAACCTATTAAGTGACCTCCTCCCTTCCTTTCTCTTCCCTTTATGTCTCTTTTAATTTACTGGCCTCTGCTACTAAGTATTTCCATTCTCACGCAGAAGCCCAATCATCTGTAGCTAGGATCCACATATGAGGAAGAACATGTGGCTCTTGGCTTTCTGGGCCTGGGTCACCTCACTTAGTATAATCCTTTCCAGGTCCATCCATTTTTCTGCAAATTTCATAACTTCATTTTTCTTTACCGCTGAGTAGAACTCCATTGTATAAATGTGCCACATCTTCATTATCCATGTTTCTCTCTTTCTATTAAATAAATAAATAAATATTTTTTTAAAGGAAAGGATAGCTGGGCATGGTGGCAGAGGCAGGAGGATTGCTGTGAGTTCAAGGCCAGCCTGAACTACAGAGTGATCGGGTCAGTCTGGGCTAGAGTGAGACCCTGCCTCAAAAAAAAAAAAAGAAAAAAGGTTCTGTGTAAGGAGGGGGTGCAGCATCAAACGTGGGTCCTGGGGAATCAAACCGAGGTCCTTTGGCTTTGCAGCCAAACACCTTAACCACTAAGCCATCTCTCCAGCCCTTCCTCTTTATTTTTTGAGGCAGGGTCTAGGCTAGCCTCAAACTCAAGATCTCCCGCCTCAGCCACCCAATGTTGGAATTACTGGCTGTGCTACCACGCAGGGCACCATAAGTACATCTGCTGACAGTAAGTAATAACATCCTATGGAGTGCTTTTGCATGTTCATTCTAATTTTCAAATTTCCGTGCAAACAGGACTCATTATTAATACATAAAGCATCTGACTGCAGCCACCTCAGCCTCCTGCAGGAAACAGGGGCCATTGCCGAGACTATGACTGCAAGATTCCTCAAGGCTAAGTGTGGTATTTCCCCATTGCTAACAGACTTGGTAATGACACCCTCTTGGCCTGTGGGGCCAGAGAGGAAACAGACAATGGGTACCTGCCCCTTCCTCGATTCCAAACCGCAGAACAGCTGGCATCCTCGGCCCTGGACCACTCCAGCCTGTAGTGCTGAGGCCAGCCAGCCCTTGTCGTCCTGCACGCCCTAGGGAATGGGCACATTACAACCAGGAAGGTGTGCCCCAAAAGCGTGCCACTCTGATGCCTACACTGCCCTTCGTAGACTAGGGGAAGCGGCCCAAGCCCAAAAGGAGAGCATTCTAAGACAGAAGTCTTAAGAGGGGGCTGGAGATATGGCTTAGTGGTTAAGGCCTGCAAAGCTGAAGGACCTGGGGACCCAGGTTCGATTCCCCAGGACCCACGTAAGCCAGATGCACAAGGAGATTCATCTGTCTGGAGTTCATTTACAGTGGCTGGAGGCCCTGGCGTACCCATTCTCTATCTATCTATCTGCCTGACTCTCTCAAATAAGTATTAAAAAATATATTTCCCTTTAAAAAAAAAAAGAGGAAGTATTCCCAAAAACTCTGTCTGCAAGATCAGCACGTGAAGCAGTGTGGGGTGTCTCAGTGCCAAGCGATGGTAAAATGAGGGCAGTGCCAGCAATAAGAGCCCATTACGTGCAACTGTACTCAGGTTTTCCAAGCCGTTCTTTTCTTTATATATTTTTATTTATTTACTTGAGAGAGGGAGAGAAAAAATGGGCATGCCAGGGCCTCTTATGAGGTACACACACCACTTTGTGCATCTGGCTTTATATGGGTACTAAATAATCATTCAAACCCTTGCTGGTAAGCTTTGCAAGCAAGTGCCTTTAACCTCTGAGCAATCTCTTCACCGCCCCCCCCCATATGCCACTTTTATAACTCCACCCTGGGTCCCTTTAGCACCTATCGCTGGGCTGGACTGCATCAGATCTTCCCTCCTGTCCTCCTCACTCTATAGACCCAGAACTCAGAGCGATTGCCCAAGATCCCAAAGACACAGATAGAGCGACTGGAGATGAGGATCCGGTCATGAAGACTCACACCATCCAGGTAGCCTTCCCGGAATACCACAGCCTCCCCCAGGATGCTTGCCACAGTGTGGCCAACCGAATGTGTCCTGGGTAACAAGAGCAATCAATCAAGAGCTGCCCAAGTCTGGAGGTGAAAGTATGCCTCCCTCCAGGAAGGAAGCCGGCGCCCTCACAGCCCAGAGTCCGGCTAGGTTGGGGGGGGGGTGCTGTAGTCACACGGCTGCCTCTCCTGCTCCCCACAGGTGAGGGAACAGATCTGCTTCCTAGCATTTTCACATTTCCTCTTTCTTTCTTTCTTTTTTTTTTTTTTTTGGCTATTCTAGGAAATGAACCCAGGGCCTCCCACATGCTAGGCAAAGTGCTCTACCACTGAGCTATACTCCCCAATCTCCATTTTACTTGTTTATTTATTTATTTATTTATTTATTTATTTATTTATTTATTTATTTATTTATTTATTTGAGAGCGACAGACACAGAGAGAAAGACAGATAGAGGGAGAGAGAGAGAATGGGCGCGCCAGGGCTTCCAGCCACTGCAAACGAACTCCAGACACGTGCGCCCCCTTGTGCATCTGGCTAACGTGGGACCTGGGGAACCGAGCCTCGAACCGGGGTCCTTAGGCTTCACAAGCAAGCGCTTAACCGCTAAGCCATCTCTCCAGCCCTGGTGTTTTTTGTTTTTTTTTTTTTATTTTGAGACAGAGTCTCCCTAAGTTGCCCAGGCTGCTCTGGAACTCGCTCTGTAGCTCAGGGAGGCCTTGAACTCTCGATCCTCCTGCCTCAGTCTCCCACATAGCTGGGACCACAGGCTGGGCTCTGATTTGTCATTTTCCACAGAATGAAAAGTGCCCACCTCAAACTACTGAGGGGATGTCACTGAATGCCGATTTGGGAAGCCGTGCTCACAGTTCCCTCCCCCAAGGGTGCTCCAGGACCCTTCAGGGGGCATCAGGTCTGGGCCACTGTCCCAGTCTAAGAGGCAAGGACATCACATATGTTCCTAGACAGAACTTGGAGGCCCCTGAGAGGGGCGGGAAGGAAGTGCTTAGATCAGACCCAGTTGAGCTGAGATCCCAGACTTGCCGGTCTGGGCCCAGCCCCCAGCCACTGGGACCCAGTCAGGTTCAGCCGGTTGGGTGCTCCTCTGCTAGCAACAGCCTTGGCCAGCAAATATTATGAGGCATGTTACCAAGCGCAGCTTCCCAGAGCTCACAGGCAGCCAGGCTGCTTCCAGGGGAAAGTTCCCCGAATTCTTGCAAGCAGAGGTGGCTGGGGGCGGCCAGGAGAGACGCAGAACCAGCTTCTGTCCCTCCGCCTGCTTGTCAATCTCTCTCCCAAGCATCAGGCTCTGCCTTAGCACGGAGTTGGGATGAGAGTCTGCTCTGTCCCTAAGGAACAGTCTGGAAGAAGAGCAATAGTTTGAAAACTACAAGTGACCAGCCACTGATGGACATGAGTTCAACCGAATGCTTCCCAGCAGCACTGGAGAACACCTCACGGGCAGTGAGGTTGGCATACTGCTGTGTGTCTGCATTAACATCTCTGGCACTGGGACTTAAAGTGGATTTATTATTAAGATCGGGGGTTGGAGAGCTGGCTTAGTGGTTAAGGCGCTTGCCTGTGAAGCCTAAGGACCTAGGTTCAATTCTCCAGGTCCCACGTAAGCCAGATGCACATGGTGGCGCATGCATCTGGAGTTTGTTTGCAGTGGCTAGAGGCCCTGGCATGCCCATTCTCTCCCTCTCTCTCTCTCTCAATCTCTCTCTCTCTCTCTCTCTCTCTCTCTCTCTTTCTCTCTCTCTCTCTCTCTCATAAATAAATAAAAATAATTATTACTAAGATTGTTGTTCTCTTCCCCCCTTCCCCAAAAAAAAAAAACCCTTGGGGAAACTCTTTGATAGAGATAAGGGTCTCAGAGTGGCTTCCTATTCTAGGGATATAACAGCCTCTTAGGATATGTGAGATAAGGGTCCCCACTCCGAAATACACACAAACTCTAGAAAATAACAGCAGAGCTGAGGGTAACTGCCTATAATTCGAGCACCCAGGAGACTGAGGCAGGAGGATCACAAGTTGAGGCCAGCCTGAGCTACGTAAGAGCACTCACTGCTGGATGTCAGACCTGGGGTAGAAAACAGGTTTAGTCTGGGGAGCTTTTTCAGTGTAGTGTGGAGAGGTAATAATAAACATGTTGAAGGGGACAGGACACTAAGGCACCTCCCCTGAGCTATCCTGAAAGTTAGGAAATCTCCCTAATGTCCTAACTAACCCCTAAGCCTACCCACTCACCAAAAGGACGAACCGGGGCTTCTCCTCCTTCCTGAGTCACTAGCATCATGAGGCCAGGGCACAACCAGCTGTGTCCAGGGAGGGTCAGCCTTCTATGCCAGGCCATAGGGTAGGAACAGGCCAGGTGGGAGAAAGAGACCCAGGGCCTGTGGTGGTCCCAGAACCCAGGTAGCTGCCATTCCTGCCAATGGAGATTGTAGACTCCAGCTCAAAGGACCAAAGTGACACGCAACCAGAGAACACCCAACACGAGGCCATGACACAGGCTAGCTGTCAAGTGACAGAGCGGCAAGACCAACAGATGCCCTCGTCCAGTGCCCTTGTTTTACTGAAACCCAGAAAGGCCACACACAAGAACCGGCCTAGCCCGCAACCAGCCAGGACTCACTTCCTCCTGTACTTTGGATAGCCCAGAACAAACCCTGAGACAACTCTGAGACATGTGGAAGGGGACCCCAGCACCCCCAACTCAGACAAGTTCAACAACACCATCACCTCCCCGTCCATGTGACCTGCCTAGGTGCTACTGGGTGCTTCAGAGGCAATAACCCAGGGAAGAATGGATTGCATCTGTTGCCTCCGGCTGCTCTGGCCTCTCCAATCTGAGACTGCTTCCTGTGTCATCAGGAAGCTCTTTGGTCTAACCTAAATCCTTCCTGCTGCAACATCAGCCCAGTTCCTCCTGGCCCCAAAGCATCTGTTGCTGACCTGGCCTGTCCTGCCCAGGGCCCTGTCCCAGCATCTGAGTCAGCCTGGCCATTGCAGCATGACCTTGCCCCCTAGGGTGCCATGAAAGCCCAGGAAATGGAACCCAGTGAAGCTTATAGGTGAGGAGGGGGCAGAAGAGGCAGAGAACAAGGGGAGAAAGAAGTCCCCAGGGGAACCAAGGAGGCCGATCAAGGGACTCCATCCTCTGCCTAGCTTCTTTTATTTATTTATTTATTTATTTATTTATTTATTTATTTATTTGAGAGTGACAAAGAGAGAGAAGGAGGCAGATAGAAAGAGACAGACAGGGCTGGAGAGATGGTTTAGTGGTTAAGCGCTTGCCTGTGAAGCCTAAGGACCCCGGTTCGAGGCTCGGTTCCCCAGGTCCCACGTTAGCCAGATGCACAAGGGGGCACACGCGTCTGGAGTTCGTTTGCAGAGGCTGGAAGCCCTGGCACGCCCATTCTCTCTCTCTCCATCTATCTGTCTTTCTCTCTGTGTCTGTCGCTCTCAAATAAATAAATAAATACTTTAAAAAAAAAAAAAAGAAAGAGACAGACCATGGGCACACCAGGGCTTCCAGCCACTGCAAATGAACTCCAGACGCATGCACTCCCTTGTGCATCTGGCTAACGTGGGTCCTGGGGAATTGAGCCTTGAACCGGGGTGCTTAGGCATCACAGGCAAGCGCTTAACCGCTAAGCCATCTCTCCAGCCCTCTGCCTGACTTCTTAAAGTCTACACCTATTGTTTAAAATATGTGGAAACTGGGCTGGAGAGATGGCTTAGTGGTTAAGGCACTTGCCTGAGACGCCAAAGGACCCAGGTTCAATTCCCCAGGACCCATGTAAGCCAGATGCACAAAGTGGCACATGCATCTGGAGTTTCTTTGCAGCATCTGAAGGCCTGGCATGCTCACTCACTCGCTCTCTCTCTCTCCCTTTCTTTATTTCTCTCTCTCTCTCTCTCTCTCACAACAAATAACTAAAAATTTAAAAATATTTAAATATGTGGAGACAAAAATCCCCAAGCCTGAGGTATTTCCTTTCCTTTATACAAGTAATACAAGCCATTGTTGATAGTCTCTGAGCAACAGACAATAAAAGTTTAAAAAAAAAAAAAAACTTTTTCAAAAACCATATCACCTAGAAGTAGCCACAATATTCTAGGGTATAATCTCCCAGACTTTTCCATATGCAAATATCTTTCAATGTTATTCAGTCAACATATATTTATAGTATACTTACTATGGGCTAGACATTGTTCTAGCATGAAGGATTCAGCAAGAAACAAAGAAGTTAAAAATCTAGGCCTTGGGCCTGGGGAAATGGCTCAGCGGTTAAAGGCATTTGCTTGCAAAGCCTGAGTTCAATTCCTCAGTATCCCACATAAAGCCAACATGTCTCATGCATCTGGAGTTCATTTGTAGTGATAAGGGATCCCTGGCATGTGTATTCTCTCGCTCGCTCTCTCTCTCTCTCTCTCTCTCTCTCTCGCTCTCGCTCTCGCTCTAATAAAAATATTTTTTACAAAAATCTCGGCTTGGACTGGGGATGTAACTCAGTGGTAGAGTACTTGCCTAGCATACATGAAACAGTCAGTACAGAAAGAAAGAGGAGAGGAACAGAGAGGGGAGGAGAGGGAAAGAAAAAAGAAAAGAAGAGGTGCTCAGCCTTATAATCCCAGCACTCAGGGAAGCAAGAAGATTGCCACAAATTCAAAACTAACCTAATCTACATAGTGAATTCCAGGCTACCCAGGGCTATCTTGTGTCAGAGAGAGGGGGGTTGGAGGAGCTGGAGAGATTGCTCAGTGGTTAAGGCACTTGCCTGCTAAGCCTGACAGCCAGGGTTCAACTACGCAGTACCCACCTGAAGGCAGATGCACAAAGTGGTGCATGCATCTGGAGGTCATTTGCAGTGGCAAGAGGCCCTGGTATGTTTGCTCTCTTTCTTTCTCTCTCTCTCTCTCTCTCTTCTCTCTCTCTCCCTCTCTCTCTTTTCTTCTCTCTCTCTCCTTGCAAATAAATAAATTAAAAAGAGATGAGCCGGGCGTGGTGGCGCACGCCTTCAATCCCAGCACTTGGGAGGCAGAGGTAGGAGGATTACCATAAGTTCGAGGCCACCTTGAGACTACAAAGAGAATTCCAGATCAGCCTGAGCTAGAGTGAGACCCTACCTTGGAAAACCAAAAAAAAAAAATTAAAAAGAGAGACAGAAGCCAGGCGTGGTGGCACACTCCTTTAATCCCAGCACTCAGAAGGCAGAGATAGGAGGATCACTGTGAGTTTGAAGCCACCCTGAGACTACATAGTGAATTCCAGGTCAGCCTGGGCTGGAGTGAGACCCTAACTTGAAAAAACAAAAAGAGAGAGAGGGGGGCTGGAGAGATGGCTTAGCGGTTAAGCACTTGCCTGTGAAGCCTAAGGCCCCCTGTTCTAGGTTCGATTCCCCAGGACCCATGTTAGCCAGATGCACAAGGGGGTGCACGCGCCTGGAGTTCGTTTGCAGTGGCTGGAGGCCCTGGTGCACCCATTCTCTCCCTCTCTCTCTCTCCTGTCTCTCTCTCTCTCTCTCTCTCTCTGCCTCTTTCTCTCTCTGTCGCTCTCAAATAAATAAATAAAAATAAAAATTTTAAAGAGAGAGAGCGGGGCTGGAGAGATGGCTTAGCGGTTAAGCACTTGCCTGTGAAGCCTAAGGACCCCAGGTTCGAGGCTCGATTCCCCAGGACCCACGTTTGCCAGATGCACAAGGGGGCGCATGCACCTGAAGTTCATTTGCAGTGCCTGGAGGCCCTGGCGCACCCATTCTCTCTCTTTCTCTCTATGTGCCTCTTTCTCTCTCTGTCTGTCACTCTCAAATAAATAAATAAAAATGAACAAAAAAAATTAAAAGAGAGAGAGCAACAGACAGACAGATAGTGGAAGGAGGGAGGAAGGAGAGAGAGAGGAAGGGGAGAGGAGGGAAGAATCCATGCCTTATAGAGCTGGCATTGGCGATTGTGTCTGTGTGCTGTGCATAGGCTTACTCATATGCCCAGAGATAGAGACAGAGAGAGGAATGAGAGAGAGAAGAAAGGGAGGGAGAAAGCTAGAGAGGGAAGGCGGAAGAGTAGAATCATGCCTTTTGAAGCTGGCATTTGTGATTGTGTCTATATGTGCTGGGCATAGGCCCAAGATGGCAGCATAGTGTATGCAGTGGAAGCATCATTTATCCTTGTTTCTACAGATTTTCCACGGCCCAATCACCCCAAGACTTCAGCAGGTTTCCCACATCAGTGGATGAGTGAGTATTCCCTTGCACAGATTCTCACCAAATCCACTGCCCGGCGCTTTTCCCCGGGGCTGCACTCTCCCCCTTGCGCACAGGAGCCGGTGGGAGCAGCCAGCCACGGCCCAGTCCAGCGCAGCTCCTAGACACGCCTGTCTAGGATGCTCCAGGAGGCCGGCCTAGTCCCAACAGTCCCTTCCAGGCCCGAGCCTGCTTTCGCCGCTCTTGACTCCCCCTGCAGGTGGCCCTTGTTATTGCAGGCCAGACGGGTCTGGGAACCAGGCCCCGAACCAGAGCTCCAGCGAAGCAGGCTGCTAGCCACCTGCCAGAGGCACCTTCCCCCCACTGCCTCTGGGCGCTTGATGCAGGGATAAATCCCCAAATCTAAGGGGGTTCAAAGAGTTGATGATTCCCAGGCCTTTTTAAGCACTTAGAAATCCTGGCTAGCCCCGAGCCAACCTAGACAAAGTCACAGGAGCTGGGTACGCTTAGAGCCGAGCACAACAGGGAGACTGAAGTTGTAGGAAACGGGACCCTGCGGGCTAAGGACGAGGGTCAGATGCTGTCTCCACTGAGGCCTGGCTGTGCGACCTCGGGCAAGAGGTCTTCCCTCTCTGGGACTCCCTCCACTTTCCTGTCTGTGATCGGGATAGTAATTCCTATTCTTCTGGATTGACCGCTGCTCTGTGATGCCTGCAGAATCCCCAGAGGCGACTTCAGTACTGGGCGTCCAACTATTAGCTTTTAAAATTGTTATTATCTTCAAGGCCTCCCCACTTTACTCATCCACAACGCCTGCCCTGCTGGATGCTGGCTTTCCCGGGACTTCTCTGGCCCTGAGGACAAGCTCCCTTCTGACCCTCTGAGATGATAGAGAGACACAGCGTCCATGTAGAGATGCTTGTTTATATGAACAACGTGTGGGGTACCTATAGAAAGGAGGCTTGTAGGGCTGGAGAGATGGCTTAGTGGTCAAGTTGTTAAGGCGCTTGCCCCGAAACCTAAGGACCCATGTTCAACTCTCCAGATCCCACATAAGCCAGACACACTAGGTGACGCAAGCATGCAATGTCACACATGTGCACAAGGTGGTACACGTGTCTGGAATTCTATTGCAGTGGCTGGAGGCCCTGGCACACCAGTTCTCTGTCTTTCTCTCTCATTAAAATAGACAAGGAATACCGGGCGTGGTGGCGCACGCCTTTAATCCCAGCACTCAGGAGGCAGAGGTAGGAAGGAGGATCACCGTGAGTTCAAGGCCACTCTGAGATTACAGAGTTAATTCCATGTCAGCCTGGACCAGTGTGAGACTCTACCTCAAAAAAAAATAGACAAGGAAGCTTGCTGGGTGTGGTGGTGCACACCTTTAATCCCAGCACTAGGGAGGCAGAGGTAGGAGGATCACAACTTCGAGGCCGCCCAGAGATTGCATAATGAATTCCAGGTCAGCCTGGGCTAGAGTGAAACCCTACCTTGAAAAAACAAACAGAAAAAAAAGGTACGGCGGGGGGAGCTTGCAATGACTATAAGGGCAAAGAGGTTGTATGTGATCAAGAACGTGTGTGTGTGTGTGTGTGTGTGTGTGTGTGAATGCACAGAAGTGAAGGGGTAGTCAGACATGGTGGTGCGCACCTGTGAGCCCAGAGAATCAGGAGTTTAAGGCCAGCCTGGGCTATCTAGCCTTGGTCTCAAAAATAAAGAAAAAAAAAGCTTTGAAGGCATAGCTTGTGTGTAATGCGTGTGGAGGGATACGAATGTTAGCCTCTGTGAGTGTGTGCCGTAGTCGTATGTGTGCCCCTGGGGGAGAAGTCTGAGAGGATATAGGCTTGCAGGTGCATGTCAGCGCTGGGTGTTAGGAACGTGCAAGGCTGCACACTCCACATCCCCGTCCCATCCACATATCTCTTAGGATGCGACATTCATTATTAACCAAACTGCCCCATGCTGAAGGACAGAGCCCTGACCCTGAAACAGATTTTGATTTTTTTTTTTCTTTCTAAGCTTTGAGGTTTTCCCCAGAAAAAAACCCAGAGCCACACCCCTTCCAACCTCACATCACCCAGTCAACTGAAACTGGAAGGGAACCAGCACCAGCTTGCCAGCATGCTGTCTGTGGGCAGAACCCATGGAGCAGTGCCCCTTCATCCCTGCCCCTCTGAGGGCACTGACTGGAAACATCAGCCTCCTCCAGGCTGTGAGGACTGCCCACCCACCTACTCAGGTAGAACCATACCAGCCACAGTCGGGAGGCCTTCAGAGCCTACAACCATCCCCACTGGGAGACTGCACTCCACTTCACCCACATCTTTTCAGAAGAAAATCAGAAAAGGACTGAGGGAGGGCACCTGGGCACACTCCCTCTTGCCCAAGGCAATGGCCTGTCTTCCAGGAAGTCTCCTCAGTTGTTGACTCTATGCTGGATACAATGATCATGATTTAATGTGCAACTGGACATGCTGGCTGCTTGGCATATGACACTTCTGGTTGACCCCATTGTATAGCTGGGTAAACTGAGGTCTGGGAAGGCTAAAAAATCTGACCTGGATCACACAACCAATGTGGTATAGCTGGAGTCTGCACCCAGGTCTGACTGTAAAGTGTCTCTAGTAGCTGAGCATGCACATTTGTCTGTGTTGTAGCTGGCATCTGCCTCAGGCCCTTCTCCCCTCAGGGAGAAACGAAGAGAGAGAGAGAACACACCATGTCAGACCAGATGGAAAATTCCAGGGGAGCAGAGAGAAGTAAGACTTCAGCCAGGTGTGGTGGTTCACGCCTTTGATCCCAGCACTCTGGGAGGCAGAGGCAGGAGGATTGCTGAGAGTTCAAGGCCACCCTGAGTTTACATAATGAATTCCAGATCAGCCTGAGCTAGAGTGAGACCCTACTTCAAAAAACTAAAAAATAAAAATAAAAATAAAACAGAAGACTTCAATCTGGTCACTTAACTGGGGACAGCCGGTGTGAGAGCTTGTGTAGTACAGAGTGCAGAGAGGGCAGAAATGCAAACCTGTGACTCAACTGCCCCAGTACACATTCTGCTGTGACGTCACTGTTCCAAAACACCTGAGCCTTCCTCCCAGGACCACTTCTGGACCAAGAATCCAGATCCCAAGTGGCTCAGGGGCTGGGTAGCTTCCTGGCATCAAGCACTCCAAATTCGGGAATGCACCAGGCTTCATTCCTCAAGTGTCCTTGTTCCCAGCAGCTGGAAGTCACCACAAACCTCCCGCGTGTGAGGAGGAAAACGGGGGGGGGGGGGACGGTACTGAGTGACCAGGCAACCTGCCCCAAGGGGCAGACATAGAGAAGGGGAACTGGCTGGAGACTGAAAAGGGAGGAAACAAGCAGGGACCTGAGAAGGTGTGACAGGTGAGAGATGGCATGGCCAGGTAAACGGAGGGGCATGCTGGGAGGGAATGGAATTAGGGAGACAAAGGCAGGGCTCCTTGCTAAGGCCAAGCTGGGCAGACACACTGAGGTAGGGACTATGCCAGGACTCCCACCCAGCTAGGTGTCAGAGAGAACAAGCGTCAAAATCCATAAGCTCGGGCTGGAGAAATGGCTCAACAGTTAAGGAGCTTGCCTGCAAAGCTTTAACGACCCGTGTTCGATGCCTCAGCACCCACATATCGCCAGATGCATGCACAGAGTGGCACATGCATCTGGCGCTCATTTGCAATGGCTGGGGCCCTGGTGTGCCCATATTCATTCATTCTCTCTCTCCCTCTCTCTCCCTCTCTCTCCCTCTTGCCCTCACTGTGTCTCTCTGTACTTACTAATAAATAAATTTAAAAAAAAAAAATTTAAATCCACAAGCTCTTTCTCCCCTGTGTGTGTGTATTTGATATATGTAATTTGGTGTTTTTATTTATTTATTTCTGAGAGAGGGAAAGAGAATGGATGTTCCAGTGCCTCCTGCTACTGCATATGAAATCCACACATGCACTACTTTGTGCAGCTGGCTTTACATAGGTAACTGGGGGGGGGGGGGTCAAACCCGGGCTGGTAGGTTTTGCAAGTAAACACCTTTAACCACTGAGCTATCTCTCCAGCCCCTTGAAGGCCATTTGTAAGACACAGAAATGTACCCAGTCCCCTTAAAAAGTTCCTTAGACTTCTGACCTATACATAAAAAGACCAAGTCAATATGCAGAGGGACAAGGTTCAGGGGTCCTAGGCCAAGCTGAGAAAAGTTGTCCCTTAGAAACTTCACGAGTCCCTTAAAAGTCTTTTTATATCAAACCTCAAACCAGAGCCTCATTCTTAGTTCTTAGTTCTTTGTTACGTTATCCTCAAACTGAGTGATCTGCAGAGGAAAAAGGAAGACACCAGAAATGACTCATCCAGCCCCAAGTACAACCAGGGTAGTGGCCCCTGCCTGTGAGTTCTGGATGGCAAAGGAGGTAGCTAGACATTTAGCACAAGCCAGCATGGTTGGTTACTTGTGCCCAGGGGTGCAACAAAGATAATGGCGGAGAAGCAGACCCTTCTCTTCCCCTTTCAAGATTGCTGAAGAGAGGGGTAGCCAAGGAGGTCCCGCTAGACTTATCAGCATGTGCTCCGTCTAGCCACTGACACTTGTCATTTCTAACACTTCAGAACCTCTGGGTCACAACACACACGTTGTCTCCGTCACTGCTTCATGCCCTTTCCTGGGCTGCCGGCTCCTGGAGGACCCCAGAAGGAGAAGAGAGAACCTAGCATGGAGAGCTGGGGGACGGCCAGAGGGTCTGAGAAGGGACAGGGAGTCTAAAGACAGATGTGCGTCCACTGCCTGCAGGAAACCTGGCTTAGGACGCCTCCTACAGGACATCCCCAGAATGCAGGGAGGAGGAGCAGAGCGAACCCCGGCTCCTCCCAGCTCCCAGCTCCCAGGCTGCCTGCTGCAGTCCAAGGCCTCTCCCGGGCCCTAGCGCCGCCTGGCACCAAGGACTCCGGGAACAAGACGCTGACGCAACCTAGAAACTCACATCCCACCACTCCCTTAGGAGACCAAGACCAAAAGAGTCAGCATGGAGGTCCCAAGAAACAAGACAGGAATAGGTGGGAGCTCTGGGCTGTAAGCAAAACCATCACATATCCCAGGATCCGTGCCAGTGCCCACCTTGGGGTGCCATGCAACGATCTGACAGTCGGGGGCAAGAGGAACTGGGGAATCCCTTTGGGAAGAGTTTAGGAAGCCAAGGAGATAGAGAACTGTAGAGACCCTCACACAGCAGGGTCCACAGTGGCCCCACTAGGATCTCTCCAGCCGGGCGCCCGCGGGGGATGGAGCCGGGACGCGGGACTGAGTCCTGCCTGACCGGGACTCCCCACAACTGCGCCCTTTCTTCGGTTTCTACTGCTCCAGTTCAGCTGGGAGGGAAGGAGCAGGGGAAGTGCTGCGACAGCAACATTTGACTCGGAGAAAAACAATGTCAAAAATGCTCTGAGCCTGCACTTGGCTTGTTGACGTACACAAAGGATCTCGCCTTCGCCTGTGGGCCCTTCCACCTGCCGCCCCTACCTGGGCTCAGGCGTGTGAATGGGGGCACCGGGGAGGGCAGGGCAGAAGGGTGTGTGTGTGAACAAGTGAAGTCATTCTCTCTGGGTGGTTCCTCTTAATTAGCACCCTGAAAAAGTCCCAGCCAGCAAAATTGAACATTGCCAACTGGGAGCCACGCCCTTCCAGCTCATCCAGACCTGGGGGCAAAAGAGGGGCAGGAGATCTGAGAGCCAGGGAAGAGCAGGGAAGGGGGCTGTTAAAGACATGGGTGTTTGGAAAGCTTTCCAGACCTGGACGTTTGAGTACTTTTGAGGGCAGGAGAGCGAAGGGTAGTCATCTCCAGGCCCCCTAGGGAGCCCAGGTCCAGACAGTGACCAGTGTGCGCCCTGGAGGTTACCTGCAAGGCATGAGATCAAGACCCAGGCCTGAGAAAAACATCCAGGCTCCTTCTGGCCGCTTCAGCTTTACCCAGCATTCTAAGCCAAAAGTCACCTGGTGCTCATGGTCAACCAGTAGGATCAGTTCACAGGGCAGAAAAGAGAGCTCCATGAAAGGGAGAGAGCGAGTCTGGAAGTCTTCCTCAAGGCCCCTGAGCCTCAGAGTTCAAATCCACCCTTTTAGGGAGTTTGTCTCTCTTCTCCCTCAAAATCTCAAGGTGACTCCTGCCAAGGCCTCCCAGAACCCGCAAGGCCAGCCACAGTCCAGGCAGCTGTTCTACATGTGCCTCCAGCTGGGACGTGACACATATTCCCCACCAGCGCAGAGGACCCAGCCAAGTCCTCCTTGTTCCTGACCCTCACCCCAGACCCCGGCACCAGCCAGTCCAGGGAGGGGTGCAGACCTGCTCACAGGGAAAATGGAGAGAAAGCAGGCACTACCATCCGGGACCTTTCTTTTCCTTTTTCTTTTTAACTTATTTATTTGAGATAGAAAGAGGCAAATGAACTCCAGACACATGCGCCACTTTGTGCATCTGGCTTGACATGGGTGCTGGGGAACTGAACCCCGGCTGGCAGGCTTTGCAAGCAAGTGCCTTTAACCGCTGAGCCGTCTCCCCAGCCCTGCTCAGAACCTTCCTGATCACACAGGCAGGAGCTTTCCTTTCGAACTCACTGCATGACCATGATACTACAGATATGAGGTGCTCCCTCCCAGGGGTACCTCAGCGACCTGAGGATCAGTCTGGCACTCTCTGGCGCTAGGATCTGCCCGGTGGGAAAGGAACAGGAGGGAGCTGGCAAAAATGCTAAGCAGAACACCAGACTGGTGTGGCCATGGCTCAGTAGAAAGGATTCTCACCCCAGGGCCAAGAGTGAAGCTTCCTTCTAGCTCTCGCAAACACCACAGAGCCATCTTCGGGCTTCTATGGTTCTGGGGAGCCATGAAGAGCTGGGGATTGAGAATACAAGGCAAAGTTGTGGGGGGCTGCTGAAACCTGTGCAGGGCCCAGAGCATCTTCCCAGCTACTAGTGGTCTCCTCCCAGCTGTTTCTGGGGCTTTTCAGCCAAGACCCCAGAGCCAGAACCCAGCAGCCCTAAGGACTCCTGGGGACAGAACTACCCCTGCTGACCCCAAACATTCCAGAACGCCAGGCCATCAGACCCTGCCACACAAGGTGCAAGCCCTTTAGGAGCCCCACCCTGAAGCTCAGCTGTTGTGAGAGGGTGTGGCCTGATTTTAGGCAACAGTGGAGAAAGGATGGGGTGACTGCTCTTGGGGACAGAGGAGGGTGTGTTGGAGAAGGAAGGCGTCCTGACCCTGGGGCTGAGTGGGAGCCTTGGCAGAACAGGCACCGCCCGACGCGGAGGCCTCCAGCCCCCGCCCAGCCTGGTTGCTGGTTCCCATCACACCCTGGGCAGTAAAACTTGCTTTTATAGTTGCTGTGGGGGTTGCTGCTATCTTTGAGGGGGGGTAGTTGTGTCTGCGTCTCTGTGCAAATACACCTGTGTTGATGTGTACCTGAACCTGTGTTGATGTCTGAGATTCTGATTGTTGGTGTTTGTATGAGGAGATTGTGTGTCCATAAGTGTGTTTGTGAGGCTGTATCTATGTGGGAAACAATCCTAACTACCATTCACTGAGGCTCTGTGAATGTATCCGGCACCGTCTTTAATCTTCACGACCATTTACACAGAAAGAGTTCTACGGCTGGAGAGATGGCTTATGGGTTAAGGCGTTTCCCTGTGAAGTCTAAGGACCCAGGCCCGATTCCCCAGGACCCACGTTGGCCAGATGCACAAAGTGGCACACGCATCTGGAGTTTGTTTGCAGTGGCTGGAGGCCCTGGTGTGCCCATTATCTCCCCCCACCCCCTTCCTCTTTCTCACTCTCTCAAAATAAATAAATGTTTTTTAAAATGAAGTGTTCAGACTGGGACACAAGGTTGGAGAGACTCAATAAGTGACCCAAAGTCAGAGAACCAGCTGTGTGTGTGTGTCTGTGTGTGCGTCTGTATCTGTGTGTCTGTGTGTTCAAGTACAGCACATGAGGATCCAGGCCTGCCCACTGCACGGTGGCACCCTGCTGGGCTAAGAAGTGTGTCTACCAGTGTGTCCGAGCCCAGGGAGGGCCAAGCAGAAGCCAGGTTCACCAGAGTCCCGCACAACGCCCCCCTAGCGCGGGGAAACAGCTGCAAGTGGCCCGGCTGACTAGGGACAGAGAACTTTGGACAGGGACAGCCAAGCTTGGCAAACAAAGCACAGTTCCGAGAAGGGGCCTAGGCCCCCCCGCAAGTCACGATCTGGGGAGAGGCCTGAGGGGCTCCGGAAGGACCCAGGGCCCAGGCGCCCCTTTTCGTTTGGGGCAGCGCCGCCGGGGGCTCAAAGCTCGCAAGCGGGAAGGGGCAGGGGGAGGGCTCCCGGGCGCGGGGCCGAGGGCTCCGGGAGACCCGGGATCAGGCCGCCCTGCTGGGCGCGGGTCTCCCGGGGCGCGGGGCCTGGGAACCGGCGGGGCGGGGCGGGGCGGCGCGGCCCGGTGGCAGGCGCCCATTGGCTGCGCGCGAGCGCTCCCACGGCCCGGGCGGCGCCGCTGCTGGGCTCCGCGGTGACTCACGGCGCCGCGCCCGCCCCGGCCCGCCGCGGAGCCCGGCGGCCTGAGTCAGCGGGGAGCGGGGGGCCCCCGCCGCCGCCGCCCCGCGCTGCTGGCGAGGAGGGTCCATCCGCTTTAGGGGCGCGGAATCCCGGGTGTGTTGGCAGAAGTCTGCGCATCTGCCTCCTGTCCCTTTGGGATGGAGGTGCGCGCCTTACTAGGGGTGCTGTGTCACACGCACGCACGCACACACACACGCACACACACACACACACACACCAGCTCCCGCCACCTTGGCGGGCCCAGCTGATCGCCTTGTGTGGCCTTCTGGAGGCTGCAAGCAGTTCCTTTGCAGCGGCCCCATGGCCACCACTTTCAGAGCGATTCTGCACCCTTCACTCTCGCAGCAGCTCTCCTGCCTGTCTCACATAGACCAGGGGGACACCTGCCAGGGGGGCACCTCTGAGGAATTCTGCTCTGGTTCTGCCTACAGGTGGCCAGAGCACCTTCAGGTCAAACCAGGTGCTAACCCAGTAGCCCAAGCCGAAAGTGCCTCCTCCGTCCCCAGCCACCAGCCAGGCCTGCAAGACCCCCAAAGTGTTCTGAAAGTGGTCTGGCAGGGAGGGCCTCGTGGCGCACCTCTTCGACACCGCGCTCTCGGGAGGCAGAGCTAGGAGGATCGCCGTGGAGTTCGAGGCCACCCTGAGACTACATAGTGAACTCCAGGTCAGCCAGGAGTAGAGCAAGACCCTACGTTGAAAAACGAAAACAAAAGCAATGATCTCAAAGCCCAACCTCAAAGGGGCCCACGGATGTCCTGAGTGTTCCAAACCATGCCCTTTGGTATCCACATGAACTGCTATCTACCAGAAGAGATAACACCAACCCAGTCCGCCCCCGCCCCTGCCCCCATTTCGGAGAGGCCAAACTGAGGCTGTCCCACGCCTCATTGGAACAGAAGGTGGGAGATGGGGATTTAAACCCCCCAGCTGTCCTGCTTTAAGTACAAACTCCGTCACTGACTTTGGCTGCACTGGGTTCCTAGCTACTAGTAACCAACAGCCGCCTGACGACAATGCAGCAAACGAGGGCCCTGTGGCCTCCAGCTCTCAGCCTCACCCAGGCTTTCTCTCCCCAGGGCGGATCGCTCCTGCTATGAAAGGGAGTCGGTGGTGAGCAGAAAGAAGTTGATAAACACCTGTGGGCTTGGGAGGGGGCAATAGGGTATGCCAGATCCCCAGCAGGGAGAGGGCTGGGGAAGGATTTTTCAGCTCAGCTCAGTTCACACACTTTATAGGCAACACACACTCAGAGAGAGAGAGAGAGAGAGTGTGTGTGTGTGTGTGTGTGTGTGTGTGTGTGTCAGAACCACCAGGAAGAGGAGAAGTGAGACGGTGTAAAGGCGCAGGACCAAGCTGCGGGCCTAGCCAGAACTACTTGAGCCCCAGCCCCAAATCCCAAGCCCTTCCACTCCCCACACCCACTCAGCCAGTCCACAGCTGCCCACTGTCCTCTGAGCCTAGGAGCCGGACTACTCATGTACACAAGAGGGGCACACGCAGGCCTTCTGGAAAACCATCCGGGCGCTAATTCACACGGACGCCTTCCCCAGAGAGCACGTGCAAAAGCTGCATGGGTCTTTCTGCTGAGTGAGCTCATGGGACAGTCCCTGGGGCCCTTGGCCTCCTCGCAGACAGGCGTGCAAGCCAGACCCGGTCACAACAGCCACCACACCCTCACTTAGGCCCTCAGATACGTGGCTACAGCACAGGGGGACTGTGAATGCACACAGGAGTCAAGTTTACAACCACAAGGGCAAGCACACACAGACCACAAGAAGGACACCCTCAACTCTCCCCCCCCCACACACACACACCCATCGCCACACAAGGAATCCCTGCAGCACACACCACTGCCCCGCAACCTTCCGTTTTGGCACAAACAAGGCCGAGGCTTGCCCCATCACCTCCCTCCCTGCCCAAGCCAGGCCTGCACTGCCTGCCCCAGCCTGCTTGGGTGGGGCCCTGCCTGCTCTTAGTGCCAGCTGCCAGCTCAGCACAGGGCAGGCTGCCCGCTGCCCCAGCATGTCACCACCAGCCCCACTCCCTCCTCTGCCTGCCACCTCAGCATCTAGCCTGGGCCAATGGGGCCCCACCTGGCTGTAATCTGCAGGCCAGTGGTGGGGGGGGGTGAGCCCTGCCAGCCAGACCCAGGGAAGGGGGGCAGTCAGCTCAGAGAGTGTGCCCCCCCCCTCTCTCTCTCACACACACACACACACACAGCCCCTGTCCTCTCTTCAGACCGCTCCCCTCTCATCACACAGGTAACTTCTTGGTGACAGAGAACAAACCCAACTAGAACTCCCCCTCTATTGCCAGAGAGGTGCTCCCCCCGTGCACGCCGCCCCCTCGCTCAGAACTGCCCTTACACACAGGCCTCCGACCCCCCTCACCGTCACAGAAACACACATCCTACCGACCCCTCCACGAGGGCCCTCCCCGTCCCACACCCCAGGCATGTCACACAGTGTCCCAGCACCACCGTGCACGGTCACACATGACCGTCTCCCACACAGGAGGATGCGTGCAGCCTCCATAAAACGCACACCGGCATGTACACACAGACTTGCAAGTCTCATGAGGAACTGATAAGTGTCCCCGGGACAGCCCGCCAGCTTTGCGCCGAAGTGGAGTGTAAATCTTTGTGCACAGCCCCTCCAACCACCCTCTGCGGGCCTCGGCCGGCCCTGCTCCACCCCAGCTCGTTGCTAGTGTCCTGTTCCAAGCTTGTGAGAAGTTATCCAGCTGTGAGTGCTCTACACACTTCTCTGCATGCAGGCTACACATCCATGAACATCTCTTTCAACTATCAGTCTTCCATTGTGTCCAGGCTTCACGCTTCCTGCTTGAGGTGAGAGTGTCTGCCTGTGCCTGCCTGTGCCTGCCTGAGCCTGGGCACTGCATGAGCTATCCCTGGTCTCTGGTGCCCAAGGCAACACACACACACACACACACACACACACACACACACACACACAGCTTCCATCAGTCTTCCCTTGATGATGAGAGGGGAGCTGGGCAGGGGAGGAGGGTATGGAAAGCTGCCATCCTTGCATCCAGGCAGCAGATATTTAAGACCACCTCTGTCTTGCAGGCACAGGGACACAGGATACATTCAAGGCACACAGGCTCCGGACCTGTGTGAGGTACAAAGCAATGGCAAACACAGCCTCAAAAGGGCCAGGGAAGGTTTTACACAGAAGGTCAAATCCTCAATTAGGAAGATTAAATGCCCGCCAAATGGTTAGGCCAGACATCGGAAGTACACTTGGGGGCAGATATATTCACAAAGAAAAAGGGAGGAAAGTGTGTGGTTTCCCCATGGAACCTGCTAGGAACTCAGTGTTGGAGCTAGCAAAGCAACAGTTGTGGTTACAGAGATGGTCTTCAGCCAGGTCGAGCAGGGACCTGATGGCCAGACTTCCTTATCTGCGAGGAAGGAATGTGGGCTGTGCTATGACACTGATAGAATCAACTGGAAGGAGTGCTGTAGAGGAAACTGGTACCAGGAGAATTCCCACCCTGATTCTGCCTCATGCTCTGACCCTCAGAGCAACAAAGTGCTGGACCTCTGAGCTTCTGACTCACAGGACCAACTTTGCTCTCTCTCGTGGGGCTGGTATGCCCGTCTGCCATCCCCTGCCCCCTGCTCCATCTGCTGGCCCTGTAAGGTATGGCTCCTCAATTTTGGCCTCAGCAGGCTCTACTGATGGAGCCTGGAGCCAGAGGCCAAGTGCTGCCCTCTGCTGGACAGATGAGAGCTCATAGGCCAGCACAGGCAGCCTAGCGCCCTCTAGGAGAAACTCCTGCTGGTACTTAAATCTGAATGCCCAGTGTAGAAGAGGACACACCCCTGCAGAAACGGGGCTGTCCTTCAGTTCCTTGGAGCACTCAGCCTTCAGCTTCCCCTCCCATACACCCAGCAACAATGCCAAAGTGCTGTGCATAGGTGGATAGAGGCTAGACTTCACCTCAAACTCTTTTCTGCAAGTTATGCTCTGGTCTGAGGCTTCCTCCTCCAGGACTATAGGAGCTTCCGCTGGTTTGTGCCAATCCACACTGTGGTTAGGGGTAGCCAGCCGCCCAGGAACCTCCCAGGATAGCAATGGGTCTAGCAAACTGTATCTCGGGAGCGTGCAGAGTAGTTTCTTCCCTATGCCTCTCCTGCCCTCTGGTGGACAGATGGTGTACCTCCTGGCTACTCAACTCCAACAGCTTTGCTCATCCATGGCTCAGTGTTGACCCTCAGAAGGAGTTAAAACATGCTGAGCCGCAGGCTGCAGGAAAAGATGAAAGTCCGGGGCTCCACGCTGTTACTTTTCTCTGTGTGTCTCTCCCTCTTTCTCACACACACAGCACTGCTTCCCAATGCCAGTAGTGGCTCTTAAAGTCTGGCAAACAAAAGCCGGCCCTACGCTGCAAGCAGCAAGCTTATCTCTCTGAATGGCCTCCCTACTTAGAGCCAAGGTCTAAAAACTAGTTACCTGTCACTTGTGTGAATTTGGTCAAAATAGCTTTTCTGAACATTTGTATTTTGCTGCCAACATTTAAAACTCAGGTTTCATATAAAAGTCCAGATTTCTGTTGTAAAGTTGAAAACTCTGGCCACTGTGGCACCAGATTCTTGGGTGGCTACATTGGCAGACATTGAAGGAAGACCCCAACATTTGAGGAACAGGGAAAGGGCTTAAAACTGCAAGAGGGGGGGGGCTGAAGAGACGGCTTAGTAGTTAAGGCACTTTCCTGCAAAGCCAGATAACCCAGGTTGATTCCCTAGGACCCATGTAAGCCAGAAGCACAAGGGGCTACATACATGGAGTTTGTTTGTAATGGCTGGAGGCCCGGACTCACCCTCTCCCTCCTTCCCTCTCTCTCTCTCTCTCTCTTTCTCTCTCTCTCTCTCAAATAAATAATTTGGGTTGGGGGGGGTAGTTTTTCAAGCTCCAAGAGAAGGCTGGAGAGATGGCTTAGCAGTTAAGGCACTTCCTTGTGAAGCCTAAGGACCCATGTTTGATTCTCCAGGTCCCACATAAGCCAGATGCACAAGGTGATGCAAGCATGCAAGGTTGCATATGTGTACAAGGTGGCACAAGCTTCTGGAGTTCCATTGCAATGGCCGGAGGCCCTGGCATATCAAATCTCTCTCTTTCTCTCACTAAAAAAAAAAAAAATTACAGCCGGGTGTGGTGGCACGCGCCTTTAATCCCAGCACTCAGGAGGCAGAGGTAGGAGGATTGCTGTGAGTTCAAGGCTACCATGAGACTACATAGTGAATTCCAAGTCAGCCTGGACCAAGGGGGGCATGAGGGACGGTATTACCATGGGATTTTTTTTTTAAATATGTTTGTTCATTTTTATTTATTTGAGAGTGACAGAGACAGAAAGAGGCAGAGAGAGAGAGAAAGAGAGAGGAGAGTTGGGCGCACCAGGGCCTTCAGCCACTGCAAACGAACTCCAGACGCATGTGCCCCCTTGTGCATCTGGCTAACATGGGTCCTGGAGAATGGGGCCTCGAACCTGGGTCCTTAGGCTTCACAGGCAAGCGCTTAACCGCTAAGCCATTTCTCCAGCCGATGGGATATTTTTTATAATCATGGAAGATGTTAATAAAAATTGAAAAAAAAAAAAAGAAATGAAATAAACTTGTCCCAAAACCAAAAAAAAAAATAATTTAAATGAAAAAATACAAAAAAAAAAAAAAGAGGGCCACAGCTCCTTGCTCTTCTGACATCAGATCCACCCCATGCAGCCAGCAGATACCCCCTCTGTCCTGGCCTGACAGAAATATACACCATAAATGAGAGTCACCAGTGGAATTTTCTGGTAACCATACTTAAAAAGTAAAAAAGAACCAGAGAAATTAATCTTATTGTTCATTTGTGTTGTGTTGTGTTTTTTGTTTTGTTTTGTTTTTGACATTTTCCTACACACACATTACATTTCAATCATATGTACGTACCCCGCTATGGTGGTCTGAGTCAGGTGTCCCCCATAAACTTAGGTGTTCTGGATGCTAGGTTCCCCAGCTGATGGCAATTGGAAATTAACGCTTCCTGGAGGCAGTGTATTGTTGGGGATGGGCTGATGGGTGTTATAGCCAGCTTCCCCACACCAGTGTTTGGCACAGTCTCCTGTTGCTGTGGTCCACCTTATGTTGGCCAGGGGGTGACGTCCACCCTCTGCTCATGCCGTCGTTTTCCCCTGCCATCGTGGAGCTTCCCCTCGAGCCTGTAAGCCAAAATAAACCTCTTTTTTTTCCCCCACAAGCTGCTCTTGGTTGGGTGATTTCTACCAGCAATGCGAGCGCAGACTGCGACACCCGCATTCCCCTCCTTTGTCCCCTCATTCACACTGCACTCTCTTCTTCTCGTCTCTTACTACTGACTATGTGGTGGAAGAGAGTGACGCCCCCGCCCGGGCAAACCTTAACTGTTACTGGCTCAACGGGGGACATTAGCCTCCCAAAGCCTCCGCTCTCTCCAACAGTGCTGAGGGCGCCACTGCATGCCAGCCTCGGGCAGTAGCCACCTCTGGCGTGAGTGCTTGGGAGCCACGGCCTTGTCATGTCTAGATGCCAGAGTGCCACAACACCACTCCCATCCTCCATCTCTTACTTTCTTTCCATCTCATCTTCCAAGAAATGCCCTGAGCTGGACGTGGTGGCGCACGCCTTTAATCCCAGCACTCAGGAAGCGGAGGTAGGAGCATCACAGTGCATTCGAGGCCACCCTGAGACTACATAGTGAATTCCAGGTCAGCCCTACCTGAGTAGAGACCCTATCTCAAAAAACCAAGATAATAATAAGAAGAAGAAGAAGAGAAGGAGAAGGAGGAGGAGGAGGAAGAGGACGAGGAAGGAGAAGAAGAAGGAGGAGGAGGAGGAGGAGGGGAGCACTGAGCTGGAGGGGATGGGGTGTATGCCTCATTTAAGACTGAGCAGTCATCAGTAGCTTATTTTCAGCTCTTGACCAGCAATGAGTATGGTTTTCTGCGATGAGCATCTCCCCTGGGGGAGGGGTAGCTTTTCTGATGAGAGCAGAACTATCTGCGGACATCCCAGCACTTGGAAGGTAGAGGTAGGAGGATTGCTGTGAATTCAAGGCCAGTCTGGGACTACAGAGTAAGTTCCAGGTCAGCTTGGACTAGAGTGAGACCCTACCTCGAATAAAAGATCTGGCATGGCATGTGAGGCCACACTATCGGCATGTCTCAGCGCAGATCACCTGTACTTGAGGCACTCTATAGGCACTTGTCACCAGCGACCATCGCAGGGCACGGTGCCACTCTCAAAGCCACACTCCACCTCAGCCACCCAGGAGGAACCACACACAGCCAGCAGAGCTAGGAAAATAGTCGGGCAACCGCTGGCCGTGGGCTGGGGCTACTTGAAGGGGTGCGTGGGAACACAGGCTTCGTCTAGGTGAGTCCCTCGTTTGGCTTCTTGAATTCTTCCCCCAGGGTAGAAGGTCATAGTCAAAGGAGTGACAGAGTGGGATCTAAGAGTAGCATTGACTAACCTCATTGCATGACAAGCAAGTCTACTTTGCCTCAGGTCTCGCCATTCCCGCGTGCAGTGGAAGGATGAAAGACCACATCTTGTGCAAAAGCTAAGCAAACACACTCCCTTTTTGTTTTGTTTTTTTTCGAGGCAGGGTCTTGCTTCACTATGCAGTCTCAGGCTGGCCTCGAACTCACTGCGATCCTCCTACCTCTGCCTCCCAAGTGCTGAAATTAAAGACGTGCGCCACCATGCCTGGTTCAGACACACTCCTTTGCAAACACTAAGAAGATTGCAAAGTTGTTAATAAGCAAACCATGTGTGTGTCCACATTTTGTTACCCTAGACCCCCCCCCTTCCCTTACCTTAGCTGTATGAATGCTGTTTGTATTTGAATTTTGACTCTTTGAACAAACAAACAAACAAATACTCTGCAAGGTGCTTGTACATGTATTTATACTGTTTGGGTCAAACTCAAAAGGCAGAGTGAGTGAGTGAGTGGCCCTTGGCAATGGAGGGTGAGAAACCGTGTTATGCTGTGTACTACCTACAGTGGCCACCAGAGGGCACCTGAAACCCGATTAAAGAGAGAGCCTTGGCCGGGCATGGTGGCGCACGCCTTTAATCCCAGCACTTGGGAGGCAGAGGTAGGAGGATCGCTGTGAGTTCGAGGCCACCCTGAGACTCCATAGTGAATTCCAGGTCAGCCTGGGCTAGAGTGAGACCCTACCTTGAAAAACCAAAAAAAAAAGAAAGAAAGAAAGAAAGAGAGAGCCTGCACAATCCAGAAGGCCCCAGCGTTTCTACACCCACCCCAGGACATGCTCACAGTACAAGTCCTCTTCTCTAGTATCCAAGTCACATGTGGCCCCACCGCACCCCCAGGCGACAAGAGGCAGGTGAGGCCATCTGGAAAAAGCTCAGGCTTACAGTCAAACCCTTTTTCTCTGATCCAAGTCCTGCCCCCAAATGAGCAGGCCACCCAGAGCCACCGACCCCTTTCCTGAGCTGCAAAATGGGGACTGAAACTTCCTTCCAAAGACCAGAAGGAACAGAGCTTGCCTGTCAAAAGCCAGTGCAGAAATGCAAAGACAACCGGGCAGGCAGTGCCTTCTCCTCTCCTTCTTCTCTCTTCTTTTCTCTTCTCTCTCTCTCTCCCCGACTCTCTCTCTCTCCTCAAGAGTGACTGTGGTGCCCTGGGTAGATGTGATAGGAAAGGGAAGGTGAGAGACAATATCTCATGAAGAAGGAGAGAAAGACACTCCTCTCTGCTGATGGTTCACACACCTCTCCCACCATCTCCCTGGAGTGGTTCCACGACTGCTTGTGAAAAAGTGCAGAGATGGGAAGAGCCCTGGCAAGGTCACATATCCTGTGGGTAGTAGAGCCCAGGTGTCCACCCCAGTCTTCTGGTTCCTTGTCCAGAGCTCATCCTGCTGGGCTAGAATCCGTCTTCCTGAAACGTCACCTTCATGAACTTCCTTCCCGGCTCCCCATCAAAACCAAATCATCCCCAATGGCACCCACGGCGACTGAGATCAAGTACAGCCTACTCAGCTCCACCTGCTGGGCCTCCACGTCTCACTAAGACGTCTAGAGAACAAACTAGAAGCTGGGCTTGGTGGCGCACGCCTTTAGTCCCAGCACTTGGGAGGCAGAGGTAGGAGGATCGCCGTGAGTTCGAGGCCACCCTGAGACTCCATAGTGAACCAGGTCAGCCTGGACTAGAGTAAGACGCTACCTTGAAGAAAGAAAAAAATAAACTCTGGAATAGAGATTAAATTTGAGGGGTAGATCAGTATTTAATATTTCAGAGAGAGATAGGAGACAGAGAGGATGAGCATGCCAGGGGCTCCAACCCCTGCAAATGAACTCCAGATGCATGTGCCACTGTGTGCATGTGGCTTCATGTGGGTCCTGGGGAACCTATCTCAGCTAGTTAGTCTTTGCAGGCAAGCACCTTATCCGCTTAACCATCTCTCCAGCCACTATAAGAGCATTTTTACATGGCATCCATTTCCCAGTTCAGGTCACGACCCAAGATGGCTGCTGAACACAGCCAGCGCATATGTTCTGCCGGCAGAAAGGAGAGGCGTGAACTGGGGAGCCACCTCAGTGATCCAAGCACTTGTCACGTAAGCATGGGTGCCGGATGCTGTAGCTTGAGCACCTGTCATCCTGGTGTGCCTGCAGCTAGAAGGGAGCCAGGGACACAGGAGAATCATCCAGAAGCTTGTGGGCCAGCTAGCCTGGCAACTTCAGCAGACAGCAACAAGAGACCCCGCCTCCAACGAGGTAGAAAGTGAAGACTGACAGCCAAGTTGTCCTCTGACCTCACGCAAACACCATGGCACACGCGCCCACACTCACACGCATGAAGACACACACACACACACACACACACACGGGAAGAAAGAGGTGATGAAAGAAGCAGCACTCCTGCAGGAACACGTCCTAGAAGTTTCTTTCTCCGTTTCCACGACCATGCTTTTGACAGCTGGGCACAACTACCTACAGAGAAACGGTCATTGCTCCAGGCAGCTATGTCCCAACTAGAAAATTCTGTCCTATTTTGTTTAAATTATTTACTTATTTCAGAGAGAGAGAATGGGCACGCCGAGACCTCCAGACACTGCAAACAAACTCCAGAGGCGTGCGCCCCTTTGTGCATCTGGCTCAGGTGGGTCCTGGGGAATCAAACCAGGGTCCTTAGGCTTCGCAGACAAACACATTAACCGCTAAGCCATTTTCCCACCCTGTTTTTTGTTGTTGCTTTTTGTTAGTATTTTTGTTGTTGTTGTTTTTGTTATTCTATCCCACTTTTACTTTTTTCCTTTTTATTATTATTAATAACATGTTTCATATGGATACATCATGTGTTGGTACCCTCTTTTCCCTTGTCCCTGCCCCATTCCACTGGGAACACTTTTCAGTGGGGTTGCGGGTACCCCCTATGGGGCTGTGGTTTGTGCTTTGTGGGAGCAGCAGTCGGTTATTTGGTGGCAGGGGGATTTTTTTTTTTTTTTAGGTAGGATCTCACTCCAGCCAAGGCTGATGTGGAACTCATTCTGTAGTCCCAGACTGGCCTCGAACTCACAGCGATCCTCCTACCTCAGCCTCCCAAGTGCTGGAATTAAAGGTGTATGTCACTATGCCTGGCTCCAACTATAAAATTTGAAATGTGGGGCTGGAGAAGATGGCTTAGCGGCTAAGGCATTTGCCTGCAAAGCCAAAGGCCCCTGGGTCGATTCCCAGGACCCACGTAAGCCCGATGCACAAAGGAGGCGCACGCATCTGGAATTCATTTGCAGTGGCTGGAGGCCCTGGCGTGCCCATTCTCTCTCTCTCACTCTCTGTCTACCTCTTTCTTTCTCTCTGATAGCTGTTAAAAGTTGGAATGTGGATGTTGTAGCACCAGCAGCAGGCACCGTTGCCCTCAGTCCCCAGAGCCTGCCACAGGCCCCTTTGCCATGTGAGCCATCCAGAGGACATCATCCACCCTGCGTCTAAGAGGACAGGTTCATCTCAGAAGGGCTGGCACTGTTATGGCATAACTGAACAAGTGAAGCTGACTTCTCTGGGGCCCCTATACTGTTTTTCCAGATAGATTAGGTGTTTGAGGTCCAGAACTATCTTAGGTGTCTAGTGCTCTGCACCACCCTCCCCCCTGAGGCCTGAGCCCCAGACATCTGCCGCTGGCCACGTAGCGGGCGGCCAGGCTCTGTGCCTTCTACCCCTTCCCCAGGGCATGCTGACTGCCCGCCTGAAGCTCCCACAAGGTGGGCAGAACCTGGCCCTGCCCCGTCTAAGGCCATTTCACCACTCATTGTCGCCATAAGATGGGACTACATCCTGATAAGCCCATCATAAACTGATGATATCATTTAGTAAAAATCGCATTTAATGCACCTAACCTGCCGGGCTTCGTAGCTTAGCCACACTATGGAGAATGTAGGTTAACCCCCTCAGGATTGCTGTCCAACCGGGAATAGCAGACTTTCTCGTGAATGAAAACCACTTTACTTGGTAAAGTAAAATAAAATAAAATAAAATTTTGTTAGTCAAACCATCATAGAACCATCTATACTTTAAAGGATTATTATACTGTTTCTGGACTAGGCCTAGGCCAATTGGCCTGTCTCTCCAGAAAGAAAGTTTAAAAGCACTAAAATGCAGACAGAAAGCAGGCATGGTGGTACATGCCTATAATACCAGCATTCAGGAAGCAGAAAAAAGAAAGCCAATGCAAAGTTAAGGCCAGCTTCATCCATGTAGCAAGTTCCAAGCCAGCTATGAGCTCCATATGGAAATCCCCACCCCAGCCCCCAAAGAAAGGAAGAGAAAAGAAGGAAGGGAGGGAGAGGGGAAACCATAAGCATGGAAACTGACCATTCTCTACTTTGATTTTTATTTTTTTGACGACACTGAGGACCAAATCCAGGCAGCTATGCAAACTAAGCAAACACTCTACTACAAATATTCTTGGCTCTTGAATTGCATGTAACATGTCTTGGTTTTCTTTTTCTTTCTTTCTTTTCCTTTTTCTTTTTTTTTTTTTTTTTTTTTTTTTTTTTTTTTTTTTTTTTGGTATGTTTTTGAGACAGGGTCTCACTCTAGCCCAGGCTGGCCTCTAACTCACCACAATCCTCTTTCTACCTCTGCCTAGGATTAAAGGCATGCACCACCACACCCAACTTTCAACACATACTCCAAAACAGAAAGCAAGTTAAAAACAAAACGTTTTAGCTTATTTGTGATAGAAATCAAGTGTCACGAGAAGGACAGTGGGGCAAATGGGGACCCCACTTATGTGACCTTGGGTGGGTCCCGCGTGCATAGAGTCCGGCTGCACTAGCCGCCCCTCTCAAGATCAGCAAGTTGACGTGTGACGCACAGCTCAGCCCAGAAGCAGGTACAGTCAGCTTGTGGAGGCTGGTTCCATGGCCCCTCAGATATCAAAGCTGCTCAAATCCGTCAAATAAAATGGTGTCAGGGGGGGCTGGAGAGATGGCTTAGCAGCTAAGCATGTGAAGCCTAAGGACCCCTGTTCGAGGCTCGATTCCCCAGGACCCACGTTAGCCAGATGCACAAGGGAGCACACGTGTCTGGAGTTCATTTGCAGTGGCTGAAGGCCCTGGCACGCCCATTCCTCTCCCTCTCTCTCTCTCTCTCTCTCTCTCTCTCTGTCACTCTCAAATAAATAAATAAAAATAAACAAAAATTAAAAAAAAAAAAAAGAAAAGAAAAGAAAAGAAATGGTGTCAGGGGCTGGAGAGATGGCTTAGCAGTTAAGGCGCTTGCCTTCAAAGCCAAAGGACCCAGGTTCGATTCTCCAGGACCCAGGTAGGCCAGATGCACAAGGGGGCGCACGCATCTGGAGTTTGTTTCAGTGGCTGGAGGCCCTGGCGTACCCATTCTCACTCTCTGCCTCTTTCCCTCTCTCAAATAAATAAATAAAAATAAAAAATATTTTTAAAATGGTGTCAGACTGGGCTGGAGAGATGGCTTAGCAGTTAAGCGCTTGGCTTTGAAGCCTAAGGACCCCAGCTCAATTCCCCAGGACCCACGTTAGCCAGATGCACAAGGGGATGCACGCATCTGGAGTTCATTTGCAGTGGCTGGAGGCCCTGGCAGGCCCATTTTTGCTCGCTCACTCTCTTTCTCTCTATCTGCCTTTTTCTTTCTCTGTTACTCTCAAATAAATAAATAAAAATGAACCAAAAAAGTGTTAAATGATGTCAGATTTACAGTGAACCTATCTACATCCTCCAGCAAGTTTGACTCTGTTTGGTTTTGGGTTTTGGAGACAAGGACTCACTGTGTGGCCCAGGCTGCCCTTAAACTAAAGATCCTCCTTCCCCAGGCTCACCCTAGTGCTAAGATTACAAACTGCACCACCATGCCCAGATCTCTTGTACCCTGGAAATCACCGCGTTTGTTTTTATTGGGTTTTTTTTACTATTTTATTTATTTATTTGCAAGGAGACAGGAGGAGGCGGGGGTGAGAGATAGAGAGAGAGAAAGGGTACACCAAGGCCTCCAGCCACTGCAAATAAACTCCAGATGCGTGTGCCACCTTGTGCATCTGGCTAATGTGGGTCCTGGGGACTCAAACCAGGGTTGCTAGCACTGCAGGCAAGCTCCTCAACGACTGAGCCTTCTCTCCAGCCTTTTATTTTTATCTTTCTGGCTTTTGGCTTCTTTTATTAACAGAGAAAGAGATAGAATGGGCACACCAGGGCTCTTGCCACTGCCGATGAACTCCGACACATTGTCCACTTTGGCTTTACCTGGGCACTGGGATATCACACCCAGACCATCAAACTTTGCACACAAGTAACAGCTGAGCCATCTCACTGGCTCCTCGTCAGCTTTTAATCCACAAAACAGTGTAAAAGCTATGTAATGTCAGACCGTGTTGAGAGGGAATCATATCAAGAAAAAAACCTGTTCAGGACAGGTACAGTAATCTTCTGTCATGTTTTCTACCCATGGTTGATCGAATCCCCAGATACAGAACCTGCCAATAGGCAAGGTCAGCTCTATGTAAGAATTTTTTTACCTTCTATTCTTCCAGAATTCTATCTAAATGGGAAATTAATTTCCAGGTCTTTTGTTTGAGTACATATGTATGCATGCATGTATGTATGTGGAGACAATGTCTCATGAAGCCCTGTCTGGCCTCATAAGGTAGCCAAAGATGACCTTGAATTTCTGATCTTCCTGCTTCCACCTCCAGAGTGCTGAATTACAGGTGTGGGCCATCACACCCACTTTTGTCTTGTGCTAGGGACTAAATTTAGGGTTCCACACATTACTAGGAAAGCACTCTACTGACTGAGCTGCATTTCCGGCTTCTTGTGTTTGCTTTAAAAAAAAAATTTTTTTTTTCAGTCTGGAGAGATGGCTTAGCAGTTAAGGCGCTTGCCTGTGAAGTCTAAGGACCCAGGTTCAACTCCCAGTACGCCCATAAGCCAGATGCACAAGGTGGCACATGCTTCTGGAGTTCCTTTGCAGTAGCTAGATGCCCTGGTGCACCCATTCTCTCTTCTCTCTCTCTCTCTCTCTCTCTCTCTCTCTCTCTCTCTCCCCCTCTCTCCCTCTTTCTCTCTTTCAAATAAATAAAATATTAAAACTTTTTTTTCGGTACTGGTCATAAAACCCAGAGCGTTATGCATGCTAGGCAAGTTGTCTATCCCTGAGCCACACCCCCAACTCATGGGTGTGTTTAAATTTTAGCATGTAGAATGCAGGGCGGCCTCGCCCCCTGGTGGGTGCATGTGGAACAGGCAGTGATGGGGGGACCAGGGAGTTCCCTGAACATACTGCCTTCCCTTGAGCAAACACCACAGGTCAGACCCTGTGGCCCGCCTGCCTCCAGCCACCCACTGCCTGGGAGCGGTCTGATAAGACACAGCTGAGAATGTTGACTTGAGGCCCTAGTGGGCAAGAGGTCCTCTCACTGGGTACTGGGGCTGCCCAAAGCTAACCCTGCCCTCCTGCTTCCTGGGACCCTCTTGTACATGTTTGCCAATCATGACAAAAATTATTCCACCACCGGGCGTGGTGGTACACACCTTCGCAGCTGAGGCAGTAAGATCAAGAGTTCAAGGCCATGGGGCTGGAGAGATGGCTTAGCGGTTAAGCGCTTGCCTGTGAAGCCTAAGGACCCCGGTTCGAGGCTCGGTTCCCCAGGTCCCACGTTAGCCAGATGCACAAGGGTGCGCACGCGTCTGGAGTTTGTTTGCAGAGGCTGGAAGCCCTGGCGCACCCATTCTCTCTCTCTCTCTCCCTCTATCTGTCTTTCTCTCTGTGTCTCTCTCTAATAAATAAATAATTTAAAAAAAAAAGAAAGAGTTCAAGGCTAGCCCCAGCTATAGAGCTCTAAGCCAGTGAGACCTTGCCTCATGAACAATAAGGACTAGGGAAGCTCGGGCAGTAGGGTGCTTGCCTGGCATAGGCAAGGCCTGGGTTCGATCCCCAGCACCACATAAACTGGGCTGGTGTTGCACACCTGTAATTTAACACAGGTGTTTAGAAGGTACGAGGATCACTGGTAGTTCAAGGTTATCCTTGGCTACATAAGGAGTCTGAGGCCAACCTTGGCTAGAGATTGTCACAAAAAAACAGAAGGAAGAAGGGAGGGAAGGAGGGAGGGAGGGAGAGGAGGGGAGGGGAGGGGAGGAAGAAAGGGAGGCAAGGAGGGAGAGAAGGAGGGAGGGAGGGAGCTGGACATGGTGGTGCACGCCTTTAATCCCAGCACTCAGAAGGCAGAGGTAGGAAGATCACTATGAGCTTGAGGCCTGAGACTACAGTGAATTCCAGATCAGCCTGGGCTAAATAAAGTAAAACCCTACCTTGGAAAGAAACAAAAAAGGAAGGGAGGGAGGGAGGGATGGAGGGAGAAGGGAAGGGAAGAAAGGGAAGGAGGGAAGGAAGAAGGGGAAATAGGAGGGAGGGTAAAGGAAGAGTTTGTCATGAGCCCAAACAGCTAGGCAGCTGCTGCTCTGGGAAGGAGTGCCATTGGTTTTGTCCCTCGTGGTGAGCAAAGTCCCTTACTGTGACTGTGCAAATCCCTGGCCATGAAGACAACGCTGCCAGCCTCCCCGGAAGCCCAGTTCCATGCAGGTGGGCAGCTGAGCTGACTGAGCCTCCAGGGCTGCAAAGACAAGAGCTGGGAGCGGAGCAGGACTGGAGGGAGCCCACAGCAAGGCCGCACCTGAGCTTCCTGGGCCATCCGGTCCCAATGGCCTGTCTCCTCCTGTCTCCTCCGTATCTGTTGGGTTTCCAGCAAGTCTAAAGTCACACAGGCCCCATCACAGGGTTACTGAGGTCCCACACACGTATAGTTGAGCCTGAAACTTCACTGCGGTGGGGTGTTAGGGCTGCTACACCTAGCTATCTCCTAAAACGTCTCCCTAAACCTTGGGAGTTAGCTTCAACAAATAAGCAAACGCCTTCACAACTGGAGAAACCCGTAGACACCCATAGGCACACAGTACACCCTCCAAGTGCAAACACAGGCTGCGTATACGCCCTTTCTATCAAACAGGGCATTAAAAGGGGGAAGGGTGGCGAGAAGCAATCAGGGTGGGTGTCACTGTGAATGGAGTAGGGGACAAGTTCACGTGTCCGTGCCAAGTCCTGTCCTGAATTATCTCAGCGATCTAGAAACCAAGGGCATGACAGGCCATTGCTGAAAATAAACTGGACATCTAGAGGGCCTCCTCTGTCCCTGGCAAAGGAATGAAAGAGGCAAAACGACTTGCCAAAAGGAGGTGGTCTGTGTGCCTGGCCAAAGGCAGGCTCCAGAACTGGACAGTCTTGGCTTCCAAGCCCAGTTCCACCGCTTTCTAGGTGAGCCTGTTACTTGAGCTCAGAGCCTGGCTTTCCTTATCTGCAAGCAGTCCTGATGCTGAGGCTGGAGAGACCGCAGACTGACCCCTGATGAAGGCCACCCAGATCCTACTTCACAGAGTGTGCTGGAAAGCTCACAGGGGCTTGGACATCTGAGAGCGTGCTGTAACCTGTGAGGTGTCGCACACAGGTGAAGGACATTGCCCACGACCATGCCCTGAGCAGCAACCAGCTTTCAACCAGGGAGAGTCTTTGGAAACCTGGAACCCTGCTTCCTGGACCTCTCTGTTTCACCCCAGGAGAGGCCTTCTGCCCATCTCTCATACCCACATGAATATAGGATGCCCACACAGCAAGGGCCAGTTGGCAGAGCCAGCCAAAGCTTTATTTTGGAAAAGACACTTGAATAAGGTTTTAGTGGAGGGCATGGGCCAGAGGGATACCCCAGGCCGGTTGAGGCTGAGGGCTAGGGCAGAGCCTCGGGTGGGTGGGTCTCTTGTTTCCTGTGTTCCCCCAGGCAGCTGTCTTCCTCGTGGGCTCAGGGGGGCAACCACAAGGGCAGGGCACGGGCTGGCAGGGGCCGCAGTGGTGGTTCACTTGGGCAGGATGTCAGAGGACTCAGACACCAGCTTCCCGTCGCGGGTCTCGATCTTCTTCACGACCACAGCCTTGGTGCGGCTGAAGGTGCTGGAGCTCCCCGCGGGGCTGAAGCTGGGTGGGAAGGAACTGACTCCGTAGCTAAAGCCAGGGCTAGTGAGGCCCCCATAGGATGAGCTCAGTCCTCCTGGGCCAGGACAGAGACAAAACGAAACACGTGAGCACAGCCATGGGACCCATTCCCTTGCTCACTCCCAGATAGCTCTGAATGGAAAGTCTGGCCCAGGCCTGACCAGTTATTGATCACTACTCAGCTGCCAGGGAAATCATGGCGGACATAGTTTTCCTAACAGCTGCATGGCCCTGACAAGAACTCAACTGTACCGTTGCTTTAGTAATCTCAAAGGAAAATGTACAGGCATATAAAAGCTTATAGGCCAGGCGTGGTGGCGCATGCCTTTATACCCAGCACTTGGGAGGCAGAGGTAGGGGGATTGCCAATGAGTTCAAGACTACCCTGAGACTACATAGTGAATTAGAGGTCAGCCTGGGCTAGAGTGAGACCCTACCTCAAAAAACCTATATATATCAATAAATAATAAAAAAAAATAATAAAGAAAGATAAAGCTGGGTGTGGTGGCACACGCCTTTAATCCCAGCACTTGGAAGGCAGAAGTAGGAGGATCACAGTGAGTTCAAGGCCACCCTGAGACTAGGCAGTGACTTCCAGGTTAGCCTGGGCTAGAGTGAGACCCTATGTTGTAAAACCAAAGCAAAATAAAAATAAAAGCAGAGCTGGAGAGATGACTTATTGGTTAAAGCATTTGTCTGCAAAGCCAAAGGACCCAGGTTCAATTCCCCAGGACCCACGTAAGCCAGATGCACAAGGTGGCACATGCACCTGGAGTTTGTTTGCAGTGGCTGGAGGCCCTGGCATGCCCGTTGTCTCTCTGTCTGTCTCCTCTCTACTCTTTCTCTCTCTCTGCTTGCAAATAAATAAATTCATTAATTTTTAAAAGGGGGGAAAATAAAAGCATATAATAGCATGCAAATCATTCAGGAACCATTTATCTGGAACTTTCTATTGGTAACTATGTTTTGAGGGTCCTGGGCATGTTATTCGTCATCCTGGGGCTCTTCTAAGATCAAGAGTTCTGACTTTTGCTTTGTCTCTGTCAAATGCAACTGACCACAGCCTCCCCCAGAGCTCACGCCTCCCAGGCCCCCCAACCTCTGTCTCCAGGGAATACACACCTGCATAGCCACTGGTGGTCTTCGTGTGGATACTCATGTTCTGCATCCCGGACTCCAACCTATATCCAGGCACGTGGAGTGTCAGAACCGACACGGGCCCTTTTCCAGAAGGCACCCAAGTCCATCCCACTCCAGGTCCCAGGGATGGGTTCCAGGATGGGACACCTCCCACACTCACCGGCTCTCCTCGCCTTCCAGGAGCTTCCTGTACGTAGCGATCTCAATGTCCAGGGCCAGCTTGACGTTCATGAGCTCCTGGTACTCACGCAGCTGCCGCGCCATGTCCTGCTTGGCCCGTTGCAAGGCGGCCTCCAGCTCGGCCAGCTTGGCATTGGCGTCCTTAATGGCCATCTCCCCACGATGTTCAGCATCAGCGATGGCAGCCTCCAGGGTCGCCCTCTGTGAGGAAGGGAACCGGTCAGCTGGGGGGTCTCGGGTACACCTCCTCCCTAGCACCCACACAGACCACCACCTTGGGCCACTTGTACGATCCTCCCTGCCTGACCTAGACCAACTCCACCAAGCTCAAAGAAAATGCCACCAGTGAGTCTGAACAAACAACAGAGGAAATAGAAGCTTCTAGGCAATTCCCCCCACACACTTCCCCCCCTGCAAAGTCCTCCACCTTAACTGGACCACATCTCTGCATCCAAGACTTTTCACCAAGCAGTAAAACTCAACCTTGCCCCGACACATATGATGGATTCAATAGAGTACGGTTAGGGGTTACCTGAACCCCCAGCCCGCTACCCAGTCTCATTCTGGCCTGGGCTGGCTACAGATGCTCAGCATCGCTCGGTTTCCCCAGAGCATCTGAGGAAGTTGGCTAGAAGCTGGGTCTCCCAAGACTGGATTCTGGTCCCCGACTGCTCCCTTCTTCTTTCAGGACCTCCTCCCTACCAGTCCCATCCACAGTTCGAAGATACCTGGCCTTTGAGGGCCTCGATCTCCGCCTGCAGGCGGCTGATGCTGCGGTTCATGTCGGAGATCTCCTTCTTCGTGCTGCGCAAATCATCTTCATGCTTCCCAGCCAGCGTCTGCAGCTCCTCGTACTGGGGGGGGCAGGAAAGGTGAGGGTTCAGACGGGCCTTCCAGGTGCCCACCACTGAGGGCAAGCCCTTTTTCGGAGCTTCTGGCACCCCCTCTGTGCAGGCTCAGCTCCCCAGCAGGCAGAGAGCAGAGCTTGGGAGTCTGCTCCCTCCTTTGCGCGTGGGGAAGATGGGGTCTGGTGCTCTTCACCTTGATCTGGTACATGCTCTCGGCCTCGGCCCGGCTGCGGTTGGCGATGTCCTCATACTGGGCGCGGACCTCGGCAATGATGCCGTCCATGTCCAGGGAGCGGCTGTTGTCCATGGACAACACCACGGATGTGTCTGAGATCTGGGACTGCAGCTCACGGATCTCCTGGGGAGCAAGGGACAGGTAATGAGGCTCTGTCTCCGTACGCAGCGGCCTTTGTGGAAGAGCCTTCCTTAGGGGTAAAGTGACCAGAGGAGAGCTGGTGGGGGCTGGGCTTGGGAAAGGGCAAAGCTGCGGCAGAAGGGAGACGGTCCAAGCCCTGGGCTGCGGAGGGCAGGATCCAAGGAAACTTGATTTGGGGTGAATAACCAAGGTACTCGCACAGCTGCTGAGGACTGGAATAACCACTATGTCCCTAAGAGCAAAGACAGTCTAAAGATGAGGAACAAGGGCTTTGCGCATACCGTGGGCCCAAGTTAAGCTTGACTGCCAATCTCTGTATCTCAGAGCCCATTTCCCTGTTTCAGGTAGGAAGGCAGAACCCTAGAACATTAACTGGGCTAATACTGGTGGTTATAGTTATTTAATACTGGGCTAGAAGTCACAGGCTATCTATCAGAGAGGGGCGCTGTCAGGTTGGGGCTTCTCCACCCCTGGCCCCTGAACACATACCTCTTCATGGAGCTGCCGGAGGAAGTTGATCTCATCTGTCAACACTTCCAGGCGAGACTCCAACTCCACCTTGTTCATGTAAGCCTCATCCACATCCTGAGGGTAAGAAGAGGGGCCTGAGCTTTATGTTGAAGGGATCTCCAACATCCACTCAAGGGCTGGACTTGGGACCTTCTAAAGAGTCACTTTGCCTGCCCCTTGTGGCCAATCCTCCAGCCTTCCAACCACACAGCTTCACCCCTGCTTTCTGCAGCCACCACCCCCAGAAGCTACGGCTAAGCCTCCACCCTGCTCCGCTTTTTGACCAGGATCTGACGCCGACATCCACAGTGCTACCCGATCACACCCAGTGACTCCTCTGCTCTTGTCTACCTTTCCGTTCCGCATCTTTTGAAGTCACCAAATATTAAAAGAAATGAAGTGTGTCCCATCACTTAGAAATACTGAGGCTGTCCTAATTCTATACAGGACTTAGAAACATCTAGAAAACTCTTAGTCCAAGTCCCTAAGCCCAAGCTTCCCAGGAGTGGGAAGACCCTCACCTTCTTGATGAGGACAAATTCATTCTCCATCTCTGTACGCTTGTTGATCTCATCCTCGTATCTAGTGAGGAAAGATTTAGAATCAGGAGGTGAAAAAGCCAAAGTGGGTCTTTAATGATAGTGCTGCTGCTGCTGCTGCTGTTTCCAGGGGTTGAACCCAGGGCCCTGTGCATTCTAAGCACGTACTCTGCAACTGAGTACACACACACACACACACACACACACACACACACACACACACACACCCCGTGCCATGCCTTGGGTCTTCTGGCTGGGCTGTGAAGATACTTCTGGGAAACTCAGCTTAGAGATGCAGGATATGAGAGATTTGTCCTTCTGTCCTTCTCATCATCCTCTTTCCTATCCCCACCCCACCTGATTCTCAGCCTGTGGGGAGGCCCAGAGCTGGAAATGTCCCTCCAAATCCACAAATCAGATTGGGCATATTTGAGAAGGTTAGCACAGGACCCGACATAAGTCCTCAGAGAGCTCCCTGATGTTTGTCAGGATTGTCAGCGTACAAGCAGGGTCCCACGGGTGCCTCTGTCTCTCATTTAGGCTTCTTTCTTTTTTAAAGACAGAGTCTCGCTCCGTAGTGCACAGAGTGGCTTCAAACTCACTGTGTAGCAGAGAATGAACTCCCTCCTGAGCCACCTGCCTCTACCTCCCAAGTATGGAGTTACAAGTGCATACCACCACACCTGGCTCCTGTGGGGCAGGAGCTTGATGCCAGGATTTCATTCTTGCTAGGGAAATACTGTACCAACTAAGCTGCATCCCCAGACCCTAATGTTTGCTTGTTTTCTTTTTAGTTTTAAAGAGTGGGTCCAGGTATGTAGCCATGGCTGGAAACTCACTATATAGACCATGCTGGCCTCTAACTTGTGGCAATCCTGTCTCTGACTGCTGAGTACTGGGCTCACAGGTGTGCCCCACCAAAGTAGGCCAATTCTGTGCAGGCCTGAAACTGAAAGTAGGTGGGTTTGATTAACAATCATTCCAGGACAATGAGCTAAATAGAGGCATTCCCAAGGAAGGCCCTCCCTAGTAACACAGGACCAAATTCATAAGCAGAGGGCTATGGGGCCTTGGAGCTCTGGTCCTAAAAAGTGGATCAGGACAAGATGACTTCAGATGGGGCATGATGGCAGGGGCTCACTTATTCTTGAAGTCCTCCACCAATCCCTGCATGTTGCCAAGCTCTGCCTCCAGCTTCAGCTTATCCTGGCCTAGGGATTCCAGCTGCCTCCGCAGGTTATTAATGTAGGTCTCGAACATGTTATCCATGTTGCTCCGTGCTGTCTTTTGCTGCTGCAGCAGACTCCACTTGGTCTCCAGCATCTTGTTCTGCTGCTCTAGAAAACGCACCTACAGAAGGAGACAGCGAAATGGTCACATGTGGCCAGGGTTAGCATCTGGAGAGAAGCAAGCACCACCCTTTCTCCCAGTACACTCCAGAATCTGTAAGAGGGCCCTGCACACAGGAGCTGTTAGGCAGTTCTGGATCACCAATGCCCTGCAGATGATGACACAGTGGGACAAGGAAGTGGCATCAGGAACCCTAACCCTCCAGCCCATGGAGTGGGAAGGTCATGTTACCCCGGGTGAGGTAGGCGAAAACTGCACCTGTAGAACAGGTTTTATTTACATAGATTGGACATCACAGATCAATTTAAAAAAAAAAAAAAAGCCTAGCTTTCTATAAAGATGCATGGATCTACATTTCATATAAGCTTGAAGAATGAAATAGATTATTCATATCAAATATCATCATCATCATTTGGACTGACTTTGAAGAAAGACCTCGTGCAAATTCCAGGAAAACTTTCCTCCTGAGGCCCAGAGAACATTCATCAGAAGACTGGGGTTTTATGTCAACACTGCTACTAACCTGAGCTGTGTGACTTGGCCTGCCGTTCCACTCTGAGAGCGTGGGTCTCCCCAACCCAGCAACAGCCTCCAGGGGCACAGGTAGGAAGAACCCATTTTTTTGTGTATTTTTTTTTTTCAAGGTAGTGTCTCACTCTAGCCCAGGTTGACCTAGAACTCCTTCAGTAATCCCAGGCTGGCCTCAAACTCAATGATTTTCCTACCTCTGCCTCCTGAGTGCTGGTATTAAAATTGTATGGCACAGCTGGGTGTGGTGGCACACGCCTTTAATCCCAGCACTGGAGAGGCAGAGATATGAGGATCACGGAGAGTTCGAGGCTACTCTGAGACGACATAGTGAATTCCAGGTCACCCTGGGCTAGAGTGAGACCCTACCTCAAAAAAAAAAAAGTGTGTGTCAGCACACCTGGCTTATAGAACCTACTTGTAGTAGGAGAAGCTAGCTAGGAGAAGGCTCCTTCCTTACATGGCTCCAACTCTCTTTTCGAGTCTCGGGTTCAGGAGGGTCTCCCCACGCCCTTAACCCAGCATCAACAACCCACCCCTCCGGCCACACACACACAGGCTCATGGAATCCACATCTTAGAATGAAACTAAGGCATAAATTACAAGGGTAATTTTTATAAGAGTAATAGATTGCTCAAAGACAGAGAACTCATTTTTTAAATCAATCCCAAGTTGTGTTCTTAAACTGGGGAGACTTGGGAGAGATCAATATCCTAAAGTTACAATATAGTTACAGGAAAGCAGATAGCACTGGAGAGAATTACACTAAATAAGGTAACCCAAGCCCAGAAAGACAAAAACTGCATGTGCTTTCTTGTTTGCAGGCCCTAACTTTTTTTTTTTAATTTTTTATTTATTTATTTGAGAGCGACAGACACACAGAGAGAAAGACAGATAGAGGGGGAGAGAGAGAATGGGCGCGCCAGGGCTTCCAGCCTCTGCAAACGAACTCCAGACGCGTGCACCCCCTTGTGCATCTGGCTAACGTGGGACCTGGGGAACCGAGCCTCGAACCGGGGTCCTTAGGCTTCACAGGCAAGCGTTTAACCACTAAGCCATCTCTCCAGCCCAGGCCCTAACTTTTAATGATTATACATATGTTAGGATGGGAATCTGAGGCTACCTGTGAGTCCAGATAGGAAAGACCATGAGAGGGAAAAAAATAAAAAGCACACATGTAGTAAAAGCAGAAATGAGGGTTGGGGAGATGGCTCAATGGCTAAAGGTACTTGCTGGTAAAGCCTAATCATCTGGGTTCGATTATTCAGTACCTAAGTAAAGCCAGATGCACAAAGTGGCACACAGGTCTAGAGTTCATTTGCAGTGGCAAGGGGATTCAGTTCATCCACTCCCCCTACCTTCTCATAAATAAGTTCTAAAAAATGTTAAAGCAGAAAGGAGGCTAAGTTTGGGAGGGAAAGGGGGAAAATGAAACCAAAAAAAAAAAAGGTTTGGTGGCACACGCTTTTAATCCCAGTACTGGGGAGGCAGAGGTAGGTAGGATCACTGTGAATTGGAAGCCACCCTGAGACTACATAGTGAATTCCAGGTCAACTTGGGCTAGAGTAAGATCTTACCTCGAAAAAAAAAAAAAAAAAAATTTTCAAAGAAAAGGTACAGTATAAATATTTTCCTACCAATCTTTGTTCTGTTCTAATTCCTTTTTGTCCCAAAACTTGTTTTAAGGAAAGAAATCCTAGCACTTACAGCATTTGGTCTTAATGGAATGTACAATACGGGCCAGGCACTGCTAAACTCTTCCTGTCTTCTCACAGAAACTGATCTAGGGCTGATCACGCCCATTTTACAGATGAGGGCATCGAGACAGGCAAGACGTGAACGGTGGCGCCATGTGAACCAGAACTTGTCCACCAGGACCTCAGGCCTGCTGAAGTCAAGGGCACTTGGAGAGCACGACCCACAAACCCGCCCTCCATAAAGAAGAGGCGCTGGGGACGGGGGCTGGCTTCGACTCCCAAAGCCCCGGAGGCCCCAGGTTTTCCCTCCTCCTCCCGTTCCCACAATGCCTCCCAGGAGCCAGTCATCAGGAAAGCACCAATCGTCCTGGGGCCCCGAGGGCCATCCGGCCGCAGCGCTGCAAACCTGGCCCGGGCGGTTGGGGCGGAGCCCGGGGGGTGGGATGGGGGGGGGAGGGTGAGAGGGCACAAGGGCCAAGCGGGCACCGAAGGGCGTGGGTCGGCCCCCGCGGTTATCTGGGGCCATAAAATTCTGGGTTGAGCAGCACGTAAAAGCAGGGCGCGGGGTGCAGTGCCCGCAGACTTTGAATCCTTCCAGGGCTGTCCCGAGGCCGGGCTCCAGACGACCCCCCCAACCCCGGGCGAGCCGCCCGCGCCCCGCCCACGCTGCGCCCAGCCGGCCGGGGGCCAAGGCGTGACTCAGCCCGGAGCCCCCGCTGCGGCGGGCACCTGCGTCCGCCCCGTTCCATCCTGCGAGAATCCTACCAAACCTCCATTCCTTAACGGGTGGGGAGAAGAGGTGCACCACTGGGAAAGCCTTGAGGCAGAGCTAGGGAAGAGGGGGTGAACCTGGAGGACTTCTTTCCTAACCAGCTTGAGCAGCAAGAGGGGGGGCGCCAGGCTCCCCAAAAAACAGGTGCGGAAGCCAGGCGTGGTGGCTCACGCCTTTAATCCCAGCACCCGGGAGGCAGAGGTGGGAGGGTTGCCGTGAGTTCGAGGCCACCCTGAGACTCCATAGTGAATTCCAGGTCAGCCTGGGCTAGAGTGAGACCCTACCTCGAAGAAAAAAAAAGGTGAGTTAGGGAGACAAAGAGGGAAGACGCCCCAGGATCTAAATCGCAAGCCATCCAGACCATCTCCATCCCCTCCCCAGCCCAAACTGAAGTGAATGAAAGGAGTTGGAAGGATGGGTGGGGGCTTGGAGCTCACGGAGGGCCCGTGCAGAGCCCATCACCTACAGCATCAAGAGATGGGGCCTGAGCTGCCCAGCGGGGCCCCTCACCTTGTCAATGAAGGAGGCGAACTTGTTGTTAAGGGTCTTGATCTGCTCCTTCTCCTGAGTGCGCACAGCCTGGATGTTGGGGTCCACCTCCAGCTTCAGGGGGCTCAGCAGACTCTGATTCACCGTGACCGCTGTGATGCCCCCCACACCAGCCCCGCTAAAGCCACCGCCCAGGCCCATGCCAGTGCCCAGGCTCCCCCTGAAGATGCCGCTGCCCGTCCGGGAAAAGCTGGAATTGCTGATGCGGGCACCGGGGCCGCTCGTGTACGAGCGGCTGCTGAAAGCCCGCGGGCCGGAGGTGGACACCTTGTACGACTTCTGGGTCACCCTGATGGACATGGTGGAGGCTGGGAGTGGAGGCTGTAGATCTGAAGACGGAGGTTCGAGGACAAGCAGAGCAGCTGCTCCTACGCAGTGGGACAGCGCCCAGCACGAGGCCTCTTATAGAAGAGAGCCCAGCCCCAGGGGAGGTTTTTCCCTCTCACCTGAGTGGCTAAGCGCTGATGGGGGGCAGGACGAAGTCGGGACACCTGCCACCTCCAGTCTGGACTCGGGCGGGTGAGGGCAGCAGAGAGCAACTCCCAACCAGGATCCTATGCTAACACCACCCAGAAATCTGGAGAGAGCCCTTCAGCTGGTGTGAAGTGGGAAGGAAGGAGTCTCGGCCCTGCCAAGAAGATTAGGAAGCAAAGAGACATGTCTGGGGTCGCCCAGCTCCTGGGTCTTGTCTCCCAACCTTCTGTAAGAAACAGACTGGACTAGGAAAGTCTGGGAGGAAGGGGTCCCCTAGCGTCTGGGTCTCTTCCTCCTCTTTCTCCTCTTCTTTTTTCAAGTTGTTTTTGGTTGCTGGTGTTTTGCTTTGTTTTGTTTTTTTGAGGTAGGGTTTCACTCTAGCCCAGGCTGACCTGGAATTTGTTATATAGTCTCAGGGTGGCCTCGAACTCACAGCGATCTACCTACGTCTGCCTCCCGAGTGCTGGGATTAAAGGCGTGCACCACCACATCCGACTTTTTCAAGTTTTCTGAAATGGGTTAAGACTTGTGTAGACTAGGTCGGCCTCAAACTCCTGATCCACCTGCCTCCACCCTCCAGGAGATGCTGGGATCGCAGGCCTTGGCCACCCCAGGCATCTGTGTCTCTGCTGATATCCCAAAGACACCTTCCTTTAGAAGTGCCCCGGCTGGGCTGGAGGGAGGTCTTAGCGGTTAAGGCACTTGCCTGCAAAGCCAAAGGACCCAGGTTCGATTTCCCAGGACCCACATGAGCCAGATGCACAAGGGAACGCATGCATCTGAAGATCCTTTGCAGCCCTGGCACGCCCATTCTCCACCGCCACCCTGGCTGGCAGGGCCCTTACATTTGCCTCCTCTGTCCAGGTTACTGCCCTACCCCTTCCAGTGCAGTGCCCAAAGGGACCAGGGGAAGCAGAGTGTGGTACAGTGTGGAAGTGTGCCTTGAGTCCCACTGCACCACACCCTGCTTGGGCAAGAGGACGCTGAGGTAAGAGAATCCCTGTGAGCTTGAACCCAGCCTGGGGGGCTACAGAGTGGGCACCAGAACAACCTGGGCTAGAGTGAGACCCTACCTCAGAAGGAAAAAAAAGGGGGGGGTCATGGGTGGGGCAAATACTAGTGGGATAAATGAACACCCAACCACTCTGTCTCCTCTCTGGCTTGTAGGTACAAGATAGAGCCAGCCAACACAACACTTTCCTGTTTCTGGACATAGCTCAATGTTGCGTCTTCTCAGGATCTCAGGATTCCACAGGCCAGACAGAACACTATAGGCCTCCTTGAAGGGCACTGAGAATGAAGATCAAAAAGAGAGAACTTAATCCCAGCACTAGGGAGGCAGAGGTAGGAGGATCGCCGAGAGTTCGAGGCCACCCTGAGACTACATAGTGAATTCCAGGTCAGCCTGAGCCAGAGACCCTACCTCGAAAAACCAAAAAAAAAAAAAAGAGAGAGAGAGAGAACTGAGGCATTGCAAGGGCAGGGGCGGGGGGGGGGGGCATCATTGTTATCGTTTCTTTGGAGGATCGTTCCCATGGTTTCCAGTGGATGAGTCATGGGAGGTGAGGTGGAGTGGGGTGGCTCTGCTGATGAGTCATTCAGTAGCCACCTGGACCCTCCTTCTCTTCCCTGGCCCCCAAGAGAGAGGAAGAACCCCTGCACCTGTCTCCTCGAGCCCATTATCAGCTTGAGTCAGGAAAGCAAGTCGGGGCACAGCGTGCACCTGTGAAAGGCTGGAGACGGGGCGGAGCAGGGCCCTCCAGGCGCGGGCGGGGCAGGTTGTGGGTGGCAGGCAGGAGGTTTGAGTCCCCCAGGCAAAGATTCTGCCTGCAAGTAAACTCCCTGATGGCTGGGGTTGGGTTCTCTGGAAGGTACTGCAGGGTGTGGTATGGGGACTGGGTGGATCTCTCCTAGGGAAATCAGACGACTGACACCCAGTCCTCCCAACCCCCCAGCACCCAGAGAAAGGGACAAGCAGGTGGCAAACCCAGGAGGGGGCAACCACCTAGGAGGACACATATATATGGCTTCTCCCTTCCTGGGCTCCAGGACACATACAAGACTCCAGAGGGATAGGCACACAGGACAGAGAGACCCAGAAACCCGCTGGTAGAGACACAAACTCCCTATACACAAGCACGCACATGCACACACGCACACACACACACAACACAATTTGAGACCTTTCAGAAAGGCAAATCCAGAGATCCTGGAGGGGAGATACATTGGCACATCGCTTCCTTTCCTCTACCCTTCTCCCTCCATAGGTCCTGGGCACCTGGCATGCTAGGAAGAGAGAATCCACATAGGGCCTATTTATACCAGGCCCTCTCAAGGCCCCCAAAACTATATTTCATCCTGGGAGGAAGGCTGATTTGAGAGTGCGCCCCCCCATCCAATACACACCCTCACCCAGCAGAACTGGGAGACTTTTTGCAGCAAACCAAAGGGAGGGACGTGGGCCCTGTGCCAAACCAACTATTGAGGAGGAAGGAGAGAAGGAGGGGCTGGTCAGACAGGTATGGCAGCCCTGAGGAGGGACAACCAACTCTCCCTTTCTTTCTCCTCCTCCCACGACCTGGAAGGGCACTCAAAGAAGTGACTGTCCCCAGAGTCTTGTTTTAGGCAGCATGAGGAAAGCAAACCAGCTCTCCAGAATCCTTCCTGAATCTCACCTCCTCCCCCACCCCAGCTACGAGTTCCTAGGTCTAGGAGTATCTTTTTTTTTAAAGTGGAAACGCTACACAAATCCAACTTTTTATATATTTTTTTTATTTATTTATTTGGTTGAGTGATAGAGAATGAAAGAATGGGTGTGCCAGGGCCTCTAGCCACTGCAAATGAACTCCAGAATCACACGTCCTCTGTGCATCTGGCTTACATGGGTCTTGCGGGGGGGCGGGAGGGGGAGTCATCAAACCTGGGTCCTACAGCTTTGCAGGCAAACACCTTAACAGCTAAGCTATCTCTTCAGCCCTAGGAGTATCTCTTACTTCAGGTAGGGCCAAGAGGAGCAGCAAGCCCCCTATGCTGTGCAGGCTGGAGCAGGAGATGCACCCTCACCCCAGGGCCAAAAGCATTTGCATCTTATTTGCCAGTTCCCTGTTGCCCAGACATCCCAGCCAACCCCGTGTGTCCCCTCTCCTGGCCTCAATGCAGGAAAGGCCAGAGCTGCCCTGTCTGCTGGCCCCTGCTCCAACTTCCAGCGTGGATGCAGAAGGGGAAGGCCCTGGAAACCACAGCAAGTGGTGAGGGAGGAGAGAACTGGCCTAGGGCGGCCTTGAGTACAGCTCCATGTAAGGCTGTCTCTGGCAATGTGGTCAGCACAACAGCCTGCCAACAAAAGGGACATGTGTGTTTGTGGTGAGGTAACTGTGCCCTACCCAGACAGCTCTGCCCTAAACTGCCTTTCCTGGAGAGCCAACAGGGAAGGAGAACACATTTGCACCCTGTAAAAAGATTTAAGTCCCTCTGGTGAAAGCCTGTAATCCCAGCAGAGGCAGGGGCATCAGGACTTCAAGGTCACTCACAGCTACATAGCAAGTTTGAAGACAGCATGGGTTACATGACACCCTGTCTCAAAAAAAAAAAGAAAGAAAGAAAGAAAAGAAAAGAAAAAAAAAGGAGGGCTGAAGAGATGGCTCAGAGGTTAAAGCACTTGCCTGTGAAGCCTAAGGACCCAGGTTCTATTCCCCAGTACCCATGTAAGCCAGATGCACAAGGTGTCACATGCACCTAGAATTCATTTGCAGTGGCTAGAGGCTCTGGTGCACCCATTCTCTCTATATATCTGCTTCTCCCCCTTTCTCCCCCCCCCCAAATAAAGAAATAAATAGCTGGGTATCGTGGCACACACCTTTAATCCCAGGTGGCAGAGGTAGGAGGATCACTGTGAGTTCAAGGCCACCCTGAGGCAACATAGTGAAGTCCAGGTCAGCCTGGGCCAGAATGAGACCCTACCTTGAAAAAACAAAAACAAAGAAATTTTAAAAAAGTATTTTAAGACTCACCTCCTCTCTTCTGGATATCACAAGGTGACTGAGGGAAGCCTTGAGGCCCTGTGCAGCTGAGTCCAGGCGAGGACCAGGGCAGTGGGCACACAGCTCTTACCCACTCACTACCCTAAGGATGGTCCGTGATCAATAATCAGAACTGAGTCACTGACCGTACATCACTGCAGCATTGCCCAGAACAGCCACAGTAGGAGAAACCAATTGTCCACACGCCAAGTAATGGGCAATCCTAACATGGTGTGCCACACGATGAAATGTTAAACCCAGGAGAATAGTACTGATGTAGCCGATCCAGAGGAGCCTTGCAGACCTGATGCCACATGGAGGGAGCCAGTCACAGAAGGCGGTGTTATTTGTATTGTGTGAGTCTGTTTATATGAAATGTCCAAAATGGACACAAAATATGGCATAATGTAGAGTCGTGGTTGGTCAGACCGGAGAGGGATGGAGACAAATGCTGAAGAGCTCAGGGCTTCTAAGTTTGAAGGTAATAAACTTCCCCAAGACTGTGACATACTAAAAATCATTGTATTATTCACTTTAAATGGTGAATTGTATGGAATGTTGAGTTACAGCTCAATGAATCTGTGTGTGTGAGAGAGAGAGTGAGAGAAAGAGAGAGAAAGAGAGAGGCTTCATATAAGAAGTAAGGACCTTGGGCTGGAGAGATGGCTTAGCGGTTAAGCGCTTGCCTGTGAAGTCTAAGGACCCCGGTTCGAAGCTCGGTTCCCCAGGTCCCACGTTAGCCAGATGCACAAGGGGGCGCACGCGTCTGGAGTTCGTTTGCAGAGGCTGGAAGCCCTGGCGCGCCCATTCTCTCTCTCTCCCTCTATCTGTCTTTCTCTCTGTGTCTGTCGCTCTCAAATAAATAAATAAATAATTAAAAAAAAAAAAAAAGTAAGGACTTTGTAGGCCAGCCCTGGGGCCAGGAGGCAGGAGGGAAGGTGAAGAGAATCCCTGCCCCTGGGTCAGGCAATGTCTCAAAAGCACCAAAATCACTTAAGACAATGGAGCAATTTTAAATATTACTGTTGACATGAAAATAGCTGGGTGTACATTGAAGTTGCAGAACAATTACTTTAATAGGAAACCACAGGTGGTGTGCACGCCCTTACTAAGCCACAGTATGAGTAATAAAGCTGATTGCTGGGTTTGTGTCGTGCGCCTTAAGGCCAAAACTGTTCCATAGTCCATGCTTAGCAAATGGAGAATGTTTTTTTCCCCCTCAGTACTGATGATTGAACCAAGGGACTTGGGTGCTCTGGGCTAGTCCTCTACCACTAAATTACATCCCTGACCCTCTTCTTACTTTTTGTATATTGAGACAGGGTCTCACATAGTTGCTCAGGCTGGCCCTGAGCTTAGCATCCTCCTGCCTCAGCTTCCCAAGTGGCTAAGGCGACAGTGGGGACCACTAGTTTTGCAGGATTGAGTTTTTTCTTCACGATGACCCATGGCTCTGATGATAAAACCCGCCAGGACAGGAATGGACTAACTGCCAAGACAGACAGCAAGCTCCGGTATCCAGAAGTGTTAAGGCTGGGGGCTTGCTTTCCAACTCTTTGTCCCCTGGGCTTGCATAAAGCCAGAAGGGCACTAAAGACAGATACATTTGGTGAGAAGAACAGAGTCCTGGCATTGGGCTCAAAGGTCCCCCCAAGAGGACTCCTGAGTGGGGGAGGTAGCCAAGCAAGTTTCCTTACTCCAGTATTGCTTGAAGCCAGCCTGGTCTATGACGACTCTATTTCCCAGCCCACTCCACTGCCCCTGGCATGATCCTAGGACTCCCCTCTTAAGGAAGAATTATGGCCTAAGAAGCATCCTCCAGGAAAACCCCTAAAAGTCCCTATCCCCTTATTTATAGGGCCTGTTAAGAACCTTTGAATGTCTACATCCCATAAATGGTACCCCAGGCTGGACAGAGGAAACTGACACATGAGATGCAATCGCCTCTTGCCCTAGACTCTTCTGGGCAGCTCAAGAAAGAAGAGCTGGCTGTAGCTCAGTTAGCATGCAAAGACCTGGGTCCCCTCCCTAGCATCACATGGGAAAAGGTGGATGCAAGAGGGTAAGAAGTTCAAGGTCATCCTAGACTATAAAGTGAGGAAGACCGACAGAGAGAGAAGGGGAGAGAAAGTGAGTTCTGAGCAAATGCCCTAGTCCTCGGTGAGGAAAGGGACCGTCTCTTGCTTTCCTGGTCCACAAGATCAGTGAGTGACCTTCCCAAAGCTGGCATGGAGGAGAAAGCCGCAGAGAGAACACTAAGGACGGATAGGGCAGGTGTGGCCTCTGGAAAGTTCTAACCTCCATGTCTCAGCCCACCATGGGTGAGCCTTCATCAGTCTCCCCCACAGCCACGTTCTACATGAAATGACCATTTGTGAAGCCAGGTATGGTGACATACGCCTTTAATCCCAGCACTCAGGAGGCAGAGGTAGGAGGATCACTGTGAGTACATAGTGAATTCCAGGTCAGTCTGGGCTAGAAAGTGAGACCCTACCTCAAAAAAAAAAAAAAAAAAAAAAAAAAACCTAACAGAAATGACCATTTGTGGATGGGGGAGGGAATGGAAGGGTCTTGAGGCCAGAGGGGGTGTGTCAGGACAGGAGCTGTGGATTCACAGAGGGCCAATGGCCAATGTGTGTGTGAGCAGATCCCAATCTACACAGCCACATGACCAGGCACCCTGGTCTGAAGGCTCTGACCTGGGGAGAACATTCTGGTTGTATGTAATGAGGAATAAAGGGAGGACTACAGAAGGATCTCAAGCAAACAGCCACAGCTCCGGTGGCCTTGGAGAACAGGATCAAGGCCCACATCAGAGCCGGAGGCTGTAAATACCCAGGTATCAGAGGAGCCTCAGCCCGTCGATTGAAGTTAATCACCCTCCATAAAAGCTACCACAGCCCAGGGGAGGTGGGGCTGGAGGGAGTCTCCTCAAAAGGGAGGTGCTCCAAGGCCGGCCCTGCCCTACCTGTCCCCACCTGCTAGAGTATAAGAAAGCAATGCCTCTAATCTGGCTGTGCCCCAAATCCCACCTGTCAGTTTCCTCTTCGGATACAGCAGGGGTGAGTCTAAAATGCCTCTGAGACTTCCTGCTTCACCATCACCATCAACAAAAGTTTTATGAGTCTGTGTAGCATTGGAAGGGATAAAGAATTTGGTTTTGGTCATCTGAAAGCAATGAGGAATTCCAGGAGGGTGGGGCTGCCTCGGATCGGCAGGAGGCCCCGAGCAGAGCAGGTGTTTTGGGAGGTACATATTCACGTGAATGCAAAGGGAGACCGACACACAGGTTCTCTTCCAAGGTGAGCAGCTCCTCGCCTGTCCACTCCCACGCCGCACAACCCTGGCCTACAACTCACGTCCCCTCTGTGCCCCTCACGTGCACACGTAGGCACACACACACTGCCCGTTGGGTCCCCTCTCTCACATGCAACCCACACCCCTACTCCAAGGAGGCCAGCCTCCACACAGCCTCACAGCCTCAAGCATACACGCACAGACACGTGGAATACGCGTGCCCAACATACACATACACGCTGTGGCTGTGGGCTCTTGCCTGCAAGGCTGATTCCCGATTACTCGGGCTTCAGCATGCAAGGTCATTTATTTGTTCTCACACTTGGGAAACTCTGGGGTGCGTTTGGCTTGTGTCCTAGCCAGAGGAGGGGCTTTATAGCTGTTGTCTTCCCTGTTGGATTCCTTCCCAGCTGGGTATCTCCACACAGTGACAAGGATGGCCACCAAGGGAGTGCCTCCTTCTAGATGCTTCCAGTTGAAGTTCCAAGGCCAACTGTCCTTGGGCTGGCAAGTCACTTGCTTATCTCTGAACCAATCTTGCTTCAGGAGAATAATAAAATGAACATTTTTGACAAGATACATTCTGTGCTGAGCCCCTGGGAGGGGGCAAGTAGCTGTCCCCACCCAAACTATATAGAAGGTGGGGATAAAATGAGGTGATTCACCAAATAGGGAAGTGCATGCTGGGTAGGCAAAAACAACAGGTGTTCACTATAGGCACTAGCCCACATGTACATAAAAATGTGGAAGCCCAGAGAGCTACAGGGGCATGAAGATAGTGAGCATTTATATAAACATAAATGTTACCTGGCGGAGCCTTACTGGCAAAATATTGATTTCAGATAAATAAAAGGATAAGATCCATGTTGTAGGACTTAGAGGGAAGGAGAAAGCCTCTGAGCAAGGTGATCTTAGAAAAGTAAGGGTTTGTGGGACTGGAGAGATGGCTTAGTGGTTAAGTCGCTTGCCTGCAAAGCCAAAGGACCCAAGTTCAATTCCCCAGGACCCACGTAAGCCAGCTACACAAGGTGGCACATGCATCTGGAGTTCCTTTGCAGCTGCCAGATTCCCTGGTGTGCCCATTATTTCTCTCTCCCTCCCTCTATCTCTCTGCATCTTTCTCTCTCAAACAAATAAATAAATAAAAATAAAGGTTGTTTTTTTTTTTAAAGTAAGGGTTTGCATGTTTATTTGTTTGTTGAAACAGACTGGATGGCCTGGAACTCACTGTGTAGTCCAGGACGGCCTCAATCCCTCTTTGTTCGGCCTCCTAAGTACTGAGATTAATTATAGACATAAACCATCACACACCCAGCTTAGAAAAGTAAGGTGTAAGGGCTGTGGGTGCAGCTAAGTGGTGCAGTAGTTGCCTAGTGTTGTGAAGCTCTGGGTTCAATCCCAGCTCCACAAAGAGAAAAACAAATTTAATAAAAAACAGCTTTGGGGAGATTTCTCAGTGGTGAAAGGTTCTTGCTTGCAAAGCCTGCCAGCCTGAGTTCACTTCCCCAGCCACCCACGTAAAGCAAGGTGGGAATACATTTGCGGGGGCAAGTGCCTCTGTTCACCATGAAATTGCCATGAATTTCCCTCACTATGGCGGTGGTCATCCTGGGGGATCCCATCCTCGTTCCCTGGGCATGGGGCAGGTTCCTATCTGTTGCTGTCTCTGAGCCTGAGTGTTTGTCTGTCAAGACAGTGGCCCAGGAACAGGTCTGTTATCATCTCAATGATCTCTAATCCATCAAGATTCTGGCAGACTTGGGAGAATTCTGCCCATGTTAGTGGAAAGTTTCATGTAGCATCAGGGGTCTTGACTAGTTTTAGCTTACTGCCTCCATACCTACTTTTTTTTGGCAAGGGCTTTCAAGGTAGGGTCTTACTCTAGTCCAGACTGACCTGGAATTCACTATGTAGTCTCAGGGTGGCCTTGAACTCATGGCAATTCTCATACCTCTGCCTCCAGAATGCTGGGAATAAAAGTGTGCGCCACCACATCCAGCTCTTCTTTGGATTTTTTGAGGTTGGGTCTCACTCGAGCTCAGGCTGACCCAAGCTGCATAATCTCACGGTGGCTTTGAACTCACAGCGATCCTCCTACCTCTGCCTCCCAAGCGCTGGAACCAAAGGTGTGTGCCACCATGCCAACGAAAAGCTTTTTTCTTGAGTCAGCCCCTTGCTGAACACACACCAGCCCTCCTTCACCTAGTCCATCTCACACATGCCACCATAGCCACAAACCCACCATGGTCCTGGGCAGTAGAGAGCTGTACACAGGTGCAGGAGTGTGGACTCAAACCCTAGAGAAGAGTTGCTAACATTTATGGAAGCTAAGGACCACCCGGAGGAAGAAGGGACATTCATCTACATTGCCTAAGGGATATGACTTGAGCCAGTGATAACTCCAAAAGCCTGAGTCCATTCTTTTTTTTTTTTTTTTTTTTTTGAGAGCAACAGACAGAGAGAGAAAGAGGCAGATAGAGAGAACGGGTGTGCCAGGGCCTCCAACCACTGCAAACGAACTCCAGATATATGCGCATCTTTGTGCATCTGGCTAACGTGGGTCCTTCCTGGGGAATCAAGCCTCGAACCGGGGTCCTTAAGGCTTCACAGGCAAGCGCTTAACCACTAAGCTATCTCCCCAGCCCTGAGTCCATTCTTTTCAGTTATGCCATGTTATGGATTCAGTGTTCAAGGAGTGGGAAAGATCCCCACAGAAAGAGACCCCTGCTGGCTGCAAGCAAGGACTTCCCAAAAGTTGGAACACTAGGAATGAATGCAAGGTCTGGATCAATGGGAAGCCCACGTGGAAGAGGTCAAGGAGATGGGTCCTGAGAGCCTACTATGCTCATTGCACGTTCCATTTCATTTGAGCCCATCACAAAGACTCTGCTAGGAAAGCAGAGATGGAAAAGTGTCCAGGCTCACACAGCTGTGAAGGGAAAGATCCAGGAGAGGACTCTGAGTCCTCCTAGAGGGGACTACCCCCTGCCTGTTCTCGCGCATTCTATTGCTCTGCAGCCCTGTGAGACCAAAACCCCAAGGACGATGGGTATCATCTGAAGAATCCTGACGCCACCTCCAATGTGAAGCTGAGCAAGTTACTTAATCCCTCTGAGATTCCTTTAATCAGCCATAAATGCACATAATAACCGTGACTAACAATAGCAGGTTTCAATCCGTGGTAACCTGAGTGACACCACCCCTGCACGAAGCGGGCCACTTGCCGGACGCATTGTCTCGTGTCCTCTGCTGAGCTGCGAGGCCGACGGTAGGCGGCTGGATCGGAAGAGCCCTGGTTCAAAAGGGTTGAGGGAATGGCTAAAAGGAGGTGGCTCCTGGGTCTATAAGGAGTCCGCTAGATCACCATAAAGTGATAACAGGGGAAAAAAAATGCCAAATGCAAAACAGATGCTTGCAAATTCAGTTCCTAGGGAACATGTCATGCAAAAGGGGGTCCAGCCTGCTGGGCCCATTCTCCCACCCAACTCTCAAGCCAGGGCTCCTGCTGCTGCCAGCGCCGGAGGTGGTGGTGAGGGTGGGGATAATGGCTCTCATTCACAGGGTTCCTCCTAAGTATCAAAGTGTAACGTTCCTTACATATATTACTGATAATACTGAAATAGGGTTGAGGAAGGAAACATTCCCATTTCGCAAATAAGGGCACTAAAGTTCAAAGTCCTTCCGTCAGGAGTAACAGTCAGAACTTAGACACAAAGATGGGTAATTCCAAAGGCTACGCATGCTCTCTTCAGTGATGACATTTGCCATTTGATAGATCCTGTCCAACTGTATTCGTTAAAAGAAGCAAAGTTAGCCGGGCGTGGTGGCGCACACCTTTAATCCCAGCACTTGGGAGGCAGAGGCTGTGAGTTTGAGGCCACCGTGAAAAACCCCTGGGCCCGAGTGAGACCCTGCCTTGAAAAAAAAAAACAGAAGAAGAAGAAGAAGCAGCAAAGTTTCCACTATTTGGAAAATGGAGGCAGGGGGATCAGGAGTTCAAGGTCAGCCTTGGCTACATTGTATGTTCAATGCCATCTTGGCCTATATAGGACCCTGTTTCAAAAAAAGAAAGAAAGAAAGGAAGGAAGGAAGGAAGGAAGGAAGGAAGGAAGGAAGGAAGGAAGGAAGGAAGGAAGGGAGCCAAGTATGGTGGTACAAGCCCTTAATCCCAGCACTCAGGAGGCTGAGGTATAAGGATCACTGTAAGTTAGAGGCCAGTCTGGGGCTGCATAGTGAATTCCAGGTCAGCCTGAACTAGAGTGAGACCTTACCTCAAAAAAAAAAAAAAAAAAAAAAAAAAGTGGGCTGGCGAGATGGCTTAGAGGTTAAGGCAATTGCCTGAGAAGCCTAAAGACCCACATTCGAGTCCCCAGAACCCATGTAAGCCAGATGCACATGATGGCGTATGCATCTGGAGTTTGTTTGCTGTGGTTAGAGGTCCTGGTGCACACATTTTCTCTTTCTTTCTCTGATAAATAAATAAAATATTTAAAAAAAAATTTTTAAGTGGTCTAAAGAGATGGCTTAGTGGTTAAGGTGTTTGCCTTCGAAGCCAAAGGAGCCAGGTTCAACTCCCCAGGACCCACATAAGTGAGATGTACAAGGTAGCACATGCTTCTGGAGTTTGTTTACAATGGCTGAAGTCCCTGGCATGCCCATTCTCTCTCTCTCTCTCTCTCTCTCAAATAAAAATAAACATATATGTATATATTTTTTTAAAGTGAGGGCACAGAAATGATCCCAGATCCAAAAAGTATAGATTGCATATATTCATTCAGTTAATATCTGCTGAATATCTAAATTGCCTCTTCTCCTTTAGGGACTCCAGAGACCTCTACCCAGCATACTAGAAAGTTCCATGCAACCAGGGCCTTGACTACTGGGCAGACTGCACACATCGACAGCATGATAAACAGTCCAAGCTGCACTCCAGTACATGGTAGTAGAGAGAAAATGAGACAGACAGGGCTCAGGGTATAGCTCACTAGTAGAGCGCTCGTCTAGCAGACGTGAGGCCCTGGTTTGATTCCTATCTAGAACAGTGGGGTGGAGGAGAAAGATCTGCTTCCTTCTACCTATTAACCTACCTATCTCCCAGATTACCTGATCTCTGAATGCTGAGATAATTCCAAGACACAGTGGCCCACACTCATAGTTCTTAGGGGAAAATCTGTTGATGTGGACAGTAGGTCTGGCTAGAGCGGGACCAGTCCAAGCCATTTTAGCCTCTGGGACTTGTTAGGTGCGTTCCCATGGCAACACGGCTCCCTGTGCAGTTTCTGCATTCCAGGCAGAACTCTGAGCTGAGGCCATCCATTCCCCAAGGCATCGCCCACCCCACCTTTCCCTCCTGGCCTCCCCAGGTTTCCCCGGTGACATCTAGGGAACAAACACCAAGACACCTGGAGCCAGAAAACAGCCTACAGAACCCCAGAGGCACAGATAAAGCCTCCCCGCGAGCCAGGAAGGGACCCTTCACTCCCAGACCTGAGCTCCTCCCTCAGAAGCATCCTGCTGCACGTGCCCAGCTCCCTAGGCCTCCGCCCAGACCTGTGAGCCCATAGTACCAGTGGCCCCCACATCCCTGCTCCCCCATGGCCTGGCCGGGATCCTGTTCCATTTGACTGGCGGCTCCTCACAAATTCTCCACCTCCGCCATTCTCCAGCCCAGAGACCCTCCTCTTTTCTCTGTCCCTGCAGCATGGCTCTGCCTACGGCCTCCTCCTCCTCCACAAAGCCCCCCTCACCCCAGCACTGTCCCCCTCTGGTTAGCCTGGAACCTACTGTTGTGTATCCTCAGCTCCCATCAGATGTCTGGGAGCTAGATGTGGGTCCAGGTACCCTGATGGCCTGGGAGTTCCCTTAAGGTAAATATTAGAACTGTCATTCTTTATAGAAACTGTGAAAGAAGTCATATTTGCATCTTAGAGCCAAGGAACCTGAGCCTGGTAATTACAGTGGGCACCAGAACCGGGCCCTGTCTGCTCCGCACCATATGCCAGGCACTCCCTACAGCATAGTCGCTTTATAACCCCAGTAAGTCTCCCCAGTCCAAACCAGGAAGACTGTCCAAACAGCCTTGTTACACAGATGAGGAGATGGAAGGAGAAACTCTGCATGTGTTCCCTAAGGTCACAGAGCCTGCATGCAGTGCTGGGGTCAGAATCCAACCCAGGCCTGGCTCTAAGAGCCCAGTGAGCTCTCCAGCTCTCCTGGGTCTGGCCAGAGGCAGGTGGAGTTGGAGAGATTCAAGAGACTGGAATGCAGGTTCTCCTGTAGAGGTAGCCTGGCTGATCTGGGCAGACCCCAGAACCCCAGGGCAGGTGAGCCAGAAAACCCAAACTCTAACTTCCCCAGCCACACACTCTTATTCTTTTACGTCTGCCAACTTCCACCCCACCTCCAAAGAACTTTAGGATTTGTCATCCAAATCCTGGCATTCTGAGATTTATGAGACAAATGAGACAAAATTCACATAGACTTTTATTTGAAAAGTGGCTTAATTCCTAGAACAAAGTAGCAGAAAAATGTACACTTGGGAATCAAATAACCTGTGTTCTAGACTCATAAATTGCTGGTGACATTGGCACAGTCACTTCTCACCTACCGCTGCCTCGCCTGTTTCTTTTGTTTGTTTGTTTATTTTTAAATTATTTGTTTTTATTTAATATAGAGAGAAAGAGAGAGAATAGGCATACCAGAGAGACCAGCCACTGCAAACGAACTCCAGACGCATGCACCACCTTCTGCAGCTGGCTTATGTGGGACCTGGAGAATCGAACCTGGGTCTTAGGCTCCGCAGGCAAGCGCCTTTATGGCTAAGCCATCTCTCCAGACCATCACCTGTTTCTTGAAAGGGGAGAGGCCATTCTTCCCATTCATTTCTACAGTTATTGATTATTATTTGGTTTTGGTTTTGGTTTTTCAAGGTAGGATCTCACTCTAGCTCAGGCTGGCCTGGAATTCACTACGTAGTCTCAGAGTGGCCTCGAACTCACAGCGATCCTTCTGCCTCTGCTTCCCAAGTGTGCCACCACGCTCGGCTCAGTTGCTATGATTAATTTTTAAATTGAATAATTTTTTTATTTATTGGTCACATTCAATTAATTTGGATTCAAAACTTGAAATTGCCCAAAGCAATGACAATGTGGTTAGGGAAAGCATTAAGCCTAACCCACACTTGATGTGAGCTCTCAGCTTACAGTCTCTCCTATGTGAGGCAGATTACGTGAAGAAAATATTTTATTTATGCTCTTTGCCAAGAACTCTCCCTTCCATCCGTCTCCCTCCCCTCAGCTCAAAGGTTCCTGGAGTAAAGCCCACTCACAGCTCAGCAATGAAGAGCCTGCCTCAGTTTACCTTCTCACTGCAGTCATAGCTGGTGACCACAGAGTATCCTCTCCTTAAGAGAAGCAAGAGACTAAAGAGAAGAAAAGACTTCCTAACAGAACTACTAGCAGAAAGGAGTGACCAAGGAGGAAGGAAGGGAGGGAGGCTTGTCGGGATCAGACCTGTCCAGAAGCCAAGCAGCAGGTTGGGGGAGGGGCAGGTCCCCACAGGGGCAGGGCCTGATAAGGAGAAGGATGATTTCCAGGCCACGATGCTGAGCGGCTTTCTGAAAATGGAGCTGTCAGACAGTCTGAATTCCTGGGGAAGCCTAAGTAAGCCACGCTAGGGGGTGGGGAAGGCAGGCAGCTTGTGTGGCCTGTGTACCGGGCCTCGCCATGCATGAGCTGTCCAGGGTCATAAACCTTATCTCCCAACCCTCACCTACCTGAGCCAGACTATGTATGCAGTTCCAGGAGCTCAGGCTGAGTCAGGGCCCCCAGGCTGGGACCTAGAGCACACCTGACTCATTCCCGGATGTGTGATCCATTCCAAAATGAAATGAGAACAGAGGGAAACAGCCTCTTTGCAGCTGTGGGGTGAATAAGGAAAGTTATGCATGGGGCTGGCTAATACTGTTCCCTCAATTATCACTCTGCTCTGAGCTTCTAAGATTGACATCTAGTTCACTGTAGTTGTTTCAAGGTAGGAGCTTACCCTAGCCCAGGCTGACCTGGAACTCACTCTGTAGTCCCAGGCTGGCCTCGAGCTCACAGTGACCCTCCTACCTCCGCCTTGGGAGTCCTGAGATTAAAGGCATTTGCCACCACATCTGGCCTTTTTTCCTTCTTCCTCTTCTTCTTCTTTTTCAAGGTAGGGTCTTCCTCCAGCCCAAACTGATCTGGAACCCACACTATAGAATCAATCTGATCTCGAGCACACAGCAATCCTCTTACCTCAGCCTCTTACCTCAGCCTCCCGAGTCCTGAGATTAAGAGTATGGACCACCGTGTCCGGCTTTCAGGTTGATACCTACCCAATTTGGGTTTTTTTATTTGTTGCTTTTGTGGGTTTTAAAATATATTATTTATTTATTTGTTTGTTTATTTATTTATTTATTTATTTATTTATTTATGAGAGAAAGAGTATGAGCCCGCAAGGGCCTCCTACTGCAAAAGAACCCCAGATGCATGCGCCACTTCTTGTGCATCTGGCTTTATGTGAGCACTGGGAAACTGAACCCAGGCCAGCAGGCTTTGCAAGCGTCTTTAGTCACTGAGCTTTCTCTCCAGCCCAGATACCCGATTCTTAATAGGACCCGATGGTTTCTGTCTCTTCCCCTATCTGTAATCTTGAAAACCTGCAGTGGGATTACTTTCTTCCTTAGAAGACAGGAGCTGTGCCACAAAACAAAAGGAACATCTCAGTTGCAGGGTTGTCTCCTCCCACGCCTCTACCCTGAGCAGCCCTGGGAGGGGGCAAGGGAGAGAAAGAAGGCACTGTTCCCCAGTTCCTGGTGTCCCTGAGAAATTCCCCACACCCCTGCCAAGCTCCCCTCTTCTTCGCAGGCAGGTGAAACCGGCCTGGGAGACGTGCCCTGGGAAACAGCCCCTCTGCAGGGGCCAGGGATGACTTCACTGGTGGCCCTGAGCCTCCCAGACACGTATACCTGGTGTGGGCATGTCCCTGTCCCCTCCCCCTCTCCACATGCTCCAGGTTGTCCTGGGCCAGTGCCCAGCAACACTGATCTCCTACAAACAATGCTTTGATCCTGTCGCTCCCCAGCTTGACTTTCCCATTGCTTTCTGAATAAAGGTCGCACATCTCATCTGTTCGCTTGGGCCCACCTCACACTGGCTGCCCGCTCTGAACCCACCTCCCATGGCTGTGCTTACCCCTTGGACAGTGCCCAGTGGCCTCCTGCACCTGCTGCTGAAACCTGACCCTCCCTGCCTGCTCCACACACCCCATTCACCTGACAAACATTTACTGAATGAAATGTCAGGCCCCACCCCCACAGAACAGGAAGTGGTCACCCCTTCCCACCTTCATGGCTCCCCCACCATTGCTGGCCTCCCAGGACAGGACTCTGTCACAGCCCTGGGCTGGGTTACACTTGTTGCCCTGGAACATGAGCTATTAACGAGGCATTCATTCCTCCATATGTCTCACTGAATCCTCACAAGGGCTGTAGAAGTTCAATATTATTCTTTTGAAAAATAGTTTATTTATTTATTTTAGAGACAGACAGACACACAGAGAGAGAGACAGAATGGGCCCCCCAGGGCATCCAACCACTGCAAACCACCTTGTGCATCTGGCTTACATGGGTCCTGGGGAATTGAACAGAGGTCCTTTGGCTTTGCAGGCCAACGCCTTCACCGCTAAGCCATCTCTCCAGCCCAATGAACCTGGGCCAGGGCTTCAAGAAGCAACTCGTGCAGTCAGCTATGGCCAGAGCTGAAAGTAGGGTCCCGGGTTCAAAGTCCACAGCCTTCACCCTGCACCAAAGCACCTCCCTACACAGCAGCATCCATGGTGTCTTACACCATTCCTGTTTCCCTCAGCATCTGCATGGAAACTTCTTTTGTGGGTGATCTGAGTCGTGTTCTATCCAGAGTCCTGGTCTCTGCTCTGCTCCCCAACCTTCTCCCCCTGCAGAGAGGACATGAGTTGCGACCGTCCCTTTCCGGATCCCAGGGCTCGCAGTGAGACCTCAGGGATACGGGGCACAAAGGCTCACCCTCGGGCCACCACTCAGCTTGGTGGTCCAGGTGAGTGCCAGCGCTTCCCTCCTCCTACCTACCCAGCTCCAGCGGTGGAGGCAGGGCAAGGAGCAGCGAGGGGGTGGGAAAGGGCCTGAAATGCTGTGACTCACCCTCTCCAGGCTTCCCCTGGGGGGTAGGGGACTGGACATTTGAAATTCCAGCCTATCCCCAGGGAGAGACACTTGGGTGTCAGTTAGCTGGACAGCAGGAGGAAGACTCTGTTTATGCCAAACTAAGAGGTCGCTATGGCAACGGGGCCAGTGCCTTTAGGGCTAGGAGCAAAGGTCCTGGCCAAGGGGTGGAGCTGTGAGTGCCCAGCCCCAAGGTTCTGCTGCCAGCCTACCACCTGTGTGCCAGCCAGCACCCCCTTGTGGCAAAGCCAGAGCTGAGAGCTAGGGAGGAGCCACCCATTGTACAGATGCACATGTTCCCATGCCCTCCTAACCCCTGCCTGGTGCCTTCTCAACCGAGCCCAGAGATTGGCAGCAACATGGGAAGAGCTCTTGGCTGGAGAAAGGAAGGAAAGGGCGGGCAACTGAACTAACTGCAGAGAAGGGAGTCCCGTGAGGATGGCATCAGAGCAGGCTTCCAGAAAGAGGGAAAGACAGTGGCACCTCCGGAGCAGTACAGCTGGCTCCTCAAGAGACCAGAACAGTGAGTAGAGCCCCAATGCACCCTCACCCATACCCCTGGCCAGGCACCAGAATCATAACCTCTTGGATGGCTCCCAGCACCATCATTATCCACACCCCTCCCGGGCTGGGGATGTGCTTCACCTGGTAGAGTGCTTGCCTAGCATGCATGAAGCCTTGGGTTTGATTCCCAGTACCCCCGAAAACTGGGTGAGACACTACACCACTTTGCGTATTTAGCTTTGTGTCGGTTCTGGGGGATCGAACTTGGGTCGTTAGGCATTGCAGGTAAGCACCTTAACTGCTGAGCCATTTCTCCAGCCCCACTGGAGACAATTTCTTACAAACAAATTTAGTCAATTTGATAAAGACTTAGGTCTTATTATAACAAGCACCCAGGAATTGATTTTGCTTAGGAAGGAAGGAAGAGAGGGAGGGAGGGAGGAAGGAAGGAAGAAGGTGGCACACAGCTTTAGTTTCAGCACTCAGATGGCTAAGGTAGGAATATTGCCATGAGTTGGAGGTCCAGCCTGGGCTACGGAGTGATTTCTAAGTCAGTCTTTGCTACAGTAAGACCCTGCCTCAAAACACACACACACACACACACACACACAAAATAAGCCAGATGTGGTGGCACATGCCTTTAATCCCAGCACTCAGGAGGCAGAGGTAGGAGGATCACCACAAGTTCGAGGCCACCCTGAGACTACATAGTGAAATCCAGGACAGCCTGGGCTAGAGCAAGACCCTACCTTGAAAAACAAAAACAAACAAATGAAAAAACATAGGGGACAAAAAGGTTCAACATCAAAGTACATTATATACATCTATGAAAATATCAAAAATGGAAAAAAGCAAATATGCGTTTCTTTCGAGGTAGGGTCTCACTCTAGCCCAGGCTGACCTGGAATTCATTCTGTAGTCTCAGGGTGGCCTTGAACTCGTGGTGTTCTATTTATTTATTTATGGTTTTTCGAGGCAGGATCTCCTTCTAGCCTAGGCTGACTATGTAGTCTCAGGGTGGCCTCGAACTCATGGTGAGCTTCCTACCTCTGCCTCCTGAGTGCTGGGATGCCCGGCTAGCATCTCTGTTTTAAAACGATTTATTTTTTGGTTAATGTCAATACCTCAATAGGTAAGCATATTAACTACTCAAGGGAAGCTGAAAGTAGTCATTGTCTCAATCTTTGAATTCTAGGAATTGTAGCACATGGAGGACCGTCCTCCACCCCAACCACAGATGAGGACAAGGGAGCAGAAAACATGTGCTGAGAGCCAGTTTATCTTTCCAAGCAATGGGGACTGCTTGGGCCATATTATGAGATCAGAACAGAGATAATGACTTACCAAATAAAATCTTAATTAAAACTGCTTAACTATATATACCTAAAGACATGACTGTCAATAGAAGTAAAGCAGGATTTGGTCATTGACAAACCAAATGGCTGTTTTTTTAAATTTTTTTTATTATTGAAAACTTCCATAATTATAGACAATAAACCATGATAATTTCCTCCCTCCACTTTCCCCTTCACAACTCTACTGTCCATCATATCCCCTCCCCTTCTCAATTAGTCTCCCTATTTTTTTGATGTCATCATCTTTTCCTCCTATTATACTGGTCTTGTGTACGTAGTTTCAGGTGCTGCAAGGTCATAGATATCCAGGCCATTTTGTGGCTGGAAGAGTGTCTTGTAAGGTGAGGAGTCCTACCCTTCCTTTGGCTCGTACATTCTTTCTGCCACCTCTTCCACAATGGACCCTGAGCCTTGGAAGGTGTGATAGAGATGTTTCAGTGATGAGCAGTCCTGTCACTTCTCAGCACTATGGTGCCTTTTTAAAAGTTTTTTTCTTAATTGACAACTTCCATAATTATAGACAATAAACCATAGTAATTCCCTCCCCGCCCCACTTTCCCCTTTGCAACTCCACTCTCCATCATATCCCCTCTCCCTCTCAATCAGTGTATGGTGCCTTTTGAGTCACCCCAAGGTCACCACCATCTGAAAAAAGAAGCTTCTCTAACCAAAAGTGAGAGTAGCATTAATATAGGGGTATGGACATTAAGAAAACTGCTAACTGGGCAGCTTGGTGAGCATATTTGCATTTAGCCAGACACCAGCAGCTGTTACACCCCTAGGGCTCATGACTTCCCCCATCATAGGTTTTCAGTATCAGGCATGTATTCCCTCCCATGGAGCAGGCCTCCAGTCCAATTACAGAGTGGTTGGTTTCCCCCATAACAGATGTGCCACTATTACACCCTCATTTGGCCTGGCTGGTCCTACTTAAGGCTTGCAGTATTCCCTGTTGTTTATCTCCACTGATGACTTTTCTCTCTCTCCCAAGGAGCTGCATGCAGCATAGCTTCTTCCAGCTTTCTGTCAGCTGGCCTACATGGAGGAAGTTTTCAGCTCAGCTCCAGCAGGATTTCTCAGTGACATTGCAGCAGTAGTATGTGGAGTCTTCTCCATCTATGCCTTCTGGAAAATCAAGAGCCTCAGCAATGGCCTATAATATTTTGGGGGCATCAGGGACCTCCATAGCCAACAACTCACTGGAAGGTAACCCATCCCTGGCACTAAAAATTTTCTAGTGACAATCTATGACTTCTGGATGCACCATTGCCCAAAAAAGTAGGTTTCCATATGACTTATTCATACCCTCTTAGATTTTGATTAACCCTCCCTCACCCTTTACTCAATCTCTTCCTATAATCTCTCTATGGCTCAATTTTAAAATGATTCCCTGTCCCAAAGGCCCCAGGTTCAATTCCCCAGGACCCATGTAAGCCAGATGCACAATGGTGGCACATGCATCTGGAGTTTATTTGCAGCGGCTGAAGGCCCTGGTGTGCCCATCCTCTCTCTCTCTCTCCAAAGTAAGTAAAATATTTTTTAAAAAAAATTAAAATGATTCCCCTTTTTTGTAGTTTAAATCGGACAAGATACAAGCCTTGATAAATCTTTCTGGAAGTGGAGAACACAGCTAGACAAGCAATATTTTTATACCTTAATGTCAAAACTGTAAGTTAAATTTATTTTTTAAATGTAAGCTATTCATTGAATCCTTAATAATTACATACAAATAAATTACCCAAATGTCTCAGTTTTAGGGGGATTGTATCACCTGTAATTTTTATTGTATAAAGGAAATTGAACACAAAGATCTTTATTGGTTTTTTGTTATTATTATTTTTTAAATATTTTATTTGTTTGCAAGCAGAGAGATACAGACACACACACACACACACATAGAGAGAGAGAGAGGAGGCAGGCGGAGAGACACAGAGAGAATGGATGTGCCAGGGCCTCTAGCCATTGCAAATGAATTCCAGACACATGTGCCACTTTGTGCATATGGCTTTACGTGAGTCCTTAGACTTTGTAGGCAAACGCCTTAAGTACTAAACCATCTCTCCAGCCCCTTACCTTTAAACAGTCAAAATAAGCTGGGTATGGTGGCATACACCTTTAATCCCAGCACTTGGGAGGCAAATTTAGGAGAATCACTGTGAGTTATACACCAGCCTGGGACTACAGAGTGAGTGCCAGGTCACCATGGGCTAAAGTGAGACCTACGTTGAAAAAAAACAAAATTGTAGTCACAGCCAGGAATGGTGGTGCACACCTTTAGTCCCAGCACTGGGAGGCAGAGGTAGGAGAATCACTATGAGTTCAAGACAAGTCTGAGACTACATAGTGACCCTACCTCAAAAACAAAAACAAAGAAACAAGCCGGGTGTGGTGGTGCCTACCTTTAATCCCAGCATTTGGGAGGCAGAGGTAGAGGATTGCCATGAGTTTGAGGCCACCCTGAGACTACATAGTGAATTCCAGCCAGCCTAGGCTAGAATGAGACCCTACCTCCGAAAAAAAAAGTAATATTTTTGGTATATTGCTTGTCAAAGGTTTTCATGTTGAACCTGCTACAAAAACAAATAAACAAATAACATCAAAATAACCAAAGGCTGGAGAGATGGCTTAGCCTTTAAGGCACTTACCTGCAAAGCCTAATTTCCTGGGTTTGATTCCCCAGATGCGCAAAGTGATGTGTGCATCTGGAGTTCATTGTAATGAATGGAATGTATTTCTCAGCTACCATGAGTATCTTTCCCCCACAATCCCTGTTTAGAAGCTTTGTAAAATGTATTGATTTTTTTTCATTTATTGATTTTTATTATTTATTAATTTTTAATATGAAGATTCTACTCTTAAATTGGGCATGGTGGAGCACACCTTTAATCCCAGAACTCAGGAGGCAGAGGTAGGAGGATCGCCATGAGTTTGGGAACATCCTGAGACTTCATAGTGAATTCCAGGTCAGCCTGGGCTACAGTGAGACCCAACCTCAAAAATACAAAACACGATTGTACTCTTAGACTCCCTTCACCCCTGTCCCAATTCTGCTGAGGGTCTTTGTCGGTGGGGTTATTAGTATTCATTGTGGGGACGAAGAGATCTCGGTGAGTCTCTGCAGGAGTTGTGGGGGGAGACACGGTGCCTCAGACTATTCCTGCCCACCTCGAGGGCCCCCCTTCAGCAGTGTTCCCTAAGCCCTGACCTGCAAGTTAGAGATCGGCTTTAGTGTGCCTTTCCCCGTAGCTTCTAAATCTCTGTTTTGATGAAGTTTGAGTGACTGTAGTATCGGTCTCCATTTCCCTGGACTGGTTCTCAGGCTAGCAGTGAAAAAGCAGTACTGAGACATGGCTTCCCCTGCAATGGCTCCTGGGCCTTGGCAGATGAGGTGGTGGTGGCCTGTCTCGTGGTAGATGGTTGGCTCTCTCTTCTTTTTATTTACTTATTTATTTATTTATTTTATTATTTTTGTTTGTTTGTTTGTTTTTTGAGGTAGGATCTCACTCGGGTCCAGGCTGACCTAGAGTTAACTAGAGTTAATTCTCAGTGTGGCCTCGAACTCATGACAATCCTCCCACCTCTGCCTCCCGAGTGCTGGGATTAAAGGCGTGCGCCACAGCACCAGGCTTCTTCATCTTTAAAATATATTTTATTTATTTATTTGAGAGAGAAAGGGAGGGAGGGAGGGAGAGAATGGATATACTGGGGCCCCCAGCCACTGCAAATAAATACCAGATGCATGTGCCACCTTGTGCATCTGGCTTATGTGGGTCCTGGAGAATCGAACCGGGATCCTTTGGTTTTGCAGGCAAATGCCTTAACTACTAAGCAATCTCTCCAGCCCTTTTTATTTTTATTTTTGTTTGTTTTTTTTTAATCTATTTTTTTAATTTATTTGAGAGCAACAGGCAAAGAGAGAAAGAGGCAGCTATAGAGAGAAAACGGGCACACCAGGGTCTTTAGCCACTGCATGCAAACTCCAGATGCATGCGTCTCCTTGTGCATCTGTCTTACGTGGCTACTGGGGAATCAAACCTGGGTCCTTTGGCTTTGCCCACAAGTGCCTTAACCACTAATCCATCTCTCCAGTCCTCTCTCTTCTTCTTCTTTTATATATATATATATATATTTTTTTTTTAATTTTTTATTTATTTATTTGAGAGCGACAGATACAGAGAGAAAGACAGATAGAGGGAGGGAGAGAGAATGGGCGCGCCAGGGCTTCCAGCCTCTGCAAACGAACTCCAGACGTGTGCGCCCCTTGTGCATCTGGCTAGCGTGGGACCTGGGGAACCGAGCCTCGAACTGGGGTCCTTAGGCTTCGCAGGCAAGCGCTTAACCGCTAAGCCATCTCTCCAGCCCCTCTCTCTTCTTGATGTACTGATGTATCCTGGTTCTCTCCAGTAGTCTTCTGCATCTGCCCCACCACGTGCCACCAGGGAATGCTTATTGATTTCTTTTTAATGATAGCCCAAAGGAATGACAGCCAGGTTTGACTCCAATGTGTAAACATATAGAGTTCATCATCTCTTGGCTTCTGAACACTATTGCCCCTATGAAATCCACAGCATTTGTTTGAAACACGTTTCCTAACACGACCCCCCTGACAAAAGTCATGAGAACAAATTAAAACAAATTCCATATACATACAACTTAATTTAACATGAAAACCTAGAACCCTCAGAAATGGAGGAGGAGAACAAGAGGAAAGATGTCCCCATCCTTTACTGTTTTCCTAGCCTGAGGTGGTACAGAGTGAAGCCCAGAGAGCAGCCCATGTCCCTAAGAAAGGACATGTCCTTGTTCAAGGACAGCATGTGTGAGGCGGCCAGCATGCCCGAGGAAGGAGGCAGCCTGGCCGGCAGGGCCTGCAGGCTGAGGAGATGCACCAGCTGTGCTTTCTATGGGTGCTGGGGAATCGAACCTAGGCCAGCAGGCCTTGCAAGCAATCACCTTTAACTGCTGAACCATCTCCCCAGCCCCCCGAAGCCCTTCTTGACCTGGTCCTCACCAGCCTTGTCAAGTTCATCAGCTCTGCTCTGTCCTGTCGCCACTTATTGGTTCCTCTTACACTCCACAAATATTTGCTGAGTTCTTTAGGGCTAATAAGCAAAACAGACGTGGCCATTAGAGCTCACAAAAAAGCAGCAGAGAAAGTCACTTAATATCATCCTAATGAGAGCAATATGACCCTGTGAGAATACATTACAAAGGGTCCTGCCTAAATTTAAAGGGCTAGGGAAACTTCCCTGTGGAAGCAGTAACCAAACTGAGATATGAGAGAGAAGTCAATAGAGAAGGCTGCAGTCTAGCCGGACGTGGTGGCTTTAATTAAATTTAATTAAAGTGAGATTAATTTCAGTACTTGGGAGGCAGAGATAAGAGAGTCACCATGAGTTCGAGGCCACCCTGAGACTACATAGTGAATTCCAGGTCAGCCTGAGCTAGAGTGAAACCCTACAGAAAAAAAAAAAAAAGCTGCAGTACAGAGACTCCAATGCTCTAGTATAGAGCACTGTATGTGCAAAGGTATCAAGCAGGGGAATGCCATGTTCCAGAAACAGAAAGAAGGCCAGTGCAGCCAGCTCAAGAGGGAGAAAGATACTGTAGGAAGAATGAAGGGCCAGACTATGCAAGATGTAGAAAGTCATCTGAAGTTATGGGTCTTACATATTGAAGGTTTTATCATACTATGTTGTCTATATGTATGGAGGTTGTCAATAAAAAAAGTTTTAAAAATATTGTATGTTTTCTGTCATTTGTGGATCCTACACTTTCTGCGGGTACATAAAGTAGAAGCAAAACTGGGGGAGAAAGCCGGGCATGGTGGTGCATGCCTTTAACCCCAACACTCGGGAGGCAGAGGTAGGAGGATCACCGTGAGTTCGAGGCCATCCTGAGACTACATAGTGAATTCCAGGTCAACCTGAGCTAGACCAAGACCCTACCTTGAAAAACCAAAAACAAGAAAAGAAAACTGAGGGAGAGTGAAGAAGAGGAGAGAAAGGATAGGATGGGATGGTAGGCCCATCAAAGTACATGATACACTTATATGAAAATGTCTTTATGAAATTCATAATGTACAATGAACATATGCCAATAAAAATTACATGAAAAAATTCTAGCTGGGCATCGTGGCTCAGTCTACAATCTCAGAACTCAAGAAGTTGAGGCAGAGAATCTCCATGAGTTTGAGGCCAGCCTGGACTAGAGTGAGACCCTGCCTCAAAAAAAAAAAAAAAAAAAAAAAACCTACAAAAACAAAACAAAATAAAATAAAATTAATGATATTTTTGCTTTAAATAGATAAATAATATCTTGGATCTTCATCTTAAGAATAATAGGACTCCTTTCTTCCTCCTGTGTATTTATAGAGAGATGGGTTCTCATGTATGTCAGACAGGCCTCCAACTTGCTAGATAGCCAAAGATGGTCTTGAATTTCTGATCCTCCTGCCTCAACTTCCCAAGTGCTGAGATTATAGGCATGCACCAACATGGTTCACTTTTTATATTTTTTTTAAAAAAATTTTTTTGTTTTATGTTTATTTATTTGAAAGTGACAGAAAGAGGCAGAGAGAGAGAGAAAGAGAGAGAGAGAGAGAGGTCAGGGTCTCCAACCACTGCAAAGGAACTCCAGATGCATGCGCCCCCTTGTGCATCTGGCTAACGTGGGACCTGGGGAACCAAGCCTCGAACCGGGGTCCTTAGGCTTCACAGGCAAGTGCTTAACCGCTAAGCCATCTCTCCAGCCCCCACTTTTTATATTTTATTTATTTATTTGAGAGAGAGAGAGAAGCAGATAGAGCGAATAGAAGCACCAAGGCCTCTACCCACTGCAAACGAACTCCAGATGTATGCACCACCTTGTGCATCTGGCTTACATGGGTACTGGGAAATTGAACCTGGGTTGTTAGGCTTTGCAGGCAAGCACCTTAATCATTCAGCCATCTATCTAGCCCAAGGTTCACTTTTTTGTTCTTTTTAAATCCTGCCTTCTTGAAGCCTGGGGAAGAGATTAAACCTCAGTGTGTTCAAGGCGATGCTAGTGCACTAGCTGAGTGGGTCAACCAAAAGACACAACAGTGATAAATAGCCACAGAGATGAAGGAATGGGAAGACGAAAGGAGAAGGCATGGACATGAGGCCATCATGGGTCAACAAACAGTGATGGAGACCGTAATGGGGAAGGCTGGCACTTGAGTTTCTACCCAGGCACTTCATTAGATGGTGATGCCATTCCCCGTGAGGAGGAGAATGAGAAGAAAATTGCCTGCACAACCACAGAGAAATCAAGCTGGACTTGAGCTATAAGATCGCTCCCTGCTGGCTAAGGTCCAACAGAGTCAAAAAGTGCTATGAAGGTTGTTAGGGAAGAAAAGTCATCAACAGTTTTACCTCACGGGATAACAACCTTGTCAGGCAAAATGAGCTCCCTGGTGCAATAGTGGCATGACAGTTATGGGGGTAACCAACTGCCTTCTAATTGGATTTGAGACTCATTCTACAGGAGAGAATTCATACCTGCTACTGAAAAGCTAGTCAAAGCCTGTGGCTGGAGAGATCATAAGCCCTGTGAGACAGGCTTTGACTCTTCAGCTAAATGAACATGCCTTCTAAATAGGGTTAGCTGGGCTGGAGAGATGGCTTAGTGGTTAAGCGCTTGCCTGTGAAGCCTGAGGACCCTGGATCAAGGCTCGATTCCCCAGGACCCACGTTAGCCAGATGCATAAGGGGGCGCATGCATCTGGAGTTCATTTGCAGTGGCTGGAAGCCCTGGCGTACCCATACTCTCTCTCTCTATCTGCCTCTCCCTCTCTCACTCTCAAATAAATAAATAAAAATGAGAAAAAAAAATTAAAAATAAATAAATAAATAGGGTTAGCTTATGCCCATAGATCAGTGCTGCTCTCAGTCTTGGTCAAAGAAACTTCTTTTTGTAGTGGGTGGTGGTTACTGCAGAGTCTCATAGCTGGTCAAAGTGCTAAGAATTAGTGACTGTTGAGTGTTCATCCCTAAGAGGACATTTACGACACCCCCTCCACAGCTCAGGAAACCTCAGAGAAGTGGGGGCAGAAAGAATGTACGGGAGGAGTGCTACGGAACACTGCCTTCTAGACCTTACGCGGCTACTGCATGCATCAACTCACAGCAGCTGGTATCACCTGCCAAGATCTGCACAAGATGAGTCTGTCAACAGTCATGGATGAGAGAGGGGCTTTCGAGGCTCCCCCCACTCCTTGAGGAGCTATTGGTTACTAATGGTTGCTGGGGAAGGGGAAGGCATTTTCTTCAGTGGTGTAGTCGCTGGTTAAGTTGCCCGTGATCTGATAAGTAATAACTCCCCACCCGTGCTCACAAAGCACACACAAAACCAGGCACGAAAGTAAGGAGTGGAGGACTATTTGTTAAGAAGAAAGAATTCAGCAGGAGTGGGAAGGGTCAAGAAAAGGTAATGGAGGCCGGGCGTGGTGGTGCACACCTTTAATCCCAGCACTCGGGAGGCAGAGGTAGGAGGATCGCCATGAGTTCAAGGCCACCCTGAGACTACATAGTGAGTTCCAAGTAAGCCTGAGCTGGAGTGAGACCCTACCTCAAAAAAAGAAAAGAAAAGGTAATGGGGGCAAGCAGGCTCAAAATTTATTATATATGTTAATTCCAGCACTCGGGAGGCAGAGGTAGAAGGATCACCAAGAGTTCGAGGCCACCCTGAGACTACATAGTGAATTCCAGATCAGCCTGAGCCAGAGTGAGACCCTACCTCAAAAAACCAAATATATATATATATATATATGAAGTTATCAAAAGTAAAATTTGCCAGACGTGGTGGCACATGCCTTTAATCCCAGCACCACTCGGGAGGCAGAGGTAGGAGGATCGCCATGAGTTCAAGGCTACCCTGGAGACTACATAGTGAATTCCAGGTCAGCCTGGGCTAGAGTGAGCCCATACCTCAAAAAAAAAAAAAAAGTAAAATTTGAGTTGGGAATGGTGGGGCACCAGCGTAAATTCAGGTTCAATTACCCAGCACCCACATAAAGCCACATAAGGTGGCTCATGCATCTGGAGTTTGCAGTGGCAAGAGGCTTGGCATGCCCATTCTCTCTCTGTCTTGTCTCTCTGCTTGCAAATAAATAAAATAAAATAACATTTTTTAATCTTAAAAAAAAAAAAAAAAAACACTGAAGCTGGGCATGGTGGCACACGCCTTTAATCCCAGCACTCGGGAGGCAGAGGTAGGAGGATCGCCATGATTTCGAGGCCACCCTGAGACTCCATAGTGAATTCCAGGGCAGCCTGGGCTTGAGTGAGACCGTACCTCAAAAACAAAAACACACACAAAAAAAAAAAACACTGAGCAGTGTGTGGTGACTAGTGCACACCTTTAATCACAGCACTCAGGAAACTGAGGTAGGAGGATTGCTGTGAATCCAAGGTCAGCTGGGGCTACAGAACAAGTTCCAGGTCAGTGTGGGCTAAGTAAGATGCTGCTTCAGAAAAACAAGAAAAAAACAACTGTGCATCAAAAGTCACTATTAAGCTGGACATGGTAGCACACACCTTTAATCCCGGCATTCGGAAGGCAGAGGTAGTAGGATGCCCTGAGTTCAAGGCCACCCTGAGACTACAGAGTGAATTCCAGGTCAGCTTGGACTAGAGTGAGAGCCTATCCTGAAAGAAAAAAAAAAAAATGAGAGTGGTGGCATACGCCTTTAATCCCAGCACTCGGGAGGTTGAGGTAGGAGGAACGCTGTGAATTCTAGGCCAGCCTGGGCTAGAGGGAGACCCTACCTCAAAAAAAACAAACAAAAAAAGTCACTATTAAGGGCTGGAGAGATGGTCCAGCAGTTAAAAGGCACTTGCTTGCAGAGCTTGATGGTGAGGGTTTGGTTTCTGAGGACCCACGTAAAGCCAGATGCACAAAGTGGCCCAGGAATCTGTGGTTCGTTTGCAGTGGCTAGAGGCCCTGGCATGCGCTCGCTCGCTCGCTCTCTCTTTCAAATAAATAAAAATATTTTTAAAAGCCACTATTAAGAGAATAAAAGGACACCATAAACTTGGAGAAAGCCATGCAAATCACAGATATTAGTAAGGAGAATTTGCATATGTATTTTTAAACTCCCAAAATTCAAAAAAAAAAAAAGCCAGGCATGGTGGCATACACCCTTAAACCCAGCACTCAGGAAGCAAAGGTACGAGGATCAATGTGAGTTCAAGGCCACCCTGAACTACATACTGAATTCCAGGTCAGCCTGGGCTAAAGTGAGACCCTACTTTGTAAAACAAAAATATAAAAATGAAATAAAAAACAAATCACAGGTACATGAGGGGTAGCACAATTGTTTAAAGTGCTTACCTCACTGGCATGAGGAACTGAACTTGACTCCCAGTACCCATGTAAAATGCCAGGTATGGTGGTACATGCCTGTCATCCCAGCACTGTGAAGGCAGACAGAAAGATTCCTGGGACTCTTTGGCCAGTTAATCTAGCCTAATTGGCCAGCTCCAGGCCAATGAGAGACCTTGCGCCACCACGACTGGCCTTTAAAAATACAATTTTTGGAGCTGGAGAGATGGCTTAGTGGTTAAGCCCTTGCCTGTGAAGCCAAAGAACCTTGTTTAGAGGCTCGATTCCCCAGGACCCACGTTAGCCAGATGCACAAGGGGCGCACGCATCTGGAGTTCGTTTGTAGTGGCTGGAGGCCCTGGTGCACCCATTCTCTGTCTCTGTCTCTCTCTCTCTCTCTCTCTCTCTCTCTCTCTCCCTCTTTCTCTCTCTGTCACTCTCAAATAAATATATAAAAAATAATAACAAGAAAAAATACAACTTTTTTTTTTGAGAGTGACAGACACAGAGAGAAGGACAGATAGAGGGAGAGAGAGAGAATGGGCACGCCAGGGCTTCCAGCCTCTGCAAATGAACTCCAGACGCATGCGCCCCCTTGTGCATCTGGCTAACGTGGGACCTGGGGAACCGAGCCTCGAACCGGGGTCCTCAGGCTTCACAGGCAAGCGTTTAACTGCTAAGCCATCTCTCCAGCCCAAAATACAACTTCTAAGATGGACAACGGATCTGAGTAAACAAATGAAAGACATACAGTGATGTGTGGTGGCTACCACTTGTAAGTACAGCATGTGGGAGACTGAGGCAGGAAGATTGCCTGCTGAGTGGGTTTCAGACCAGTTTGTACTATGAAGGGAGATCATGACTCAAAGGAGAGGTTGAGGAGATACCACACACATGAAAAAAATATTCCAACCTAGCATAGGTGGTGTACACCTGTAATTCTAGCACTCCAGAGGCTGAGGAAAGAGGACAGTGAGGTAAAGGGCAGCGTGAGCTACACAGCAAGACCCTCTCTCAAAAAGGAGGGCTGGAGACACTCAGGAAGCAGACGTAGGAGGATTGTGTCCGAGGCCAGCCTAAGACAACACAGGGAATTCCAGGTTCAGCCTGGGCAATAGCAAGACCCTACATCAAAAAAAAAACAAAGAAGAGAAGCTGGAGAGATGACTTATTGGTTAAGGTGTTTGCCTGCGAAGCCAAAAGGACTGAGGTTTAATTCCCCAGTACCCACATAAGGCAGATGCACAAAGGAGCACATGCATCTGGAGTACGTGGCTAGAGGCCCTGGCGCACCCATTCTCTCTCTCTCTCTCTCTCTCTCTCTCTCTCTCTCTCTCTCTCTCTCTCTTTCTCTCTCTGTGTATGTGTGTGTGCTTGCAAATAAATAAAATAAAATTATCTTAAAAAAAAAAGCTGGATATCCATGACCTCACAGTGCCTGACACTGACACTACCTACACAAGACCATTATAATAGAAGGAAAAGATCATGACATCAAAATAAAAGAGAAACTGATTGAGAGGGGGAGGGGATATGATGGAGAATGGAGTTTCAAAGGGGAAAGTGGGGGAGGGAGGGCATTACCATGGGATATTGATTACAATCATGTAAATTGTTAATTAAAAAAAAGGAGGACTGGAGGGATGGCTTAGTGGTTATGGTAATTGCCTGCAAAGCCAATGGACCCAGGTTTGACTCCCCAGGACCCACATAAGCCAGAAGATGTACAAGGTGGCGCATGCATTTGGAGTTCATTTGCAGCAGATGGAGGTTCTAGTGAGCCTATTCTCTCTATCTGCCTCTTCTGTCTCTCTCTCTTTCTCTCAAATAAAACTAAAAACAAAAATATATTTTAGAAAAGATTATGGGGCAGGAGAGATTGCTCAGTGGTTAAGGCACGTGCCTATTGATTTCCCAGTACCCATGTAAAACCAGATGCATGGACTGGCGCATGCATCTGGAGTCTGATTGTAAGCGACTGGAGAACCTGGTACGCCCACTTAAATAAATTTATTTATTTATTTTTAAAAAGATACTAGGGCTGGCAATGTTGCTCATTGGTTAAAGGTGCTTGTTTGCAAAAGTGGTATATGCATCTGAAGTTCATTTGCAGCAGCAAAAGGTCCTGACGCACCCATTCTCTCTCTTTCTGCTTGTAAATTATTTTTTTTCAAAGAATTCCTTTTTTTAATGTATTTTTTTAAAATTTTTTTTATTTATTTATTTGAGAGCCACAGACATAGAGAGAAAGACAAATAGAGGGAGAGAGAGAGAATGGGCGCGCCAGGGCTTCCAGCCTCTGCAAACGAACTCCAGACGCGTGCGCCCCCTTGTGCATCTGGCTAACGTGGGACCTGGGGAACCGAGCCTCGAACCGGGGTCCTTAGGCTTCACAGGCAAGTGCTTAACCGCTAAGCCATCTCTCCAGCCCATCAAAGAATTCTTTTTTATTTTTTTTATTTTATTTGCAAGCACTCGGGAGACATAGATCACCATGAGTTCAAGGCCAACTTGAGACTACATAGTAAATTCCAGGTCAGCTCAGGCTAAAGTGAAACACCCTATCTCAAAAAACTAAAAGAAAGAAAAAAGGCCTTATTTTATTTGCAAGCAGAGAGAGACAGAGAGAAGACAGACACGGTGAGGAAGGTAATGGGTGTGTCAGGGTTTGTAACCATCTAAGGAGCTCCAGACGCATGCGCCACTTTGTACATCTGGCTTACATGGGTGCTGGGGAATTGGACCTGGGTTGTTAGGTTTTGCAGGCAAGCCACGTTAGCCTCTGAGCAATCTCTCTCCAGACCCCCAAGTAATGTTTTTTTTTTAAAAGATGCTTAGGGGGGCTGGGGATTGGCTCAGCAGTTAAAGGCGCTTGCCTCTCCAAAGTTCAGGGAACACGGCCGAAGAAGGGGCTGGAGAGAATCTAAGAGTTGCAGATGGGGAGGAGAGGGACGCTGTCTTCGGGATATGACACAGCCATTCGCTCATGATGTTAGAGTAGTTGTGGTTACAAGACCCGTGCAAGACTGAACGCATTAACATACCATCTCGGATGGGGGAGAGACTTACAAGACCCCACCCTTCCCTGCCAAGCCATTGCAGGTGATGGTTGCTAGGGGAAAAGGAAGTCACATTCTTCAATGGGGTAGCCACTGGTAAGTTTCCCATGCTATAGCAATTAACCCCATACTTCCCTTGCTTTTGACCCCGCTGTCTGAATCCCTTTTCCACTGAGGTCTTTGGGTTCTCATAATTTACTTCCTGAATCAGTTAATATCTCTCTGTAACTCTCTCTCTCTCATGTGTATGTGGGCATGCATGTTTGTGTGTGGGTACATATGTGCCACAATAGGCATGTGGAGGTCAGAGGTAGGGTCTCTCTAGCCCAGGCTGTCCTGGAATTCACTATGTAGTCTTGGGGTGGCCTTGAACTCAGGGCGCTCCTCCTACCTCTGCCACGTGGAGTGCTGGGATTAAAGGCATGTGCCACCACACCCAGCCAGAGTCTTGCAAGCTTGTTGTCTGTGAGCTAGGGGATGTGAACTCAGGTACTCAGCCATGTGAGCTAAACATTTTATCCACTGAGCCATCTCCCTAGCCTCCAGTTAATCTTTCTTGTCAACTTGATTAAACTTGGAGTGGCTTAGGAAGCATACTTTGGGTGTGCCTTTAGGGTCCTTTCCAGAGATGTTGAGCTGATAAAGGAAGGCCCACCCTGAATGTGAGCAGCATCATCCAAGCCCTAGGCTGAGGTCCCAGAGTAAACAAGAACAGGAAGCTAGGGGACAGCAGCATCCATCTCTCTCTGCTTCTGACTGGATGCAGTGTGACTCCTACCGCCAATGATGGACTGTGCCCTGTGTGAGCCAAAATAACCCTTTCCTTCCTTAAGCTGCTGTGGTCAAGTACTCTGTCATAGTAATGAGGAAAATAACCAGTCCACTGCCTCACCCATCTACCCCAACAGTGGGCTACTTCAGCAGTGTTTCGACTTGGACTTTCGGAGAAACCCATCTTCTCTCTCCCACCCCAGAAGAGCTTCTTGCGGGATTGATCTTACCATACAGCCACACTGCATACCCTGCACCAGGACCTCAAAACCAAGGAAGCATTCCTTCACGCTGATCGGACCACATAGCCTAACACCTGTGCCCAGGCTCTGGCGCCTACCTCGCTCTTCCCATTGAAGGAGGGGCAGCAGCACTGAGAGGTCACGTAATCAAATTCCAGCGTCGCCACCCACCAGGGCTATCACTTTTCAGGTTTCAGCTTGAACGTTCCTTCCTCAGGACTCTCAGGTTAGATTAGTGGTTGCTGCTACCAGCTTCCATTGTTCCCTGGACTCACTGTGGAGTAGCCTCTGTGTATTGTTATTGCTTGTGTAATTGCTGACCAGCCTCACTATAACCTTATTATCCTTACGAGGGAAACCGTCCACATACCCCACCATTTACAACCCGTGCACGCTACATTTACGTCAGGATGCTCACCTGTTTCCTTTGTTTATTTATTTATTTATTTTTGGGTTTTCGAGGTAGGGTCTCACTCTAGCTCAGGCTGACCTGGAATTCACTATGGAGTCTCAGGGTGGCCTCGAACTCATGGCGATCCTCCTACCTCTGCCTCCCAAATGCTGGGATTAAAGGTATGTGCAACATGACCGGCTTACCTGTATCCTTTTCCTTCCTTCCTTCTCTCTCTCTCTCTCTTTCTTTCTTTTAATAACAGGGTCTCACTCTTTAACCCAGGTTGTCCTGAACTCACTATGTAAACAAGGGTGACCTTGAATCCATGGCAATCTGCCTGCCTCAGCCTCCCAAGTACTGGGATTATAAGCATGAGCCAACATGGGTGGGGGGAGGCTTTCTTGTTTTCTTTTTGACAAGTCTTTTTCTTTTTCTTTTTTTTTTTTTTTTTTGGTGCTAGAGTTTGAACTGAGGGCCTTGCAAATGTTAAGCACACTGTCTACTATTGAGTCTTCAACTGTTTGACAAGTCTCTCTCTCTCTCTCTCTGTCTGTCTCTCCCTCAGACTCTCCCTTTCCCTCTCTCCCTCTCTCAGCAGGGTCTCACTCTAGCCCAGTCTGACCTGGAACTCAATCTGTAGCCCAAGCTGGCCTTAAGCCCATAGTTTTCCTAACTCAGCCTCCCAAGTGCTGAGATTAAAGGTGTGCGCCACCACAGCCAGCTCCTTGGCTTTCTTGACACCTGTCCCCCTCCTGTCTATTCCTGGGTGACTACAGGATCTGGAGCCCCTCCTCTTTTCCCACATGCTGCCTTTTCTTGCCTCAAGTCCTCAGGAGCAGATTCTGCCGCTTCTGGTCTCTGATCCTTGTCCTTCCCACCCAAATCTTCTCAGCACTTGGCTCCAGAGGGGACTGTGCATGGAGCAAAGGGAACAAGGAGGAGGGCTGCCTTTCCAGTTTGCACAAACGACTACAGGCTGGCCGGGCCTTTGGGCCCCCAGTTCCTACGACCCAGCCTAACTGTTCTTCCTGCTTACGGGACAGTCCCATCAGACCTGCCAAATCTAATGCCAGGGGAAGAAAGGGTTGCCGTCATGGCAGACTGACTGGATGATTTCAGGACAGGTTCTTAGCCATTCTGCTGTCCCATTTCACCTCCTTTCTCGTAGACTTAATACACCAGGGAGTTTTAGGGAAGAAGGAACTGGAGGCTGGAAGAAGAGCAGCAGGAAACCAGTTAGCTCCTCAGTTGCCAAAGCTCTTCCAGAAGATGCTTGCCTTTGATCCCAGTGTAAACTCTTGAAGCAGACATTGCCAGCCGCTGAAGACACCAAGGCTAATAATACAGGTTGCTCAAGATCGCTTAGCTGTGGAACATTGAATGGCATCTTTTGCCATCCAGTGACATGTGCATCCCTGGGCCTCACGCTTCTCAGAGCTCAGTGAGGTGATAGGATAGGCTACAGGATGGCACTGGGGTATGGAGGCTGCGCTTGAAAACAGAGACCAGCTGCACCAGCGTCTCAAGGGGAAGTGGAACTGGGGAGGTAGGTAAAGTACTTGCTATATGAGTTGAGTACATGAGTTCCGATCCTCAGCACCCACATAAACTTCCAGGTGTGGTGGCATGTGCTTGTAACCCCAGAGCAGAGGAGGCTGAGATAGGAGGATCCCCAGGACTGGCTAGCTAGCTAGACTAGACTAGCAGAATCAGTGAACGCTAGTGTGAAACTCTGTCTTAAACTAAAGTGGAGGGCCGGGCGTGGTGGCGCACACCTTTAATCCCAGCACTCGGGAGACAGAGGGAGGAGGATCGCCCTGGGTTCGAGGCCACCCTGAGACTACAGAGTGAATTCCAGGTCAGCCTAAGCTAGAGTGAGACCCTGTCTCGAAAAAAATATAAATAAATCAATAAAATAGAGGGCTGGAGAAATGGCTTAGTGGTTAAGGCACTTGCCTACAAAGCCAGAGGACCCAGGTTCAATTCCCCAGGAGGCACATGCATTTGGAGTTTGTTTGCAAGTGGCCAGATGTCCTGGACCACCCATTCTCTTTATCTGCTTCTTTCTCATTCTCTCTCAAATAAATAAATAAAAATAATTTTTTTTAAAGTAGAACACACCGGGCGTGGTGGCGCAGGCCTTTAATTCCAGCACTCAGGAGGCAGAGGTAGGAGGATCGTCATGAGTTCAAGGCCACCCTGAGACTCCATAGTGAATTCCAGGCCAGCCTGGGCCAGAGTGAGACCCTACCTCAAAAAAAAAAAAAAGTAGAATGCCTCTGGCCTCCACATGCATGTGCAACCACGCACTAGTGAACATTTACACACATACACATACAAAGAAGGAAGGGGAGAGGATATGAGGACGGGGAAGTCACCCTAGCGGGGACTAAGGAGGCTCCTGGGATCAACTCTTAGATTCAGCACATGAAGAACCCTTCTAGCTACAAGCTCCTGAGTGGGACTGCTGACTTTGCCTTTTTTTTGTTTTAATTTATTTGAGAGTGACAGACAGAGAGAGAAAGAGGCAAAGAGAGAGAGAGAGAAGGAGGGAGCGAATGGGCGAGCCAGGGCCTCCAGCCACTGCAAACAAACTCCAGACGCATGAGCCCCCTTGTGCATCTGGCTTACATGGGTCCTGGGGAATCGAACCTCAAACCAGGGTACTTAGGCTTCACAGGCAAGCGCTTAACCACTAAGCCATCTCTCCAGCTCTTGCCTCTTCTTTAACCTGGCAGAGAACCTTCCAGTACACACCCAACTGTGGTAAATGCAGCAGTGCATTCTGACTCCCCCATCCCTGGGGGAAGAGTGTCTAAAGGCCCTGAACTTCAGAACCCCATAACTCTACCCTGGACAGTTAGCCCCACAGCCTCCAAAATGAGAAGGGGAGCCCCAAAGACTCTAACAGCTTTATCCCAAGCCTGCTGCTCCCCAGAAGTACACCTTCCCCTCCCCTGCCTGGCTCTCCTCAGTCTACTCAAGGGCACTTTTTGCTCCCTCTCTCTTCTCTCCAGTACCTGCTTTTCCTTCACTTTCAATTTTTTATTTATTTAGCCGGGCATGGTGTCACACGCCTTTAATCCCCGCATTCGGGAGCAGAGGTAGGATGATCGCAGTGAGTTTGAGGCCACCCTGAGTCTATATAGTGACTTCCAGGTCAGCCTGAGCTACAGTGAAACCCTACCTCGAAAAACCAAAAAAGAATTAAAAATAAATAAATTTTTTGTTTGTTTTTGAGGCAGTATCTCAAATTGCTCAGGCTGACCTCAAACTCCATATGTATTAGAGGATGACTTTGAATTTGTGTTCTGCCTGCCTCCCCGCCACCCTGTGTTGGGATCACAGGCATGAGCCACCACACCTGTCTTCCCTTGTTTATTAACTGCTTACCCCTAAGCCATTTACAGAGCTACCCATGCGGGTTCATTCTGCCCAAACTTCTCTTCCTTTTGGGAGGTGATCGTTACTATCTCACTCCTCCAGTACCCTCCCCCTACCACCTGGGTTCCTCCCTTTTTCCAACACACTCAGTGTCTCTCAGTTCTTTGAGAGTATCCGGCTGGGTGTGGTGACCCAAGCGGTAATCCTAGCACTCAAAAGCTGAGAAAGGAGGATTGAGAGTTTGAGGCCAGCCTAGGCTAGACTGACAGACTCTGTCTCAAGAAAAAGAGGGGCTGGGGAGATGACTCAGGGGTTAAAGGCACTTGCTTGCAAAACCTACTGGTTCAATTTCCAAGTACCCACAAAGTGGCACATGCTCTGGAGTTTCCTTGCAGGAGCAGGAGGCCCTGGCATGCTCATTCTCATTCTCTCTCTCTCTCTCTCTCTCTCCCTCTCAAAGAAAGAGAAGAAGGAAGTTGGGAGGGAAGGAAGGAAGAAAATAAGGTAGGAAGGAAGAAAGAGAGAGAGAATGGGAACCAGCTCCTCACTCTCACCTCTAGATATCTATTCTGCACTCTGATCCTCTGGGCTGGGTGAGAATCTTACAACTTGACCCAGGATGCAGAGCCAGAGGACTACAGACCCTCAAGTCCTCTCTACCCATCTAGTTTCCCCAGAACATGGATCCATCCCTCAGCAAGAGAATGTGGAGGCCACCCAACAGTGGCATCTGAGCTTAGTCTGGAGTTAAAGCTAACTCGAAGGTTCCTGGCCCCCCTCAGCAGGACAGTGGAATGCAGGACTGCTGGGGGAGGGAACCTAGTAGTGTGTGTGTGTGTGTCTCTCTCTGTCTGTCTCTCTCTCTCTCTCTCTCTCTTCTTCTCTCTCTCTCTCTGTTGAGGGTTTTTCTCATCTTTGTTCTGCATGTTTCTCAGCATGGCTCCTCATTCCCCTCTCCGCCTGGCCCCACCCTTACCCCAGAGCCACAGTGCTAGGGATCTCAATCGAAACTCTCCTCCCTCATGCCCCCTCCCCATCCCTACTAGAGGCTGTCAGACTGAGTGAAAGGCCTGACCACAGAGGAATCTGGAAGTGCTGGAAAGGTGCAGGCTGGCACTGGACGTAGCAGGTCGGTATTTGCTCCGATGCTGCAAGAGGTCAGGAATGTGGCCATCAACGTTAGCTCTAGGAGATAAGGGGTGACTTCAGCGCTCCACCCCCAGGCCCCACAGCGAGCCTCTGCAGTCCCAGAAGGGCCCAGCCAGCAGGGGTAGGGCAAGGATCAGAGGTAGGCTTAGAGAAGAATTCTGGGGTCTGGGTGTCACTGCTGGGAGAATTCAAAGTCCTCCCGAATTCTTAGAGGCCTCCAATCCCTGAGCCATCATTAGGATTAAATTGAGTCCCTCCTTTATCCCATGCTGGTGTGTCAGCCTTCCTCAGTAATACGGAATTGTGATTCGTATTTGTTCAAGGAAGAAGTGAGCGATAATTAACATCTACGCATTGCTCTCCGCCCCAGGAGACAGACTGGACAGGCTTTGTTCCCCGTGTACAAATGAAGACATGAAAGTTCAGAAACAATGACTTCCTTAAGGTCACACAACCAGCAAAGTACCCAAATTAGCTGACTTAAAAACACCAAAAAGCAGTTCACCGCAACATCTCGTCTGAATGCCTCATTGTATACTCCCATACAATAGCACAATTGTGGAGCTCAAGGAGTGAACGCCAAATTGAACCCTCGGGACCCGGCTGGAACCTCACTAACCTCCCAGAAGCCCTCATGCAAAACCAACGGGCGTCCGTTTGTATGCTACTTTGCACTCTATCTGCCAGCCAGTCCCCGGCCGCACACAGCCTCGCTAGCCAGCTCCCAAGGAGTCCAGCAGGGCTTTTTTCCCTTCCAGAAAGTGGCGGGCCCACAATGGTCCAGTCACACCTCACGTCTGCCCTGTGCCTCCCACTGGACTGATCATCAGGCCGAGCTCCTCCCAGGGCCCCTTTCCTCTCCCAAACCTACCCTCCTGTCTGTTCCCACCTCAGTTCAGCTGGCCGCTCGCTCGATAAGGATCAATAGGTCCACTCCAGAGCAAAGAGCATGTGTAACACCAGGCCATGCCAGAAAAACGAGCTCCTGGCGATGACTAACTTGAATCTCCGAGTTTCTCCTGGTTCATTTGGCAGGGGTGTTCATCCAGCCAGGGATTGTGGGGGGGAGGGTGTGCATAAAAGAGCTTGGGAGTTTCACTACCTCCTTTCTTCCCATCAGAGGGCCGCTCACCCCTGGGCTCACCCCTTGGGACAAGCTGAGCACCACAGAGCGTTAGGAAGTCTGGCAGGGAAGAAATGGGTCTAGGAGAAGGAATGGGGCACTGGCAACCTGGGCCAAACCTGCTAGGCTGTTTCCAGGCCCCCACCATCGTGGGCATTACAATCCCCAGGGATGATCATGGTCCCTTGTTCACTGCTGGTCTCCTGGCACCTAGGGGAGGGCCTGGCACACAGCAGGTTATCTAATGGTCTTGGCCTGGGGATGTAGCTCAGTTGGTAGAGTGGTGGGTGTGGCATGCGTGAGGCCCTCGCTTGATCCTGGGGCCTGACCAAGTGGTATATGCCTGTCAGTCATCCCGGCACTCAGGAGGGTCAGAAGTTTGAGGTTATTCTCAACTACAAAGAGTCCTTAAATATATATATATATTGTATTTGAGAGAAAGGGAGGAAGAAGCAGAGAGAGAATGGGCACACCAGAACCTTCCTTCCACTGCAAACAAACTCCAGATGCATGTGCCACCATGTGCATCTGGCTTACATGGGACCTGGGGAATCAAACCTAGGTCCTTTGACTTTGCAGGCAAACACCTGAACCACTAAGCCATCTCTCCAGCCCCCAACTACAAAAACCCTGAAGTGCTCTGGAAGTGTGTACACTAGGATTCAGACATGGGGGACTGTCTCCTGCCCAAACCACACTGAAGTCAAGTGTCCAGGGAGTGAGTTGGGGGTGGAGGAGGCTCCAAGACCGGGTTAAGGGAAGAATACGCATTTCTATGATTTTGGTGTGTGCGAGCTCACAGGCAAGGGGACAGGCAGTTTGTCTGGGAGGCAAGTGCGGCAGGATGTGTGAAAACTGGGAGGCTGGGGATTGAGTTTCTCTTCCTCCTCTGCAGCGCTCAGCTTTTCTTCCCCAGGGCTGCTGGGGCTCCAGGATAGCCCCAAGATCCCTTCTGCTGGTGGGACACTCGGGCTTCAGGCTGAGGACAGCTAGGCAGACCTACATCCTAGTTCACGGGCACCATCGAAGTTCTAACCTAATGGGCACCTCCGGTACCAGGGATAAGGAGGGAATTCACCTAAATTATTTCCTGTCTGAAAGCATAGCCTCAAGGCCCACCACACACACACACACACACACCCCGCTGTCCTTTGTGGCCCAGATTAGTCACCCGCTTTTGGGGTGGCTTAGGCAGGGCCCTGCTGAGGGCGTGGGGGGACGAGCGGGGTGGCAGGAGCCCCAGCGCCGACCTACCTGTGGCCCAGGCTTCCTGGGCAGCTCCGGTGACAGGGGCGGGGCTTGCTAGGGGATGTCCCCACCTCCTCCCGCGGCGATATAGGAGGTGCAGACAGCCACCCTCCGCGACCCGAACCTCAGTCCTGGTCTCTCGTCCTCCCTCCAGGTCACCATGAGCTTCACCACCCGCTCCACCACCTTCTCCACCAGCTACCGGTCCCTGGGCTCGGTCCGCTCGCCCAGCCAGCGCCTGCGGCCCGCCAGCAGCGCGGCCAGCGTGTATGGGGGCGCCGGGGGCTCGGGCTTCCGGGTGTCCGTGTCCCGCTCCGCCAGCGACCACCGGGGTTACGGAAACCTGGTCGGAATGGGTGGCATCCAGAGCGAGAAGGAGACCATGCAAGACCTGAACGACCGCCTGGCCTCCTACCTAGACAGGGTGAGGAGTCTGGAGATCGAGAACAGGAGGCTGGAGAGCAAAATCCGTGAACACTTGGAGAAGAAGGGGCCGCAGGACAGAGACTGGGGACACTACTTCAAGACCATCGAGGACCTGAGGGCTCAGGTAAGGGGCGTGCACGGAGGGCCCCCAGCTCCCTCTGACCTTCTGGATGCTCCCTCCCCACCGCCCCACGCCCCAGGGACTTCAATATGGTGGAGCAGGTTGAGTCTTCTCCACCCTTTCCACGTTCACCCCTCCCATTCCATGGGGCCGAGTCTGGAAGGCCCCAAAATCCCATCCACAGCCTGGCTTTAGGGACCCCAAGAGCTGCGGCTGCACATGAGAGGGGGCTTCCCCAGGAGGTAGTGGGAAGGAGCTTTGCATGGAAGGAGGTGAGGAAAGTGCCACACCATGGACCTATGCGCTCCCGCTCCCTCGTTTCTGGCTGAGCTGGAACAGTTGGAGAGTTAAGCGGATGTGGCTAAGGCTGAGTCATCTACGAGTAAACAGGAGGCCTACCTGTGGACCAATCCAGGGAGTGGGGGTGGCCAAGCAGGGAATGAGCAGGTGCACTGGGGAGGAAAAAAAAAAAAATGCCAGAAGAGGACCAAGGGGAGAACTTGCTGGGAGCTGCTCATTTGTGGGGCTCAGGGTGCTGGGGTGTGGGAGCCCAGGAAAGGAGGGAAGTCGTGGAAAGAGTGTCTGTCCTACATAAGGAAGAATCCACTGAAACACGCCAACTTCCGCACGTTCCACCAGCCCAACATCTGACACATGCCACTCACGGAGCACCTTCCCACTTTAATACCCCCCCCCCCAGATCTTTGCAAATTCCGTGGACAATGCCCGCATCGTCCTTCAGATCGACAATGCCCGTCTTGCTGCTGATGACTTCAGAGTGAAGTAAGTCTGGGGGCCCGAGGTAGATCCAAAGAACTGACGGTATGTTCCTGGGTTAGGGCGGGGCTCCCTGGTGGGGGTCGATGTAAGCTGTTGATGAGATGAAGGGCCCATCCATATCATCCCTGAACTGTTCATCTGTGCAACCCACGTTAAGTATACGGGGTGGGCCCCACAAGCCAAGAATGGTGCTGAGGACTCAGGTGGCTGAGGTGCAACAGACACGGGGCTGGTTTTAGGAGGTGACTTGGGCCCTCTGATCACCTCCCCTCCCGCAGGTATGAGACAGAACTGGCCATGCGCCAGTCTGTGGAGGCTGACATCCATGGACTCCGCAAGGTCATTGATGACACCAATATCACGAGGCTGCAGCTGGAGACAGAGATCGAAGCTCTTAAGGAGGAGCTGCTGTTCATGAAGAAGAACCATGAGGAGGCAAGTGGGCTGCTGACCAGGCCAGGGAGCCAGAGAGCCAAGACAAGGATGAGGCATAAATAGACCAGGCCACCTACAAGCAGCCTGTCATGAAAATGGATAAATCACTAGCCTGGCTTCAGTTTTGTTTCGTATGGGGCAGGGTCTCACTCACTCTAGCCCCAAGTGACGTGGAACTCACTCTGTAGCCCAGGCTGGCCCCGAACTCACCGCAGTGCTCCTACTTTTCAGCCTCCTGAGTGCTGGGATGATGGGCCTGAGCCACCTCTCCCAGACAAGCACCTTGGCTCTTTATCGGCTTGTTTTGATTAAGAGTAATCCCGGTGGGTCACACATGCTCTGTGGCTCACCCGCGTGAGTGTGTTTAGATCTGCTGTGGTGGTTCATTTCTGCACTGCCATCACTAGGACGGCTGAGATGGGCAGGGTTGTGAGTTCAGTATCAGGCTGAGATACTGAGTGTCCCAAAACGGAAAAACGAAGATCGTATGGTTGAGATGCAGACAAAGGTAGGCACAGCCAGCACTGGGGCTGATGATGGAGCAGGCAGGGCTTCTGAAAGGGACATGCAGTGCATGTTTGTGGGTGCAAGGTTCAGGCAGCAAGGAAGTAGCCTTCTTGCCCATGTCCAGAAGCGGCGGAGCTCAGACTGCAAGCCCTCGGCTGTCTTCGCCCGCTGTTCACGTAAGCCTTCTGGAGGAGGCCGTCACTCACGAAGGGCCTTGTCGGGGCTCGGACTCTGAGCCTCGTCACTTTCGCCCCTACCTCCTTTAGGAAGTCAAGGGCCTGCAAGCCCAGGTTGCCAGCTCTGGCTTGACCGTGGAAGTGGACGCTCCCAAATCTCAGGACCTCAGCAAGATCATGGCCGACATCCGAGCCCAGTATGATGAGCTGGCTCGGAAGAATCAAGAAGAGCTGGACAAATACTGGTCCCAGCAGGTATGCAAGGGGAAGGGCTGGCTGCCTGGCTGTGGCAGGGAGGCTGCCAGGAAGACAGGACTGAACTGAGCCTCCCAACCCTGCAGATCCAGGAAAGCACCACTGTGGTTACTACGAAGTCCGCTGAGATTGGAAATGCTGAGGCCACGCTCACAGAGCTGAGACGTACCTTCAGTACCTTGGAGATCGAATTGGATTCCATGAGAAATTTGGTGAGCACCCTCTGGTCACCTGTCACAGCTCCTCTGGGCCCCAATCTCTGTCACTTGATCTCAGGCCCATTGTCTCATCCCTAACCCTTTCCTCCACTTTGCACAGCTCTGGCCTCCTAACATAGGACTTGATATGCAAGAGGTCTTCAAAACCAATTCAGGGCTGTGGAAATGGCTCAGTGGTTAAAGGTGCTTGCTTGCAATGCTTGCTGGCCGGCAAGATGTAGATCCCTAGTACCCACATAAAGCCAGATGCTCAAAGTGGCACATGCATCTGGAATGCATTTGTAGCACAAAGAGGCCCTGGTGTACCCATTCTCTCCCCACCCCTCTTTCCTTGCAAATAAAATAAAATAAACAATATTTCTGGGCTGGAGAAATGGCTTAGCGGTCAAGGCGCTTACCTACAAAGCCAAAGGGCCCAGGTTCAACTCCCCAGGACCCATGTAAGCCAGATCCACAAGGTGGTGCATGTATCTGGAGTTTGTTTGCAGCAGCTGGAGGCCCTGACGTGCCTCTTTCTCTCCCTCCCTCTCTCAAATAAAATAAATATATAATTTTTTTAAGTATTTTTATTTATTTGACACAGAGAGAGTGTGTGAGAGAGTGGCATACGAACTCCAGATGCATGCTCCACTTTGTGCATCTGGCTAATGTAGGTCCTAGGGAATCAAACCTGGGTCCTTTGGCTTGGTAGGCAAACAATGCCTTAACCACTAAGGCATGCCTCCAGCCCAATTTTTTTTTTTTTTAAAGAAGAAAAAACATTTCAGAGACTGAAGGTCTGAGTAATCTGGGATTGAGGACTAACTCACTCCACTTTCTGTGCCTTGCAGAAGGCCAGCTTGGAGAACAGCCTGAGAGAAGTGGAGACCCGCTATGCCACACAGATGGACCAACTCAATGGGGTCCTGCTGCACCTGGAGTCAGAGCTGGCACAGACCCGGGCAGAGGGACAGCGCCAGGCCCAGGAGTACGAGGCCCTCCTAAACATTAAGGTCAAGCTAGAGGCTGAGATCGCCACCTACCGCCGCCTGCTGGAAGATGGGGAAGACTTCAAGTGAGTGACCTTTCCTACCCATGCAGAAAGGGCTCTTTCTCCCACAGCTGGCACACTGGGAAAGCTCCCATGGTCTGTTCCTTGGTAACCAGTGAACACTGAGCTGATGCTCTAAAGTGTCCCCTATGTCTTCAAGGGAGTGACAGTTACAGCGGTTCCCTCCCATGAGAAAAGAATGACTAAGTGTTGCCCCTGGCTGTACTTAGGGACAAGTTCAGCCTTGGGTTTCCCTTTGCTGGAGGAAGTGGCCAAGAAGGGTTTGGAGATAAAGGTCAGGGGTCAGGACACTTTTTCCTTCGCCTTTCTGGTCTCCCTTCTAAACTCTGTGGAGCTGTTCATAACCAGGGCTTGGTCTTCTGTTACAGTCTCAACGACGCTCTGGACAGCAGTAACTCCATGCAAACCATCCAGAAGACCACCACCCGCAGGATCGTGGATGGCAAAGTGGTGTCTGAGACCAATGACACCAAGGTTCTGAGGCACTGAGACCGAGGAGCAGGGTACCGTTGGGGATCAGGCGGGCAATAAAAGTTCAGAGGTCATTGGACATCACTTGCATCTTCCTTGGATGTTTTCTTTATATATATTTTTTTATTATTATTATTCATTTATTTGACACAGAAAGAGGAGGAGAGAGAGAGAAAATGGGTGCACCAGGGCCTCCAGCCACTGCACATGAACTCCAGACATGTGTGGCCCCTTGTGCATCTGACTAACGTGTATCCTAAAGAATCGAACCTGGGTCCTTTGCCTTTGCAGGCAAATGCCTTACCCACTAAGCTGTCCCTCCAGCCCGGATGTTTTCTTTTGTGTATGTGTGCGCAAATGTGCTGACTCTACAGCTCACCTCTGGCCAGAAGGAAGTCTCTTCTGATCCAGGGGTTTCACAGAGGTGGGAAGTGGAAAAGGAAAGGTCTGAGCTCTTGAAATAGCTAAGACAAAGGGGAGAGAAAGCGGTAGATGTGACCATCTTATGGAGTGTGGAACGTACAATAAAATTGTGAATCTTTCCCTCGAGACCCAGAGAAGTCAGAATGGTGCACACATATAACTTAGCTCTCAGGAGGCTAAGGTAGGAAGATCCTGAGTTCAAGATGAGTCTGGGGTACATACTGAGTTCCACGGAAGCCTTGACCATGTACCAAGACCCTGTCTCAAAAACAAAGGGGGCGGGGCTGATTAGGGACATGGCTTAGCAGTTAAGGCACTTACCTGCAAAGCATAAGGACTCAGGTTCAATTCCCCAGGACCCACATAAGCCAGATGCACAAGGTGGTGCATGCATCTGGAGTTCATTTGCAGTGGCCGGAGGCTCTGGTGTGCCCATTCTCTCTCTCTTACTCTCTCTGCCACTTTCTTTCTTTCAAATAAATAAGTTAAATGCAATTTTAAAATCTGGCATGGTAGTGCACACCATTAATCTCAGCACTTGAAAGGCAGAGGTAGGAGGATGACCATGAGTTCAAGGCCACCCTGAAATTATATAGTGAATTCCAGGTCAGTCTGGGCTAGAGAGAGACCCTATCTCAAAAAAATAAATAAATAAAAATGGGGGGAGGAGTGAAATGCAGCTGAGCAGATGGTTCATGTGTATAACATGCACACATCCAAAGGAAAGGAGGAAATAAAATTGAAAGCTCCACATCTCCAGCCCCTAGAAGTGACAACTGTTAGTTTCCTTAAACTAGGCTTACAAACACTTCACTAGACTTCTATGAAGCATTAGATGGCTCTGCACTTCAATTGCTTCAGCTCTGCCTTCTTCACTTAATGTGTTTCGGAATCTAGGCATGGTGAATCATGCCTGGGAAACCAGCGCTTGGGAGGATGAAGCAGGGGAATTGCCCTAAGTTTGAAGCTGGCCTGAACTATAGAATAAGACCTTATCTCAAAAGGTAAAATTAGGGCTGAAGAGATGGCTTAGTGGTTAAAGCACTTGCCTGCAAAGCCTAAGGACCCATGTTTGACTCTCTAGGTTCCACGTAAGCCAGACACACAAGGTGGCACAAGCATGTAAGGTCGCACATACACACAAGGAGGTGCACGCGTCTGGAGTTCAATGGCAGTAGCTAGAGGCTCTGGCACACCATTCTCTCTCTCTCTCTCTCTCTCTCTCTCTCATAAAAAAAAAAAGGCCAGTCTGTTGGGTTTGACTCAAAAAAATAAAAATAAAAAGCAAAATTAAGGGCTGGAGAGATGGCTCAGGAGTTAAGGCACTAAGCCTTGACCCCAGTTTGATTTCCCAGTACCCACCATAAGCAAGATACATAAGGTGGCACATGTATCTGGAGTTCGTTTGCAGTGGCTACAGGTCCTGGCAAGTCCATTCTCTCTCTCTCTCCCTCTCTCTCCCTCCCTCTCTCTTTCCTTGAAAACAAACAATAAAGTATTTTTTTTTAATTTTTGTTTGTTTGTTTGTTTTTATTTATTTATTTGTGACAGACAGAGAGAAGGAAGCAGAGAGAGAGAGAGAATGGGCACATCAGGGCTTCCAGCCACTGCAAATGAACTCCAGATGCATGTATCCCCTTGTGCATCTGGCTAACGTGGGTCCTGGGGAATCGAACCTCGAACCGGGGTCATTAGGCTTCACAGGCAACCACTTAACCACTAAGCCACCTCTCCAGCCCACAGTATTTTTTTAAAAAGCAAAATTAGGGGCTGGAGAGATGGCTTAGCAGTTAAGGAACTTGCCCGCAAAGCCAAAGGACCCAGGTTCACTTCCCCAGTATCCTGTAAAGCTGGATGTACAAGGTGGTACATACATCTGGGGTTCCTTTGCAGTGACTAGAGGCCCTGGCAAGCCCATACTTTCTCTCTCCTTGAAAATAAATAAAATATTTTTTAAAAAGCAAAATCAGAGCCAGGCGTGGTGGAGTACACCTTTAATTCTAGCACTTGGGAGGCAGAGATAGGAGGATTGCTATGAGTTCAAGGACACCCTGAGACTACATAATGAATTCCAGGTCAGCCTGGACTAGAGTGAGACCCTACCTCGAAAAGCCAAAATATGGGCTGGAGAGATGGCTTAGCGGTTAAGCGCTTGCCTGTGAAGCCTAAGGACCCTGGTTCGAGGCTCGGTTCCCCAGGTCCCATGTTAGCCAGTTTCACAAGGGGGCGCACGTGTCTGGAGTTCGTTTGCAGAGGCTGGAAGCCCTGGCGCGCCCATTCCCTCTCTCTCCCTCTATCTGTCTTTCTCTCTGTGTCTGTCGCTCTCAAATAAATAAATAAATAAATAAATTTTTAAAAAAATGGGAGGAGGGTACTTAATAGGTTGATATTGTATATATGTAAGTACAATGATTGAGATGGGGAGGTAATATGATGGAGAATGGAATTTCAAAGAGGAAATTGTGGGGGGTAGGGGAGGAAGGGAATTACCATGGGATATTTTTTTATAATCATGGAAAATGCTAATAAATTTTTTTTAATGCAGTGTTTGGGGTGTCCTTAGAGGAGAAAAGCTAAAGACAGTACAATTTGAGTCCCTTCCCGCTGAGACCCAGAGGACAATACCAAGGCGGACCACCTCTGGCAGGATCCCCTAGAAGGACAAGTGTACCTCATCAAGTGTATCAGAAGGGTCAGGAAGGGAGTAGAAGCAGGGCCCGCCCGTCCTGAGCAAAAGTCCCAGTTACACAAGAGTTTAACTGGAATTTCTGTGGAAAGGGTCCCCTGACGTCTGACTTAACAAGAAAACATCCTAGCTGAGGATGAATCACTCTTTGCACTGCCTTCCCTGAATAAACACAGCAATCAACTGTTTGCACCACTGACTCCTGTTCAGTCTCTCCCCAACTTCCACTGTGCCCTCCCCAGTCTATGCAGGGATCTATGGGAGACAAATTTTGGAGAAACTGGGCTTTCTGAGATTTGTGGCAGGAAAGCGATTGGGGTGGTTTTCTCATCTCATCCCTCCTCACCATCTTCCAAATAGGCAAGCATGCCATTGAATGGACTTTCTAAACCGCACATCTGCCCCCCATGGGCCTAAACAGCCTCCCTGAAGGGTTGTATGGCCCTGGCTAGCAACCACTCTAATTCCATCACGCAAGGACTCCAGCTTTCCTGGGACCTGAAAAGGAGAGGGAGGGAAGGAGGAAGGAAGAGTGGGAGAGAAAGAGGGAAGAAGAGGTACAGGTAAGAGAGAGAGGGAGGGAGAGAGAGAGAGAGACTGGTGGTCCCTGTCAGGGGTGGATGCAAATGTGACAGGCAAAGAAAGACTGACTCTAGCACACATTTCAGGAGACGCCCCTGCTCAGGGCTAACACAGAAAGTCCCTGGCAGTGCCTGAGCGGTGCTGGCCCCTAAGTCAAGCTAATCGGGGAAACCCAAGCCGAAGGCCTTGGTGTGATTATCCCTCCTGTAGACAAAGCCTCCCGGTTCCCAGGCTGCTGATGTAGTCTATCCTCATTACAATCCTGTGAGGTATGCAAGACCGCGGCTGATACTGGCTCTGGCTCAGAGTCGGACACTGGCGTGGACAGAAAGAGTCCCAAACTCTCCCCAGGGCTGCTTCTAACTTGTTTAATGGCTTTGTTTAGCAAGTTAGTCAGTCTGTTTGTTAGACAGGCTTTTTGAGACAGGGCATTCAAGGCCTTGCCTGGCCTTGAATTTACAGCAGCGTTTCTGCCTCTGCCTCCCTACTGCTGAGATTACCAATGTGCGCTGCAAAATCTGTTTGGGGGATAGAGAGATTGCTTGGTGGTTAAGGCAAAGGACCCAGGTTCAGTTCCCCAGGACCCAAGTAAGCCAGATGCCCAAGGTAGCACATGCGTCTGGAGTTCATTTGCAGCAGCTGGGGGCCCTGGTATACCCATTCTTTCTCTCTCTCTCTCTCTAATAAGTAAATAAAAATAAAATACATTTGGTTAAAAACTGGCTGGTGTGCTCTCACTTAGTGGCTGGCTGGCCAGGATAATGAAGGAACCTTAGACACGATGCTAAGGCTTAGGGGCCCCAGGCTGCAGAAATTCTGACTCAGCTGGTCAAGGGTGAAGCTCAAGGGAAATGTTTGAAAATCTCCCTAGATGGCACCTAACAGACAACCAAGGTTGAGAGGCAGGCCCAAGGGTCAGCACCTTGGCATTCCTTCCTGATACAGGTCACAGCTGGTCCTGTTTTAACTAAGCAACACCCTGCCGGAGAAGCCCAAGGCCACTGGGACAATTTTCCTCATTCCAGCAGGAAAAGGTAACTGCCTGAGGGGCAACCTCATTTGCCCCCCCACCCAACACCAGAGGGGAGAAGATTCCCTGGCCTGACATAAGGTACGGTCACCTGACTCAGGTTACACCTATACATTCTATTTGTCGTATAAGGTCACTTGCACAAAAAAAAAAAAAAAAAAAAAAAATAGGGCTGGAGAGATGGCTTAGTGGTTAAGACACTTGCCTGCAAAGCCAAAAGACCCAGCTTCAATTCCCCAGGTCCCACATAAGCCAGATGTACATAGCACATACACCTGGAGTTTGTTTGCATGCCCATTTTCTCTGTCTGTCTCTGTCTCTCTCTCTCTCTCTCTCTCAGAAATAAATAAATAGGGGCTGGAGAGATGGCTTAGTGGTTAAGCGCTTGCCTGTGAAGCCTAAGGACCTCGGTTTGAGGCTTGATTCTCCAGGACCCACACAAGCCAGATGCACAAGGTGGTGCATACATCTGGAGTTTGTTTTCAGTGGCTGGAGGCCCATCTCTCTCTCCCTTTCTCTCTCTCTCTCCCCCTCTGTCTGTTGCTCTTAAATAATAAATGTTCATTAACAAAATAAAAATTAGGGCTGGAGAGATGGCTTAGCGGTTAAGCGCTTGCTTGTGAAGCCTAAGGACCCCGGTTCGAGGCTCGGTTCCCCAGGTCCCACGTTAGCCAGATGCACAAGGGGGCGCACGCGTCTGGAGTTCGTTTACAGAGGCTGGAAGCCCTGGCGCGCCCATTCTCTCTCTCCCTCTCTCTGTCTTTCTCTCTGTGTCTGTCACTCTCAAATAAATAAACTTTTAAAAATTAAAAAATAATAAAAATAAAAATTATTTCCAAATAATTCATATGCAACAATCTTGGAAGGATACACAAGAGAATGGAAGTGATGATTTACCTCTAAGGAGGGAAATGGTGAGGGAGGAAGCAAGAGTCTTGCTTCACATTCTGCATCCATTGTTATCTTTTGAATAATTTATTACCAATTCAAAAACTCTTTTATAAAACAATTATATTTATGTTTAAAAATTCTACTTCAGGTGCCTCTGCACACTAGGTACTGCATCAGTCTCATAGAATTCCATTTTTAGGGCTGGAGAGATGGCTTAGCGGTTAAGCGCTTGCCTGTGAAGCCTAAGGACCCCGGTTCGAGGCTCGGTTCCCCAGGACCCACGTTAGCCAGATGCACAAGGGGGCGCACGCATCTGGAGTTCGTTTGCAGAGGCTGGAAGCCCTGGTGCACCCATTCTCTCTCTCTCCCTCTATCTGTCTTTCTCTCTATGTCTGTCGCTCTCAAATAAATAAATAAATAAAATTTTTTTTAAATTCCATTTTTAATTTATTTATTGAAAATTATATACATACATATATGTATTTGGATCATATTCACCTCATACTACCTTCTCTTGTATACCTCCTCTCCCGCTGAACCCCATCTTCCCAACTAATCCCAATTCTAATTTGATGCTTTATTATGGTTTGGTTTGGTTTGGTTTTTGTTTTTGTTTTTGTTTTCTGAGGTAGGGTCTCACTCTAGCCCAGGCTGTCCTGGAATTCACTATGTAGTCTCAGGATGGCCTTGAACTCATGGTGATCCTCCTGTGTCAGTGCTGGGATGAAAGGCACGCACCACCATGTCCGGCTTGTTTGGTTTTTTGTTTTTTTTTAATTTGAGAAAGACAGATACAGAAATAGGCAGGTAGAGATAGAGAGAGAAAGAGAGAATGGGTGCACCAGGGCCTCCAGCCACTGCAAACAAACTCTAGATGTGTGCACCCCCTTGTACATCTGGCTTACGTGGGTCCTGGGGAATCAAACCTGGGTCCTTTGGCTTTGCAGGCAAGTGCCTTAGCCACTAAGCCATCTCTCCAGCCCCTTTGGTTTTTTTTTTCTTGTTGTTGTTGTTGTTGTTTGTTTGTTTTTATTTAGTTGAGAGCAATAGACACAGAGAGAAAGACAGATAAAGGGAGAGAGAGAGAGAATGGGCGCGCCAGGGCTTCCAGCCTCTGTAAACGAACTCCAGACGCGTGTGCCCCCTTGTGCATCTGGCTAACGTGGGACCTGGGGAACTGAGCCTCGAACCGGGGTCCTTAGGCTTCACAGGCAAGCGCTTAACTGCTAAGCCATCTCTCCAGCCCTGGTTTTGTTTTTTGAGGCAGTCTCACTATGTCCCAGGCGACCTACAACCCACTCTGCAACCCAGGTTGGCCTCAGACTCATGGTAATCCTCCTACTTCAGCCACCTAAGTGCTGGGAGTAGAGATGTGGGTCACCAAGCCCAACCTGATGCCTTCAAAAAATATTTTAATTATTTTTAGGAAGAGAGATAAAGAGAGAATGAGTGCACCAAGGCCTTAAGCCACTGCAAACAAACTGTAGATGTGTGCATCACTGCGTGCATCTGGGTTTACATGGGTACTGGGGAATTGAACCTGGGTCGTTAAGCTTTGCAGGCAAGTGCCTCAACCACTAAGACACCTCTTCAGCCACTACTACCCTCCCTGTTTTTTGTTTTGTTTGTTTTGTTTTTCAAGGTAGGGTTTTGCTCTAACCCAGGCTGACCTGGAATTTACTATGTTGCCTCAGGGTGGCTTCAAACTCACAGTAATTCTCTTACCTTGCTTCCCATGTGCTGGGATTAAAGGCTTACACCACCATGCCCTGTAGCAACCTCCTCCCACCCCTTTTTTAGGAGAGTTTTTGTTAATTTTTTGTAATTTATTTATTTCAGAGTGACAGAAAGTAAGAGGCAGAGAGAGGGAGAGAGAGAGAGGGAATGAATGGGCACGCCAGGGCCTCCAGCCACTGCAAACAAACTCCAGACGCATGCACCCCCTTGTGCATCTGGCTAAAGTGGGTCCTGGGGAATCGAGACTTGAGCCGGGGTCCTTAGGCTTCACAGGCAAGCGTTTGACCACTAAGCCCTCTCTCCAGCCCTTGTTAATTTTTTTTTAGATACTGGAGATTAAATTTAGAGTCTCCTACATGCTAGATAAGCATTCTGCTACTAAGCTGTATTCACTATATTCATAGCACCCTTTTAACTTTAATTTATATTTTGAGACAGGGTCATGGTAAGTTATTCAGACCAGCTTTGAACTCACTCTGGCTGGCCCAGGCAAGCTTTGAACTCGTGATCCTCCTGCCTTAGCCTCCCAAATAGCTGAGATGGGCTGGAGAGATGGCTTAGCAGCTAATGCACTTGCCTGTAAAGCCTAAGGACCTAGGTTTGATTCCCTAAAACCCACATAAGCCAGATGCACAAGGTGATACGTGCATCTGGAGTTCACTTGCAGTGGCTACAGGCCCTGGAGTACCCATTATTTCCCATTCCCCCTCCCTCCCTTTCTGTCTCAAATAAATAAAAATAAATTTAAATAAAAAACAAATAGCTAAGATTACAGGCCTGAGCCACCAGGTCCTACCTTGTTAAATTTTTCTTTTTTTAGCCAGGCGTGGTGGCGCACGCCTTTAATCCCAGCAGTCAGGAGGCAGAGGCAGGAGGATCACTGTGAGTTCAAGGCCACCCTGAGACTACATGGTGAATTCCAGGTCAGTCTGGGCTAGAGTGAGACCCTGCCTTATTAAAAAAAAAAAAAAAAAAAACTTTTTTTTTTTTTAATTTTTGTTTTGTTTTGAGACAGGGTCTCATGTAGCCCATGCTAACCTCAAACTTACTACATGACTAAGGATGACCTTCTGGTCTTCCTGCCTTCACCCACCTCACGAGTGCTGGAATTACAGGACTATTCACCACACCTTATTTTTTAAAATATTTATTTATAGAGCCAGGCATGGTGGTGCACACCTTTAATCCCAGCACTCAGGAGGCAGAAGTAGGAGGATCACTGTGAGTTTGAGGCCACCCTGAGACTACATAGTGAATTCCAGGTCAGCCTGGACCAGAATGAGACCCTACCTCAAAAAAACAAATAATAAAAATTATTTATTTACTTGAGAGAGAGGCAGATAGAGAAAACAGACACCCCAGGCACTCCAGCCACAGCAAATGAACTGCAGACATGTGCCACCTTGTGCATCTGGCTTTACATGGGTCCTGGGGAATTGAACTTGATCCTTAGGCTTTCCAGGCAAACACCTTAACTACTAAGCCATCTCTCCAGCCCAATACCTTATACTTCTACATGATACTGGAGCTTGAATCTAAGGCTTCATGAATGCTAGACAAACATTCTGCCAGCTGAGTTACATCTTAGCCCCTCATTAAGCTTTCTTTTCTTGCTTTGTTTTTGTTTTTTTCAGGGTACGGTTTCATTCTAGCCCAAGCTAATCTGGAACTCACTCAGTAGTCCAGGCTGGCTTAGAAACAGCAATCTTCCTACTTCTGCTTCCCAAGTGCTGGGACTAAAGGAGTGTGCCACTAGGTCCAGCTCATTCAGTTTTATTTTTATTTATTTATTTGAGAGATAGAGAGGAAAAAAAGAAAAAGAGAGAGAATGAGCACACCAGGACCTCCAGCTTCTGCAAATAAACTACAGATGCATGTGCTACCTTGTGCATCTGGATTATGTGGGTCATGGGAGTCAAACCTGGGTCCTTTGGCTTTGCAGATAAGTGCCTTAACCACTAAGCTATTGCTCCAGCCCTCATTAAGTTTTGTTTCATTTAATTTATTTAGTTTAAAAAGAGAAAGAGAAAGAGGCAGATACAGAGAGAGAATGGGCAAGCCAAGGTCTCTAGCCACTGTAAACGAACTCCAGACACATGCACCACCTTATGCATCTGGCTTACGTGGGTCATGGGGAATCGAACCTGTTTCTTTGCAGGCAACTGTCTTAACCACTGAGCCATCACTGCTAAGCCATCTCTTCAGCCCTCATTAACTTTTTTTAAAAAATATTTTATGGGGCTGGAGAGATGGCTTAGCGGTTAAGCGCTTGCCTGTGAAGCCTAAGGACCCCGGTTCGAGGCTCAGTTCCCCAGGTCCCACGTTAGCCAGATGCACAAGGGGGCGCACGCGTCTGGAGTTCGTTTGCAGAGGCTGGAAAGCCCTGGCGCGCCCATTCTCTCTCTCTCCCTCTATCTGTCTTTCTCTCTGTGTCTGTCGCTCTCAAATAAATAAATAAATAAATAAATAAAATTTAAAAAAATATTTTATGTGTTTATTTGAAAGAGAAGGAAAAAAGAGAGAGGAAGAGGCAGATAGAGAATGGGTGCACCAGGTCCTCCAGTTATTGCAAAGGAACTGCAGATGCATAGGCCAACTTGTGCATCTGGCTTACATAGGTACTTGGGAATCAAATCAGGATCCTTAGGCTTCGCAGGCAAGTACCTCAACTGCTAAGCCATCTCTCCAGCCCCAATTTTTTTTTTTAATTTTTTTGCTTATTTTTATTTATTTATTTGAGAGTGACAGACAGAGAGAGAAATAAGCAGAGAGAGAGAGAGAGAGAGGGAGAGAGAATGGGCACACCAGGGCTTTCATCCACTGCAAACGAACTCCAGACGCACGAGCCCCCTTGTGCATCTGGCTAACGTGGGTCCTGAGGAATCAAGCCTTGAACCAGGGTCCTTAGGCTTCACAGGCACGTGCTTAACTGCTAAGCCATCTCTCCAGCCCCAGCCAAAATTATTTAATGGTATAGGAGTCTTTCAGGGGAAGAAATATTGCTATTTTTGCTTCTGACCATTCCCCTCCACTTAGTATATCATTTAACAAGCATTTATTGGACATTTACTATTTCCAAGAACTGATCTAGGATACAGTGCAGAACTAAACAGACAATTTTTTTTTAAAAGCTAACATTCTAGCAGATAGAGACAGACAATGCAAAATAACTGTGATAAGTAAATTGTATAGTATGTTAAAAAAAGTGTTATGGGGAAAGTGGAGCAGATTTGGGAAATCAGGAACAGCAGGAAGGTTATATAAATTTCCTAATAGTGCTATAAGAAATATATGGGGGCTAGAGAGATGACTCAGCAGTTAATATGCTTCCCAGCAAAGCCTAACGCCTGGAGTTCAATTCCCCAGTACCCAGTTAAAGCCAGAGGCACAAAATGACATATGTATCTCGGAGTTCATTTGCAGTGGTTAGAGGCCATGATCCACCCATCCCTCCCCTCTCTCTCCTTGCAAAGAAATACATAATTTTTATTTAGAAAAACATATCTGGGGCTGGGAAGATGTCTCAGTGGTTAAAGGTGCTTACTTGCAAAGCCTGCCAGCCTGGGTTCAATTCCCCAGTACCCACATAAAGCTAGACATAAAAAGTAGTGTGAGGGCTGGAGAAATGGCTTAGCAGTTAAGACATTTGCCTGTGAAGCCTAAAAACCCCAGTTTGATTCCCCAGGACCCACATAAGCCAGATGCACAAGGGGGGCACTTGCATCCAGAGTTCGTTTGCAGTGCCTAGAGGCCCTGGCATGCCCATTCTCTTTCCCTCTATCTGCCTCTTTCTCTCTCTCTCCCTCTCAAATAAATAAATATTTTTTACAAAAATTTTAAAAAGTAGTGTGAATATCTGGCATATATTTGCATCCTCAAGGGACACTGGTATGCCCATATACATGCTTGCACACACACACACCACCCATAAATAAATAAAAATATTTAATTTTTTATTTTTATTTATTTATTTATTTGACACAGAGAGAGAGAAAGACAATGGGCATGCCAGGGCCTCCAGCCACTGCAAACGAACTATAGGCATGTGCACCACCTTGTGCAGCTGGCAAACGTGGGTCCTGGGGAATCGAACCTGGGTCCTTTGGCTTTGCAGGCAAATGCCTTAGCCACTATACCATCCCTCCAGCCCAAATAAAAATATTTAGAAGTCCAGGTGTGGTGGTGCACATCTCTAATCCCAACACTGAGGAGGCAGAGGCATCAGGATTACTGCAAATTCAAGGCCAGCCTGGGCAACATACTAAATTTCAGGTCATCTAGGGTTATATAGCAAGACTCTTATCTCGAAACCACAAAAGAGAGAGAGAGAGAGAGAGGGAGAGAAAGGAAGGAAGAAAGGAAAGAAGGAAGGAAGGAAGGAAGGAAGGAAGGAAGGAAGGAAGGAAGGAAGGAAGGAAGGAAGGAAGGGAAGGAACTTTCCATAAGGGTAGTGGCTTAAAAACAACATCATGCTATTTTAGTTTGGTGCATCAGAAGAACTATCAAGGTGTCATCAGGCCTCTCCCTAGGGGTTGCTTCCTCACCCTGTGCAGCTTCTAGTGACTACCTACATTCTTTGTCTCAACATCCCACCTGCCATCTTCAAAGTCAACATCGTATGTCATATTTTTGTAGTGCTGGGGATTGAACTGAGAGCCTGTGCATGCTAAGGCAAGCGCTCTACCTCTGAGCTACATCCCAACCCTCAAGTCCTAGCTTCAGATTTCCCATCATCCCTGCCTGGGTCACTCTGTCACATTTTCTTCCCTGACTCCACCTCTTGCCTCTCTCTTGTAAAGAATTTTTTTTTGGAGTGGAGGATGGAAAGTGACAGGGTCTTATGTAACCCAGGCTGGTTCTCACACTCACTATACAGCAAAGAATAACCTTGAACTCCTGAACTTCCTGCCTCTACCTCACAAATACTGGGATTATAGACAAACCCCACCATACCCAGCCAAAATAATTTTCCCATTGCAAGATCTTTGATTTACATGGCACAGTCCCTTTGGCCAGGTCAGATAACACATTCACAGGCACCAGGGATTAGAGCGCGAGTATCCTGGGGGAGGGAACCTTTAAGTAAGGTAAGCCTGGATAGGTGACATTTGAGTCACAGCTACAGGAGGTGAGAGAGCGAGTCTGACATAGCAGTAAGGAGGGACCCTGTCCCAGAAGTATGACTGGTGTTCTCAGCCCTGCCTTTCCCTTGAGGCCCTCCACACACACACACACACACACACACACACACACACACACACACACCGTGTGGGCCCTGGGGGCTCTCATGGCATTGCGGAAAGACAGTGCACTGATATCAGCCTGCCTCTTGCTAAAGTTCCCCACCCCGGGGTCTCCGACACTCTGTACTGAAGCTACGCAAGGACCTACGGCGAGAGAGCTGTTTGTCTCCTTCACCTTTCAGCTTCTACAGCATTTCAGGTTACGGTCAGCTCTGGTCTCTTGAGCTTCGGTCCCATGTTTTCCAGCTCTGCCTCAGTTTCATTCAGCCACATCGCACACTTGGCATTCCACGCCATCTCTCCCAGTGAACTTTAAACAGCTTGAAGATGAGCAGTGTTTTATTCAGCCCTGTGTCACCCTGGATGATTAGAACAACAATGCAAATGACCACAATGATCATATAATCACAGTCATAACCAACACTTAGTGAGCACTTTCGATGCCCCATGCAAAGGGTTTTACAAGGTACGCCACCACGACCAGTGTCTTGTCTTTCTTTCTTTCTTCTGAGGTAGGATCTCACTCTGGCCCAGGCTGACCTGGAATTCCCCATGTAATCTCAGGATGGCCTTGAACTCAGGGCAATCTTCCTGCCTCTGCTTCCACAGTGCTGGGATTAGCCACCACACCTGGCTCTTTTCTTTTTCTTTTTTTTTTTAATTTTTTTGTTTATTTTTATTTATTTATTTCAGAGCTACAGACAGAGAGAGAAAGAGAGAGAGAGAGAATGGGCGCACCAGGGCTTCCAGCCACTGCAAACGAACTCCAAATGCATGAGCCCCCTTGTGCATCTGGATAACGTGGGTCCTGGGGAATCAATCCTTGAACCGGGGTCCTTAGGCTTCACAGGCAAGCGCTTAACTGCTAAGCCATCTCTCCAGCCCTCTTTTTTTCTTTTGATACAGGGTCTCACTATATATCCCAGAACCAACCTGGAACTCACCATGTAGCGAAGGCTAGCCTCAAATTTGCAAACCTTCTGCCTCAGCCTCCCAAGTTCAACCACACCCAGCTAAAGTACTTTTCTCTTTTTGGTTTTTCAAAGTAGGGTCTTGTGGCGGTTTGATTCAGGTGTCCCCCATAAACTTAGGTGCTCTGAATGCTAGGTTCCCAGCTGATGGAGATTTGGGAATTACTGTCTCCTGGAGGAGCATATTGTTGGGGGCGGGCTTATGGGTGTTATAGCCAGTTTCCCCTTGCCAGTGTGTGGCACACTCTCCTGTTGCTATTGTCCACCCACTGCTCATGCCATCATTTTCCCCTGCCATTGTGGCACTTCCCCTCGAGCCTACAAGCCAAAATAAACCTCTTTTTCCCACAAGCTGCTCTTGATTGGGTGATTTCTATCAGCAATGCAAACCTGACTCCAACAGGTCTCAGTCTAGCCCAGGCTGACCTGAAATTCATTATGCGGTCACAGGGTGGCCTCAAACTCACAGCAATCCTCCTACCTCAGCCTCCCGAGTGCTGGGATAAAAGGTGTGTGCCAACACACCTGGCTAATAAATTATATTTTAGAAGCCAGGGGTGGTGGTGCATGCCTAGCACTCGGGAGGCCAAGATTGGAGAACTGTCTGAATTCGAGGCCACCCTGAGACTACATAGTGAATTCCAGGTCAGCCTGGGCTATAGTGAGACCTTACCTTGGAAAACAAAACAAACAATATATGTATAAGTGTGTGTAGATAGGTAGGTAGATAGATAGATAGATAGATAGATAGATAGATAGATAGATAGATAGATAGATAGATAGATAGACAGACAGATACATACATACATACATACATACATACATACATAGTATATATAATTTATTTTGTAAGGAGAGAGAATGGGGGTTCTGGAACTCCAGATGCATGTACCACTTTACCACTTTGTGCATCTTTACGTAGGTACTAGAGAGCAGAACCTGGGTCATTAGGCTTTGCTGGCAAGCTCCTTAACCACTGAGCCAGCTCTCCAGCCCTGAAGTAGCTTTTTTTCTTGGTTTTTCAAGGTAAGGTCTCACTGTAGCCCAGGCTGACCTGGAATTCACTATGGAGTCTCAGGGTGGCCTCAAACTCATGGCAATCCTCCTACCTCTGCCTCCCGAGTGCTGGGATTAAAGGCATGCGCCACCATGCCCAGCTTCAGTGTTTTGTTTTTTTAAGATTAAAAAAATGTTATTTTTTTTTATTATTATTTGCAAGCAGAGAGACAAGACAGAGAGAGAATGGGCATGCCATTCTCTGAAGTACCTTTCTTAATGTCTCACAGCTAACTAAATAGCAAATCCAGGCTTCAAACCCAGGCTATTTGGCTGAAAAACCAAACGGCAGTAGCAAACAGGGTTGGATTGCCACTGAAAATTGTGCCTTTCTGCTTCAGAGACCAGAAAGCTGAAAGGTGCATTTCTCAGACACCCGTTCAGCTGGGATGTGATTAGATGTGTTGAGCAATATCATCAGGAAGGCAGAGACGCTCTCCTTTGGCTTGGTTGCTCCTGGTGTCGAGCTGGTCAAGGGGCTCTTGGCTTTGTCTGGGGTTGTGTCCAGCATCCAGTCCTTGGCTCTGTGAGAGACAGAGAGACAGCTGTAGAGGAAGGGCAGTGGTGAGTTACTGCCCCATGGCTCGAAGCCACAGAAATGCATTAGCTTCCTGACTTCCATCCACTGGAATCGTTTGTGCATCTTGCCATCAGAATCAAGAACGACCCTTCCAGGGAAAGGACCTGACTTGACTTGACTGGAAAGTTGCAGGGTCCTACTTCTCAGTAACTGGTCAAACTAGTGTCTCCCCTGGGCCACCTTCAGCCACCTGGAATGACTTGCCTGTGGAAAGGAAGGCTTTGGAAGATTCCACAGTAGTTGACACAGATCATTATGTGGGAAAAGAAAGTCTCCTCTGGAGTGCTCTGTCTGCTTGGGCTGTACTGGAGAACTCAGAAAGACCATGGCAAGTCTGTAGTGCTAAATACCTAGCTCACAGGGCCAGGACGTTCCCCAGACTTCCTATATGAATATGTCAGCCCCACGGCCAACAGCCATGTACCTAAAGCCTGACTTGAGGGTGTTCAATTAGGTCCTATGGTGAAATCACAGCTTTGCCGTGTCTCAGTGGAATCCTGGGACATTGAAAACAGGCATTCTAAGAATAAGATCTGGGGATACAGTTAAGGATGCAGGATAAGTAGATCCTACCAAAACTTACTGACTAGCAGAGACAGCCCATTCTTTTCTGTGTAAGCAGGTCCTCTGTTGCTTAGAGATTCTGAAATAATGTGCAATGGATACCCCAGAAGCACGAGTGACAAGTACGAAATCTAACCCTAGGGCTGGATGGATGGCTTAGGGGTTAAGGCGTTTGCCTACAAAGCTGAATGACCCAGGTTCGATTCCCTAGGACCCACATTGGCCAGATGCACAAGGGGGCACACACATCTGGAGTTCGTTTTCAGTGGCTGGAGGCACTGGTGCCTCTCTCTCTCCCTCTTTCTCTGTTAAATAAATAAGTAAATAAAATTGAAAAAAAAATCTAACCCTAGAAGATAAACCTTACAAGCACAAAGAATTGCAAAGATTTTGCTGGTTTGATAGGGCATAAACTTGGAGACCATGTGGATACCTAAGGGTGCTAAACCCGAGAGGAAGAAGCAGCGCAGTTTTTCAGTGAGCTACATTTATTTATAGGGGTTCAGAGAGTCCAAGCTCAGCATGCTGGCTCCAGCAGCTAGAGATCTCCTCATCTCTTTCCTTAGCTAATTGAAGCAAGCTTGGATTCAGTACGCTTACAATAGATGGAGCTGAGATAGCAGTTCTATTGCATAATGTGGAGGAAGGAATCCAAAGACTCAAGGAGAGAAGAATGTGGGAGTGGATTAACCATGTACAAGGCCACCCACACACCCCCAAGTCATTTCCCCAAGACATTCCTTTCACTGAGGCTCCAACAAACATGCTAGTAGGAGAAGCAAGATTTTTTTTTTATTATTATTTTTTGAGGCAATGAGGTGGTTCAAATGCAAAATGTTACAATCCCCCCACACCTCAGACTCAGGTGTTTGAATACTTAATCCCCAATTCGTGGCACTGTTTGGGAAGGTTGAGGAACTTTGGGGAAGTGGTAGAGTACATGGTCAGCACATTTGAGGCTTTTGTTTGATCCCCCAACACCAAAAAAGTAAAGATAGAAATAGTCAACTCGAGGCTGGAGAGATGTTCTCAGCAGTTAAGGCACTTGCCTGCAAAGCCTAATGACCTGGGTCTGAATCCCCAGTACCCACGTAAAACCAGATGCACAGAGTGGTGCATGCATCTGGAGTTCATTTGCAGAAGCTGAAGGCCCTGACACACCCATTCTCCCTCCCTTCCTCCCTTTCTCCCTCCTTGAAAATAAATATAATATTTTTTAAGCCAGTCATCTCTATTTTTCTTTTTCTTTTCTTTTTTCTTTTCTTCTGAAGTAGGGTCTCACTCTGGCCCAGGTTGACCTGGAACTCACTGGCCTGTCTCAGGGTGGCCTTGAGCTCATGACGATCCTCCTTCCTCTGCTTCCTGAGTGCTGGGATTAAAGGCTTGTACCACAACACCTGGATCTATTTTTCTATTACAAATATGACAACTAGAAAAAAGTATAATTTACTTAAAGCAAAATCCATTATTCTTGGCGTACAGTTCTGAGTTTACACAAATGCATATAGTCACATAACTACTACCACAGTCAAGATGCAGAATAGACAGGATGCTGTCTTCTGGACAGGACGTGGCCATTGCATTTATGAGCTCACAGTGGCTGTGGTTACCTGCACCTGCCCACAAAGTACTGGGTCCACCAATATCCTGTGGCGGATGCTGAAGATCATGAGGTCCTCATCTTCCCCTAAGGAGCCATTGGCAGCTAAGGGTTACTGGGAGGGGAGAGACATTCTCTTCCGGGGTACACACTGTTAAATTGCCAAAGCTAATGCAAGCAACCCTACTTAAACTTAACAAACTCAGTAGGTCTTTCTCTCTGTCTTACACACACACACTTCAAAGTAGACGAGAGATTGTCCTGGAAGAACAAGGAGTTTGTGGAGAGGAAAAAGGGGTGCTAATGAGAGGTGATTATGACCAAAATGTACACATGGAAGCCAGGCGTGGTGGTGCACACCTTTAATCCCAGCACTCAGAAGGCAGAGGTAGGAGGATTGCTGTGAGTTCGAGGCCACCCTGAGACTACATAGTGAATTCCAGGTCAGCCTGAGCTAGAGTGAGACCGTACCTTGAAAAACACAAACAAAAATAAATAAATAAAATACACACACATACACGCACACAGAGATCCTGCATGTGTGTGTATGGATGCATCAGGATGTCTTGCCACTGCAAACAGAATGCAGATACTTAAGCCACTTCTTGGTCCATAGGTGGCTGGGGAATTGAACCCAGGGTGTCAGGCTTTGCCAGTAAGTTCCTTTAACTGCTGAGCCATCTCCCTCCAGCCACCAGAGAAGTTTTGTCTTGTTTTGTAAGGTAGGGTCTCATATATCCCAGGCTGGCTTCAAACTTCCTATGTAGCTGAGGATGACCTTGAGCTTCTGATCCGCCAGCTCCAAAGTGCTGGAATTTTAAGAGTATGTTACCACGCCGTTGCTCCTGCTTCTCTTATTCCTTATCAACCACTCACCTTTTCTGTCGCAGTAGAAATAGAATTCTAGAACACAGCCCTTCAAGACTCTTTTCTCACTAAGCAAACCGTGCTTGAGATTATCCACGTTGTTGTAAGTAATGAATTTCTCCATTTGTTGTTATTTTGAGACAAGTCGCAGTAGCCCAGGCTGCCCTCAAACTCACTATGTAGCTGAGGCTAACCGTGAGCTCCTAATCTTCTACCAAGCATTGGTATTACTTGACCTGGTTTATATACATCTAAAAGAACAGTAATCAATCAAAAAAAACCTAATTTTTTTTAAAAAAAATTTTTTGTTTATTTTCATTTATTTATTTGAGAGTGACAGTCAGAGAGAAAGAGGCGGGGGGGGGGGGGACAGAGAGAATGGGCACACCAGGGCCTCCAGCCACTGCAAACATGTGCGCCCCCTTGTGCATCTGGCTAACGTGGATCCTGGGGAATCGAGCCTCGAACCGGGGTCCTTAGGCTTCGTAGGCAAGTGCTCAACCACTAAGCCATCTCTCCAGCCCCATAAAAACTAATTTAAGGTTTAGCTTTAGCTTCAAGATCAGTCCCAAGCCTGTCCTAATGGTAGGACTTTGCCACGTGTTCAGGGAAGCCAGGCTTATGTGGCACGAGCTTCCACTTCACTGTCCCCTCCTCATGCTCCTGCCCAGTGGTCTCTCTAGAAGTTCCCTGTGAACCACTGACCAAGAAAAGAATCGACCCAGGCTATAAGCTATGTGGGCACAATGAAATTAGTTAATTAATTAAACAAACAGAAGACACGTGGGCAGCATCCAGAATATGCCGGCTGCAGAGTCACAGCGCCACTTATAGAGACCCTGAAAAACAAGAAAAGGAAATCATCCCCTGGGCAGAATTTCCAAAACTACATCTACTTATCTAATGTGCTTGAAGAGCAAGGTGGCCGGAGGTGAGATCTAGATTGCGTCGTGGCAATGGCTACTCTCGGACCACATGTTCAGGGGCTTGGAATACTGGAAGAATGGTGACAAGGAGTTCTGAGAAAGGATGCATGGGCTGACCTCTCAGAGTGGACCAAAAATATAAGACTATTAGGCTGGAGAAATAGCTTAGCTTAGCGGTTAAGGCGCTTGCCTGCAAAGCTCAAGGACCCAGGTTCGATTCCCCAGGACCCAGGTAAGTCAGATGCACAAGGGGGCGCATGCATCTGGGATTTGTTTGCAGTGGCTGGAGGCCCTGATATGCCCATTTTCTCTCTCTCTTCTCTCTTCTCTCTCAAATAAATAAATAAAAATTAAAAATTTAGGGCTGGAGAGATGGCTTAGCGGTTAAGCGCTTGCCTGTGAAGCCTAAGGACCCCGGTTCGAGGCTCGGTTCCCCAGGTCCCACGTTAGCCAGATGCACAAGGGGGCGCACGCGTCTGGAGTTCGTTTGCAGAGGCTGGAAGCCCTGGCGCGCCCATTCTCTCTCTCCCTCTATCTGTCTTTCTCTCTGTGTCTGTTGCTCTCAAATAAATAAATAAATAAAATTTTAAAAAATTTTAAAAATTTATACATATATATATATTTATTTATTTATTATTATTTTCACAGGGCATGGTGGAGCACACCTTTAATCCCAGCAATTGGGAGGCCAAGGTAGGAGGATTGCTGGGAGTTCAAGGCCAGCCTGAGACTACATAGTGAATTCCAGGTCAGCCTGGGCTACAGTGAGACCCTGAGACCCTTCCTCAAAAAAAAAAAAAAAATTATGTGGACTAGAGAGATGGCTTAGCAGTTAAGGTGTTTGCCTGCAAAGCCAAAGGACCCAGGTTTGATTCCACAGAACCCACATAAGCCAGATGCACAGTTTGCAGTAGCTACAGGCCCGGGCCCAACCATTCTCTCTCTTTCTCCCTCTCTCCCTCTGAATCTTTCTCTCTCAAATAATTAAAATTAAAAATTATTTTTAGCAGGGCATGGTGGCACACGCCTTTAATCCCAGCACTCGGGAGGCAGAGGTAGAAGGATCGCCATGAGTTCAAGGCCACCCTGAGATGCCATAGTGAATTCCAGGTTAGCCTGGGCTAGAGTGAGACCCTACCTCAAAAAAAATTATTTTTAAAAAAGTGTGTGTGTGTGTGTGTGTGTGTGTGTGTGTGTACTATTTTCTATATTGTGGAAGTTCACCAGGGGGTTCCCAATGAAGATGAAACATTTACTAACAGAGGACTGGGTGCTCTGTTCTGCTGATATTGGGGAGCTTCTTTTCTCAGTAACTTCTGGGCTCTGTGCACATGGGTCCATGAACACAGTGGCCATGATAGCAAGTGTAGAGCTTGTCATATGGACTCAACAACACGTACCTCTCCTGATCAGCTACTGTCATTGGTGAATGGCCAGCTTACCAAACCCACACAGCCCCTGGCTGATAAGCCAGCTTTCGGCAGAGGAATCAGCCACCTGATTCAGGTTGGCGGCATCAGAGGTCTTTTACCATGGGGTCAGGGGAATTTGTCCTGCCTGATAAAGGCCCTCTGGGCATGGATGTTCCTTCCCTGTCAGCATCACCATCCAAGGACTTACTGAGCATCATATACAACGTGCCATGAAGCACTGATTCCGACTATCTCATGGAAAATCCAGAAAGAAATATAGCCAGACCAATACCTTGATTTCAACCTAGTGAGTCTCGTGTCGGGCTTCAAACCTTTAGACCTGTAAGATGAAAAATGCTAGTTTTAAGGTTGTGATGGCTTGTTACAACACTAACAAAAAACTAAGGCATGAGCCGCCACATCCTGTTTTATGCCATGCTGGGGATCAAAACCAGGGCATAGTGCATGGGCAAGCATTCTGCCAACTGAGCCACATTCCCAGACCTTCACAGCCGTCCGACCTGCTTTTGTCTGGCCTGTTGCACAGCTCACTGCCTCAGGCACTCTCAGCCAGCCCTGCCCCTTCAGCCACAAGCACATCGCCTGGCATTGCAGTCAGGTTTGCATTGCTGGCAGAAATCACCCGACCAAGAGCAGCTTTTGGGAAAAAAAGGGGAGGTGGTGGAGGGATTGCTTAGTGGTTAAGGCACTTGCCTGCAAAGCCAAAGGACCTCAGTTCAATTCCCCAGGACCCCTGTAAGCCAGATGCACAAGGGATGTATCTGGAGTTCGTTTATAGTGGCTGGAGGCCCTGACACGCCCATTCTCTCTCCCTCTCTCTCTCTCTCTCTCTCTCTCTCTCTCTCTCTCTCTCTCTCCCCCCTCTCAAATAAATAAATAACAAAATGTTTTTTTTAAAGGGGGGGATATTTTGGCTTACAGACTTGAGGGGTAGCTCCATGATGGCAGGGGAAAACAATGGCATCAGCAGAGGGTGAACATCAGCTACAAGAGAGTGTGTCAAACACTGGCATGGGGAAACTGGCTATAACACCCATAAGCCCGCCCCCAACAATACACTGCCTCCAGGAGGTGTTAATTCCCAAACCTCCATCAGCTGGGAACCTAGCATTCAGAATACCTAAGCTTAGGGGGGACACCTGAATCAAACCACCACACCTGGATAAGCTAGAAATGAAATGCCTTAGTTTTCTTGTTATTATTGACAACTTCCATAATTACAGGCAGAAAACCATGATAGTCCCCCCCCTTCCCCTTTACAACTCCACTCTCCATCCTATCCCTTCCCCTTCTCAATTAGTCTCTCTCTTATTTTGATGTCATCATCTTTTCCTCCTATTATACTGGTCTTCTGTAGGTAGTACCAGGCACTGTAAGGTCATGGATATCCAGGCCACTTTTTGTCTAGAAGAGTGCATTGTAAGGAGTCCTACCCTTCCTTTGGCTCTTACACTTTACCCGCCACCACTTCTGCAATAAACCCTGAGCCTTCGAAGGTGTGATAGAGATGTTTCAGTGCTGAGCACTCCTCTGTCACTTCTTCTCAGCACCAGGTGCTTTTTGAGTCATCCCATGGTCACCACCATCTAAAAAAAAAACAGAGAGAGAGAAGCTTCTCTAACCAGAAGTGAGAGTAGCATTGATACACAGGTATGGGGCTGGAGAAATGGCTTAATGGTTAAGGTGCTTTCCTGTGAAGCCAAAGGACCCAGGTTTGATTCTCTAGGACCCACATAAGCCAGCTGCAAAAGGGGCTCATGCATCTGGAGTTCATTTGCAGTGGCTAGAGGCCCAGGTATAACCATTCTCTCTCTGTCTGCCTCTCTTCTCTCTCTCTCTCTCTCTCTCTCTCTCTCTCTCTCTCTCTTCTTGCAATACATACGGGTATGAACATTAAGAAAAGTGCTTATCAGGCATTTTGGTGAGCATAATATATGCATTAGTTAGACACTAACAGGTGTTATACCCCTAGGGCTCATGACTTCCCTGTCATAGGTTTGCAGTATCAGGCATGTGTTCCCTACCATGGAGCAGGCCTCCAGTGCAATTAGAGAGTGGTTAGTTTCACCCATAACAGACATGCCACTATTGCACCCATTGGCTCATTTGGCCCAGCTGGCCAAACTTGAGGCTTATAATGTTCACTGCTGTTTATCTCCACTAATGACTTCTCTCTCTCATGGAGCTGCATGCAGCATAGCTTCTTCCAGATTTCTGTCAACTGGTCAATAGGGAGAAGGTTTTTCAGCTCAGCTCCAGCTTGATTTCTCAGTGACCTTGTAGCCCAACCATGTGGAGTCTTTCATAACAGGGTCTCACCATTTATTCCTGGTGGGAAATCAAGAGCCTCAGCAATGGCCTACAATGTTTTGGGGGCATCAGGGACCTCCCTGGCCAACAACTCACTGGAAGGTATCCCATCCCTGACCCTAGAAATTTTCTAGCAACAATCTGTATTTTCTGGATGCACCATTATCCAAAAACGTCGGTTTCCATATGACTTTTTCATACATTATTAGATTTTGACTAACCCTCCCTCCCCCCTTCCTTTACTCAATCTCTTCCCCTGACCTCACTTAGGCCTTTCCACCTCCATTAATTTGTTCTTCTATTTACATATGTTCAATATCATCCCCCTAAGTCCTCCCCTCTCCTCCCTATCTTATGGCCCCTTTCTAGCTTACTGGCCTCTGCTACCGAGTTTTATTCTGACTCACATACAAGTCCAAACATTTGTTACTAGGATTTTTTTTTTTCTTTTTTTGGAGATAAGGTCTCACTCTAGCCCAGGCTGGCCTCAAACTCACAGCAATCCTACCTCTGCCTCCCAAGTGCTGGGATTAAAGGTATACACCACACCTGGCCAAAAGCCAAAATTTATTTAATCTGTTTTGTTTGGGTTTGGTTTGGTTTTTCAAGGTAGGATCTCACTCTAGCTCAAGCTGACCTGGAATTCACTATGTAGTCTCAGGGTGGCCTCAAACTCATGGTGATCCTCCTACCTCTTAAATACTGGAATTAAAGGCATGAGCCACCACACCCGGCTTGGTTTTATTTTTGTTTGTTTGTTTTTTTGGTTTTTTGGTGGGGGTTGGGGGTTTTAGAGGTGGGGACTCACTCTAGCCCAGACTGACCTGGACTTCACTATGTAGTCTCAGGGTGACCTCAAACTTATGGTGATCCTCCTACCTCTGCCTCCCAAGTGCTGGGATTAAAGACATGTGCCACCACGCCTGACCTTTTTTTGTTTTTTTTGGTTTTTTTGTTTGTTTGTTTTTGTTTTTGTTTTTGTTTTTGTTTTTGTTTTTCCAATGGAAACTCAAGTCAGCAACTCAAGTAGCAATTTTTAAAATCAATCATTCCAAGTTGGAGAAATGGCTTAGCAGCTAAGACACTTGCCTACAAGGCCAAAGTACTCAGGTTCAATCCCCCAGGACCCACAAACGCCAGATGCATAAAGTGACACATGTGTCTGGAGTTCATTTGTAGTGAACCAGAGGCCCTGGTGCACCCATTCTCTCTCTATCTGCCTCTTTATCTATCTTTCTCACATAAATACTTTAAAAAATTAATAAAAGGGTTGGAGAAATGGCTTAACATTAAGGAGTTTGCCTGCAAAGCCAAAGGACCTTGGTTGGATTCCTCAGGACCCACTTAAGCCAGATGCAAAAGGTGGCATATGCATTTGGAGTTCATTTTCAGTGGCTCGAGGTCCTGGTGTACCCATTCTCTCTCTCGCTCTGTGTGTGTGTGTGTGTGTGTGTGTGTGTGTGTGTGCCTCTTTTCCTCTCTTGCTCTCTCATATAAATAAATAAAATTTTAAAAAATTGAAGCTGGGCATGGTGGCACACACCTTTAATCCCAGCACTTGGGAGGCAGAGGTAGGAGGATCACCATGAGTTCAAGGCTAGCCTGAGACTACATAGTGAATTCCAGGTCAGCCGGGGCTAGAGCAAGACCCTACCTCAAAAAAGATTTTTTTAATTAATAAAAAATAAAGTTTTAGGGCTGGAGAGATGGCTTAATGGTTAAGGCACTTGCCTATAAAGCCTAAGGACCCATGTTTGATCTCTCTCCAGATCCCATGTAAGCCAGATGCACAAAGGTGAGAGAAGCGCAAGGTCGCACAGGCTCACTAGGCGGCACAGTATCTGGAGTTCAATTGCAGTGGCAGAGGCCCTGGCACGCCAGGTTTTTCTCTCTCTCTCTCAAATTAAAAAAAATAGTTAAAGCAGGGCACGATGGCACACATCTTTAATCCCAGCACTTGGGAGGCAGAGGTAGAAGGATTGCCATGAGTTCAAGGCCAGCCTGAGACTACAGAGTGAATTCCAGGTCAGCTTCAGCTAGAGTGAGACCCTACCTGGAAAAAAAACAAAAAAAGTTTAAAATAAATGAATAAAGTTTTTAAATCAATCATTCTAACACAATCCAATCTAAAAATATACTAATTTGATAGATGCTGAGAAATGATGAGTAGAAAAATATTAGTCTTTGTTAGCCAGGCATGGTGGCACACATTTTTAATCTCAACACTCAGGAGGCAGAGGTAGGAGGATCGCCATGAGTTTGAGGCCAGCCTACACTGGACTACACTAGACTACATAGTGAATTTCAGGTCAGCCTGAGCTAGAGTGAGACCCTATGTTGCAGTCAGGTTCACATTGCTGGTAGAAATCACCCAACCAAGAGCAGCTTGTGGGAAAAAGAAGTTTATTTTGGCTTACAGGCTCGAGGGGAAGCTCCACAATGGCAGGGGAAAACAACAGCATGAGCATAGGGGGGACGTCACCCCCTGGCCAACATCAGATGGACAATAGCAACAGGAGAGTGTGCTAAACACTGGCATGGGGAAACTGACTATAACGCCCATAAGCCCGCCCCCAAAAATACACTGCCTCCAGGAGGCGTTAATTCCAAAATCTCCATCAGCTGGGAACCTAGCATTCAGAACACCTAAGTTTAGTGGGGGACACCTGAATCAAACCACCACACCATCAGCTGGGAATCTAGCATTCAGAACACCTAAATTTATGGGGGACACCTGAATCAAACCACCACCCCCTACCTTGAAAAACCAAAAAAGAAAAAAGCTTTTGATGTCTGCATTTAAACTATTATGCTTCTATAAGAGCAGAAAACCTTGTAAATACAGTAAAATCACTGATATTCATAACATATCATAGTTTTGAATCTGATCCAGGTGTTTTAGGCAGCATTTTGTTTTGTTTTGTTTTGTTTTTTGTTTTTCAAGGTAGGGTTTCATTCTAGCCCAAGCTGATCTGGAATTCACTATGGAGTCTCAGGGTGGCCTCGAACTCACTGTGATCCTCCTACCTCTGCCTCCCGAGTGCTGGGATTAAAGGTGTGTGCCACCACGCCGGCTTAGGCAGCATTTTGATGGTATGCACGGTGCAAAGTGCCCATGTTGTGTGGTCAGAACCAAGGCTGCAGTGAAGTCAAGCAATGCAACTTGGGTGAGGGCTGCCAGAAACACCTTAGGTTCATGACGTGCTTGGTTTTTTTTTGTTTTGTTTTGTTTTTGTTTTTTTAGTTTTTTCAAGGTAGGGTCTCACTCTGGTCCAGGCTGATCTGGAATTCACTATGTAGTCTCAGGGTGGCTTCAAACCCACGTCAATCCTCCTACCTCTGCCTCCCAAGTGCTGGGATTAAAGGCATGCGCCACCACACCCAGCTACATGTTTGCTTTTTAATTCCTTTTTTGGTCATTGTGTATTGAGAAACATTTTAACTGTTGCCAACTTTTTCACAACTCCCATATTCAGTTACACAACCCTATCTGGGATTGCACCCCACAGTTGAAGAATGGTGTAGGTTAGCTACTGGAGTAAACATCCATTGCACAACAAGGAGGGTGTAGCCTGGAGGGTCCCTTTTTGGTCCCAAACAAATCTTGAAAGTGCGACTAAACAGAGCAAGCAGATATGGTAGTACAGGCCTAATATCCTAGCACTCAGGATGCAGAGGTAGTAGGATTGCCATGAGTTCAAGGCTAGCCCAAGACTACATAGTGAATTCCAAGTCAGCTAGAGCAAGACCCTACCTTAAAAATCCATAAAAGAAGCTGGGCATGGTGGCACACGCCTTTAATCCCAGCACTCGGGAAGCAGAGGTAGGAGGATTGCTGTGAGTTCAAGGCCACCCTGAGACTACATAGTGAATTCCAGGCCAGCCTGGGCTAGAGTGAGACTCCACCTCGAAAAAACAAGAAAAAAAAATCCAAAAAAGGGCTGGAGAGATAACTCAGGGGTTAAGGCATTTGCCTGCAAAGTCTAACACCTGAGGTTCAATTCCCCAGTACCCACATAAAGCCAGATGCATAAAGTAGCACATGCATCTGGAGTTCATTTGCAGTAGAGATCCTGGCGCACCCATTTTTCCTGACACTCTTCTTTCTATCTCTTTCTGCTTACAAATAAATAAATAATATTTTTTAAGTAATAATAATTAACACCCCCCCCAAAAAAAAAAATAGCTCCATCCTATCACTTGGCTCTAAATCAAACCTGCCAAGTGTCTTCCCCGGATTTTCAATCACATGTACTGAGTCATTTACGTTTTTCCATCCTTTATAGTAAGATAGAGTTGTTCTCTTTGTTTTTGTTTTTGGTGAGGGTTTTGTTTTGTTTTGTTTTTTGAGGTAGGGTCTCACTCTAGCCCAGGCTGATTTGGAATCACTTGGTAGTCTCACAGTGGCCTTGAACTCACAGCGATCCTCCTACCTCTGCCTCCTGAGTGCTGGGATTAAAGGTGTGCCACACCATGCCCAGCTCTTTGTTTTGTTTTTTATGGTAGTTTCTCACTTTAGCCCAAGCTGTTCTAGAATTCACTTTGTAGCTCCAGGCTAGCTTCAAACTCACAGATGCTCCTACCTCAGATTCCTTGATGCTGGGATTGAAGGCCTGTAACACCATGCCTAGCTTTTGGTATTTTTTTTTCTGGTCTTTTTGTGCTCTTTTTTTTTTTTTTTTCTCCTAGTGCTGAGGATCAAACCCAGGACCTTGCACTTAGCACTCTTTTTTTCCTTGCACTTAGCACTCTTTTTATTTTATTTTATTTTTTTTTGGTTTATTTTTATTTATTTATTGGACAGAAATAGAGAAAGAGGCAGAGAGAGAGAGAGAATGGGCACACCAGGGCTTCCAGCCACTGCAGACGAATTCCAGATGTGTGCGCCCCCCTTGTGCATCTGGCTAACGTGGGTCCTGGGGAATCGAGCCTCGAACTGGGGTCCTTAGGCTTCACAGGAAAGCGCTTAACCACTAAGCCATCTCTCCAGCCCAGCACTTAGCACTCTTCCAGTGAGATAAATCCAAATCCCAGGATACAGTTGTTATTATATAAGACTCTGGTCTCTGTAGTTGCTACAGTGGGATGTGGGGACTGGAGAACGGGCTAGACAGAGTGGTCTCTTGGGCTGTGAATACAGATAGGAACTATATTTAATGAGCTGGAGCCTGAAGAACTACTGAATGCAGTACCTCTTGACACCTGACAAGTGTTAAAAGGAAGGGATCAGTTAAAGATGTGCCTGTAAGCAAGGGCTTTTCAAGAGGAATGGATGACTGGCAGAAAAGACCTTTGTGCCAATGTTTCTGCATTTTCTCCCTACTATTTTCTAAATCATTCAAATAAAAGAAAGAAGGGAGGGAGGAAGGAAGGAAGAAAAGAAGAAAGGGAAGAACAGAAGGGCTGGAGAGATGGCTTAGCAGTTAAGGCACTTGCCTGCAAAGCCTAAGGACCCAGGTTCAATTCCCCAGGACCCACATAAGCCAGATGCACAAGATGGTGCATGCATCTGGAGTTCATTTATAATAGCTAGAAGCCCTGGTATGCCTATATACTTTCTATCTATCTATCTATGTATCTATCTATCATCTAGCTAACTTGCTAGCTCTAGCATTATCTCTCTGCTTGTAAATAGGTAAATAAAATGTTTTTTAAATTATTGACAACTTCCACAATTATAGACAATAAACCATAGGAATTCCCCCCCACACAGACGCGCACACACTTTCCCCTTCACAACTCCACTCACCATCATACCCTTTCCCCTCTCAATCAGTCTCTCTTTTATTTTGTTGTCATCATCTTTTCCTCCTATTATATTGGTCTTATGTAGGTAGAGCCAGGAACTGCGAGATCATGGATATCCAGGCCATTTTATATCTGAAAGAGTGCATTGTAAGGAGTCCTATCCTTCCTTTGGCTCTTACATACTTCTGGCCTCCTCTTCCACATAAATAAAACATTTTTAAAAATCTTTATTGAGGGCTAGAGAGATGGCTTAGCAGTTAAGACATTTGCCTGCAAAGCCAAAGGATCCCGGTTCCATTTTCCAGGACCCACAAAAACCAGATGCACAGGGGTACGTATGCATCTGGAGTTTGTTTCCAGGGGCTGGAGGCCTTGATGCACCCATTTTCCCATTCTCTCTCTCTTTCTCTCTCTCTCAATCCCTCTCTCCCTTTTTCCCTCTCTCAAATAAATAAATAATATATTTTTTAAAATCTTTATTGAAAAATTTAACATATGGCAATATTTCACACTGGTCACATTCCCATCTGATTGTACTCTTATGTTCCCTCTCCCCTCCCCCATTCCACTGATGGCCCTCCTCAGTGGGGTTATCAATAATCACTGTAAAGTCATGGATGCACCAGTCAGTCGTCTCTGGGAGGCTGGAGAATGTCTCAGAGTACACCTTCCCCCTCTGTGGCTCTTATATTCATTTTGCTCCCTATTCCACAATCTTCGCTGAGTCCTGATGAGTATATTACAAGTATTTTTGTTGTTGTTTTGTTGTTTTGAGGTACGGTCTCACTCTGGTCCAGGCTGACCTGGAATTAACTATGCATTCTCGGGGTGGCCTCGAACTCTCAGCAACCTCCTACCTCTGCCTCGGGAGTGCCGGGATCAAAGGCGTGCGCCACCACACCAGGCTTTAGTGTTGAGCTCTCAGCAGCCTCTGATTTCTGCTTTGATGACTTCTGACGTTCCTCAGTGTCTGCCACCAGCTCCCTGGAGGAGGCTCTCTGGCTAACAGGGAGAGCAGCGCTCCTGGTTAATCAGTCACTCTAGAATGTTTCCTGGGCCCTGGCTGATGTGATAGAGATGACCTGTCCCGGGCTTTGTACTCACCCTTCTTTCTTTGGTGTTCCCATGGGTCTTGGGTCTTCCCATCTGTAAAAAGCAGCCAATAGGAAGAGTAGCATGGCTCAAAGGGGAAAAACATAGACACTTGGAACAACGTGTGTGTGGGGGGGGGTGAGATTTATTTATTTGAGAGAGAGAGAGAAAGAGGCAGATAGAGAGAAAATGGGTATACCAGAGCCTCCAACCACTGCAAACCAACTCCAGACACATGGGCCACCTTGTGCAGCTGGCTTACGTGGGTGCTGGGGAACTGAACCTGGGTCCTTTGGTTTCGCAGGCAAATGCCTTAACTGCTATGCCATCTCTCCAGCCCTGGAAGATTTTTGATGAGCATAATCTCTTCTTTTAGCCAAAGAACAGCAAAAGCTTCCCTTTAGTCTATGACCTTCCACGTCATGGGCTTCTGACTTGGTTCTCAATACCAGGCATAAACCCTCTGGTCGAGAAGCTTGTTCACTCTTTTGGTGACTTTTATCCCCCAGCAGCTCTCAGAGTGCTTTTCAGCATTACGAGAGCTAGGCAGCAGGGAGCTGGCTATCATCTCAGCATCCATGACCGCAGCCTGTGGTGTCTTCAGCTTATAGGGTCTTACCATTTACTTTTGGTGGACAAACAAGTGCTTTGGTAATGGCCTGCCTTGTTCTGAGGGCCTCATGGGCCTCCCTGAACAATAGCTTACTGTCTGCAGGAACCCAATTGTGGCACTGGGATTTACCCCAACCATGGCCTATGGGTTTTTTTGTTGTTGTTGTTTGTTTGTTTGGGTTTTTTTTGCTTTTTTAATTGACATCTTCCATAATTAAGGACAATAAAAGTCGGGTGTGATGGCACATGCCTTTAATCCCAGCATTTGTGAGGCAGAGGTAAGAGGATCACCTTGACTTTGTGGCCACCCTGAGACTACATAGTTAATTCCAGGTCAGCCTGAGCTAGAATGAGACCCTACCAAAAAAAAAAAAAAAAAGACAATAAACCATGATAATTCCTTCCCCTCCCTGACTTTCCCTTTCACAAATCCTCTCTCCATCATGCTCCCTCCCTCTCTCTATGATTTTGATGTCATCATCTTTTCCTCCTATTATGAGGGTCTTGGGAAGGTAGTGCTAGGCACTGCAAGGTCATGGATGATATCCAGACAAATTTCTGTCTGAATGATTGCATTGTAAGCAGACCTACCCTTCCTTTCTCTATTACATTCTTTCCACCATCTCTTCCACAATGGACCCTGAGCTGTAGAAGATAGAGATACTTCAGTGTTAAATACCTCTCTGTCACTTCTTCTCAGTACCATGGTGTCTTTTGGATCATTCCAGTGGTCACCACTATGTGAAAAGAGAAGCTTCTCTAACCAAAAGTGAGCGCAGCATAAATATATGGGTCTGAACATTAAGTGAAGTGCTTATAGGGCAGTTTGGTGAGCATAATATATGCATTTAGCCAGACAAGAGCAGTCATTTCACTCCTAGAGCTCATGCCCTCCCCCCCCCCACCATAGGCTTTTGATTAGGTTTTCGGTACCAGGCATGGATTCCCTCCCATAAAGCAGACATACAGTCCAATTAGACAGCAGTTGATTTTCCCCATAAGAGACATGCCACTATTGCACCCGTTTGGTCATTTGTCCTGGCTAGCCAAACCTAAGGCTTGCAGTGTCCACTATTTTCACCACTGATGACTTCTGTCTCACAGGGCTGTATGCAATGCAGTGCTTTCAAGCTTTCTGTCAGCTGGTCTACATGAAGGAGGTTATCAGCTCAGTTCCAGCAGGATTTCTCAGTGGACTTGCAGCCCAAGTATGTGGAGTCTTCAGCAATAGGGTCTTACCATCTATTCCTGGTGGGAAATCAAGGGCCTTGACAATGGCCTATGTTTTGGGGGCCTCAGGGACCTCTCTGGCCAACAACTCACTGGAAGGTATCCCATCCCTGGCACTGAAAATTTTCTAGCAACAATCTATGGCTCCTGAGTATTCCATTGTCCAAAAAAGTAGGTTTCCATATGATTTATGTATATCCTCTTAGATTTTGGTTAGTCTTCCCTCCTTTCTTTATTCAATCTCTTCCCCTGACCTCACTTGGGCCTTTTCACCCCCATTAACTATTCTTCTACTTACATATATACAGTACCATCCTATTAAGTACTCCCCTTCCTTCCTCTTCCCTTTATATCTTTTCTAGGTTACTGGCCTTTGCTATTGAGTTTTCCTCCTACTCACACAGAAGTCCAGTCATCAGTAACTAGGATACACATATGAAAGAGAGCATGTGACATTTGGCTTTCCAGGCTTGCGTTACCCCACTTAGAATAATCCTTTCCAGATCCATCCATTTTCCTGTAAATTTCATAACTTCATTTTTCCACTGAGTAAAACTCCATTGTATAAATGTGCCACATCTTCATTATCCACTCATCAGTTGAGGGATATCTAGGCTGGTTCCATTTTCCAGCTATTGTAAATTGAGTGGCAATAAACATGGTTGAGCAAGTATCTCTAAGGTAATGAGATGAGTCCTTAGGATATATGCCTAGGAGTGCTATAGCTGGATCATATGGTAGATCTATTTTTAGCTGTCCTAGGAATCTCCACACTGATTTTCACAATGGCTGGACCAGATTGCATTCCCACAACAGTGTAGAAGGGTTCCTCTTTTTCTGCATTCTCACCAGCACTTATGATCATTTGTTTTCATGATGGTAGCCAATCTGGCAGGAGTGAGATGGAATCTCAATGTAGTTTTAATCTGCATTTCCCTGATGACTAGGGATGTAGAACATTTTTTTAGAAGCTTATATGCCGTCCATATTTCTTCTTTTGAGAACTCTCTATTTAGTTCCATAGCCCATTTTTTAATTGGGTTGTTTGATTTCTTATTATTTAGCATTCTGAGTTCTTTGTACATCCTAGATGTATAGCTGGCAAAGATTTTCTCCAATTCTGTAGATTGCCTCTTTGCTCTATTCACAGTGTCTTTTGCCGTACAAAAGCTTCTTAATTTCATGAGATCCCACGGGTTGATTAGTGATTTTATTTCCTGAGCAACCAAGGTTATATTCAGAAAGTCATTGTCTATGCCAATATGTCGAAGGGTTTCCCCTACTTTTTTCTCTAGCAGTTTCAGAGTTTTGGGTCTGATATTAAGGTCTTTGATCCATATGGACTTGATCCTTGTGCCTGGAGAGAGATAAGGATCTATTTTCATCCTTCTACATATAAATATCCAGTTTTCCCAGCACCATTTGTAAAGAGGCTGTCTTTTCTCCAATGAATATTTTTAGCATTTTTGTCGAAAATCAGATGGCTGTAGATGCCTGGATTTACATCTGGGTCCTCTATTCTGTTCCATTGACCTACATGTCTTTGTGCCAGTACCATGCTGTTTTTGTTACTAAGGCTCTATAATATAAAAAATCAGGTATCAGGTATAATATTAAAATCAGGTATGGTGATACCGCCAGCCTTTTTTTTGTTGCTCAAAATTGTTTTGGCTATTTGAGCAAGAGCGCAACCTATTGCTTGTAAATGAAGATGAGGGGAAGAAAAGAAAAGGAGCCAAGAGAATACAGCCTCGGAGCTGGAGTGGAACCTCGGCCATCGAGGAGGCCTGACTATGGGTCCCTGGATTTGAGCAGGAGAAGTGCCCGCCTGCGGTTAGCATGTGCTGGGTCTTGGCCCCTCGTGGTAATCAAAATAAACCTGGAAAAGGCATGCGGGTAGTTATTGGGCAGGCCTCCTTAAAAAATAACTCTGTCTCCAGAGACTGGAATTTGGCTGCTTCAACATGAAATGCTTCCTTAAAAAATTAAAAGGAACACCAATAGACATCTTGTCAGGGAGAGCTCAACTGCTGACTCCTCTTCCTCTTCAGTGCGGCAACAAATGCTGTGACTGCAAAGGCTTGGAGCAAGCTCAACTTGTTTTTTGTTACTTTTGTTTGGTTTTTTATAAATAATTTATTTTATTTATTTATTTATTTATTTATTTTTATTTTTTGGTTTTTCAAGGTACTGTCTCACTGTAGCTCACCTGAACTAGAATTTACTATGTAGTCTCAGGGTGGCCTCAAACTTATGGTGATCCTACTACCTCTGTCTCCCCAGTACTGGGATTAAAGGTGTGCCCCACCACACCCGACTTAAAATATATTTTTTTAATTTATTCAAGAGAAAGAGGCAGACAGAAAGAGCATAGGCACACCAGGTCCTCCTGCTACTGCAAACAAACTCCAGAACATGTGCCACTTTGTGTATCTGGTGTTACATGATTGCTACGGAATCAAACCCTGGCCATCAGGCTTTGCAAGCAAGTGCCTTTAACAGCTGAACCATCTCTCCAGCCCTGTTGTTTTTGTTTTGAGGCAAGTTCTCACTATATTGCCCAGGCTGGCCTCAAATTTGTAAACATCTTTTCTCAGCCTCCTGCATGCTAGGATTAGCCAGCAAGCCCAGCTTTCCTCACTGAGTGTTTTGTTTTGTTTTGTTTTGTTTTGTTTTGTTTTGTTTTGTTTTGTTTTGTTTTGTTTTGTTTTGTTTTGTTTTCAGGTAAGGTCTCTCTCTAGCTCAGGCTAACCTGGAATTCACTATGTAGTCTCAGGATGGCCTTCAACTTACAGCCATCCTCCTACCTCCTCCTCCCAAAAGCTGGGACTAAAGGCGTGTGCCACCACAGCCAGCTCCAACTGATTTTTGACAAAAGTGTAAAGGCAATTTGATGGGGAAATTATAGTCTTTTCAACCAAGAGTGCCAAAGAACAGCCATTATTTATGTATTTATTTATTTGAGAGAAAGATGCAGATAGAGGAGAGAGAATGGGCATATTAGAGCCTCTAGCCACTGCAAACGAACTCCAGACATATGCACCACCTTGTGCATCTGGCTTACATGGGTACTGGGGAATTGAACCTGGGTCCTTAGGCTTCACAAGCAAGCACCTTACCTGCTAAGCCATCCCTCCAGCCCAAGAACAACTACTTTCACCTTTTCACACCTTATGCAAAATTAACTCACAATTGGGGCTGGGGAAATGGCTCAGAGTTATAAACTTGCAAAGCCTAGGTCCAGCTAGGGTTCAATTCCCCAGCTACCTATGTAAAGCTGGATAGGCATTTTATTTGTCTGCAATAGTAAGAGACCCTATGCACACAGAGACGTACACACATATTTTTTTTAATTTTTTGCTTATTTATTTATTTGAAAGTGACAGAGAGAGAGAGAGAATGGGTGTGCCAGAGCCTCCAGACACTGCAAATGAACTCCAGATGCATGTTCCTCCTTATGCATCTGGCTAATGTGGGTCCTGGGGAATGGAGCCTTGAAACAGGGTCCTTAGGCTTCACAGGCAAGTGCTTAACCACTAAGCCATCTCTCCAGCCCACACATACTTTTTTAATTAACTCAAATTGATCACAATCTCATGTAAAAAAATTAAAAAAAAAAAACATACAAGCAGAGGCTATAGAACTTTTGGGAGCAGTGGAAATATGAGAAAAATCTTTGGAATTGAATACCAGGCTGAGAGTTTTTAGACTTGATAGCCACAGCATAAACCCATAGGAATAAAAAAAAAAAAAAAAAGGTAAATTGGGCTTCAAAGTTAAAAACGTTTGCTCTAAACTGGACATGGTGGTGCACAACTTTAATCCCAGCACTCAGGAGACAGAGGTAGGAGCATCACTGTGAGTTTGAAGCTACCCTGAGACTGCATAGTGAATTCCAGGTCGGCCTGGGCTAAAGCAAGACCCTACCTGGGAAAAAAAAGAAATAGTTAACAACTCCAAATTCTGGAATGTGGAGAAACCGAATCCCTTATAACACTGCAGGTCACCGTGTAAAATGGCACATCCGCTCTAAAAACCAACATACAACCCAGCAATTGTACTTCTGGGAACTTATCCTAAAAAAACTGAAACTTATGTTCACAAAAATTCTCTACAAGAATAATAGCTTTATTCTCACTAGCTCAAAACTGGAGACAATCCAGGTACCTTTCAGTGGGTGAATGGGGAAACAAACTAGGGTGCATCCAGACAGAGGAACACTTTCCAACAATAAAAACAAATGAACTACTGATCTCTGCATGAATCTCCAGAAAATTATGCTGGGTGAAAAAAGCCAATCTCGAAGGTTTACATGCTGTATCATTCTATTTAGTGAACATTCTTGAAATGGCAATATTATAGAAATGGAAGTCAGCCCGGTGGGTGAGTGCCAGGGACAGGGCAGGAAGTCTGTGGCAGGCTACACAGGAACAACACGTGACGTCCTTTAGCTACTGGGGATGTTGGGATCTTCCCTATGTCAATATTCTGAAAGCTGTGATATTTACTGAAGTTTTGCAACATATTACCATTGGAGATGGCACAAAGGAGGTGGAGGCAGGAAAATCAGGCATTCAAAGCCAGCCTGAGCCTACATAGTGAGTTCAGCGCCAGCTTGGACTACATTGAGACTGTCTCAAAAAAAAAAGTTACCCTTGGGGGAAATTAGGTAAAAGGTACATGGGATCTATGTTGTTTGTTTGTTTATTTATTTACTTATTCATTTATTTATTTTGAGGTAGGGTCTCAGTCTAGCCCAGGTTGATCTGGAATTTACTACGTCATCTAAGGCTGCTCTGGAGCTTTTAGCAATCCTATCTCTGCCTCTGGAGTGCTGGGATTAAAGGCGTGCACCACCACACTAGGTCTATGTTTTATTTTTTACAGCTGTATGTCTTCTGTCAACAACGATCCCAAAATAAAACATTTAATTTTTAGCATGTAAAATGTTGTGTGTGTTTTTTTTTCCCCCAGCCCCAGGCTTTGGGGACCAAACCCATGCTTGCAAAAACAGTACTTGCTTTGTTTAGGAAAAAAGGTCTCACAAAACTGGTAGGTCTGAAACTCGATGTGTAGCCGAGGGTGACCTCCAACGCCCAATCCTCCAGCCACCACCTCCTGAGAGTTGGGATTACAGGTGTGCTCCATAAGGTTGCTTTTTAAGCATTCAGCTTTTAAGGGAAACATGAGTAGGCACCCCGAGATTTTCTTGATAATGACAGCAGAAAGGAGTTTCTGGGTATTTTCTTAGGAAACTGGAATGCGGTTGCATAGGCGCACGAACCCACCGTGGCCCCTGCCTCCATCCCGAGGCCGGGAGTCGAACCCGCGCCGCACCCCCCCCCCACCCACACCCCATCCCCGGACTGTGGCGCTTTCTCCCATCCGGCTCTATGGGGAGCCGCACCTAGACACGAGGCGACCTTTTCTTCCAGGTCCTCCTCAACCCCGCTCGGCCACGAGGGAGGCTGGCGTCTACTCCCGGGCATACAGGAAGCCTGTGCCAGGGGCACAGGCAGGCCAGGGTGGCGGAGTGACCAGATGTTGGCTGAAGGTGAGATGGAAAGAAGAGGAGCTCTGGACCTGGTCGTGGCCCAGCCCAGCGCTGCAGCTAGACTGATTGATTGAATGCACTTGTTCTGTAGTTTCCATGGTTTTAAAATTGGCTGTCAATGTCTGGGGTCTGTGGACAGTACTAAATAAATTAACATGTAATTTTACATATGTGATATCTAGCCCAAAGTTTCTTTTTCTAAATTTTTTTTTAATTTTTGTTTAATTTTATTTACTTATTTGAGAGCGACAGAGAGAGAAAGAGGCAGAGAGAGAGAGAGAGAATGGGCGTGCCAGGGCCTCCAGCCACTGCAAACGAACTCCAGACGCATGCGCCCCCCTTGTGCATCTGGCTAACGTGGGACCTGGGGAATCGAGCCTTGAACCGGGGTCCTTAGGCTTCATAGGCAAGCGCTTAACCGCTAAGCCATCTCTCCAGCCCTCTTTTTTCAAATTTTTATTAACAACTTCCATAATTATAAAAAATATCCCATGGTTGAGGCTGGAGCTTGCCTGTGAAGCCTAAGGGCCTCCGTTGGAGGCTTGATTCCCCAGGACCCACGTAAACCAAATGCACAAGGGGGCACATGCATCTGGAGTTCATTTGTAGTGGCTGGAGGCCCTGCCACGCCCATTCTCTCTCTCTCTTCCTCTGCCTCTTTCTCTGTCACTCTCAAATAAATTTTTTAAAAATCCCATGGTAATACACTCCCTCCCCCCACTTTCCCCTTTGAAACTCCATTCTCCATCATATCCCCTCCCCATCTCAATACATCTCTCTTTTATTTTGATGTCATGATCTTTTCCTCCTGTTATGATGGTCTTGTGTAGTAGTGTCAGGCACTGTGAGGTCATGGATATCCAGGCCATTTTGTGTCTGAGGGGAGCACGTTGTAAGGAGTCCTACCCTTCCTTTGGCTCTTACATTCTTTCTGCCACCTCTTCCGCAGTGAGTAGACCAAAGTTTTATATAAAGTTTGGTGTTAAATATCCCTGGAGTTCTCTACCTCCCTTTCTCTCTCTCTCTCTCTCTCTCTCTCTCTCAAATAAAATAAAATGAAATAAAAATTTTTTAAAGATTAAAAAGGTCTGGAGAGATGGCTTAGTGGTTAAGACCCTTGCCTGCAAAGACAAAGGACCCAGGTTCGACTCTCCAGAACCCACATAAGCCAGATGCATAAAGGGGCACACACATCTAGAGTTCATTTGCAGTGGCTAGAGGCCCTGGGGTGCGACCATTCTCTCTCTCTCTCTCTACCTGCCTATTTCTGTATCTCTTTCACACATAAATAAAAATAAAATATAGTGAATTCCAAGTCAGCCTGGGCTAGAGTGAGACCCTACCTCGAAAAAACAAAAAAAGGGGGGACCTGGAGAGATGGCTTAAGCAGTTAAGGCTTTTGTCTGCACAGACTGCAAAGCCAAAGGACCCAGGTTTGATTCCCCAGGACCCACGTAAGCCAGATGCACAAGGTGGCACATGCTTCTGTAATTCATTTAACAGTGGCTGAAGGTCCTGGTGTGCCCGTTCTCTGTCTCTATCTATATCCCTCTTTCTCTATCTCCCTCTTTCTATCTCTCTCTCAAATAAATTAGATTAAAAGTCACTGGAGGTCTGGAGAGATGGCTTAGGAGTTAAAGCACACTTGGTGGCACATGTGTTTGGAGTTCATTTGCAGTGGCTACAAGCCCTGGCATACCCATTCTCTATCTGACTCTCTCAAATCTCTCAAATAAATTAACAAATATAATTTTTTTAAAAGTCATTTGAAAGCCGGGTGTGGTAGCATACGCCTTTAACCCCAGCACTCGGGAGGCAGAGGTAGGAGGATCGCCATGAGTTCAAGGTCACACTGAGACTACATGGTGATCCTACCTCAAAAAAAAATTATTTATTGAGGCAGAAAATGAGTATGGGCATGCCAGAGCCTCCTACCACTGCAGACAAAATCCAGACACATGCACCACTTTGTGTACCTGACTTTATTTGGGTACTAGGAAGTCAAACCCAGGCAGTCAGGCTTTGCAAGCAAGAGCCTTTAACCACTGTGCCATTTTTCCAGCCCCGCCCAACCATAATTTGTTAAGTTATTAAGTTACCGCCAACTCCAAAAAGAAGCTTTGGGCCAGGCATGGTGGTGCACGCCTTTAATCCCAGCACTCAGGAGGCAGAGATAGAAGGATCTCTGTGAGTTCGAGGCCACCCTGAGACTACATAGTTAATTCCAGGTCAGCTTGAGCCAGAGTGAGACCCTACCTTGAAAAACCAATTCAACACCCCCCCCCCGCCAAAAAAAAAGAAAGAAAGAAAAGAAAAAGAAGAAGCAGCAGCAGCTTTGGGCTGAAGAGAGGGCCCAGTGGTTAAGGTGCTTGCCTGCAAAACCTAAGGACCCATGTTCTACTCTCCAGATCCCATGTTAGCCAGATGCACAAAGGTGAGGAAAGTGCAAGGTCGTACATGCCCACTAGGTGGCGCAAGTGTCTGGAGTTCAATTTCAGTGGCTGAGGCCCTGGCAGGTCAATTCTCTCCTCTGTCTCATTCTCTCTCACTCTGTCTCTCTAAAATAAAAAAAAAGAAGCTTCTCTGACCAAAGATGAGAGCAGCACTAATAACGTAAATGATAATAATAAATAACGACGTTTGTTTAGCCAAGTAACATTAGTAGCTTCCCTCTCAGAACCTATGACCTCCCAGCCATAAGTTTTTGACTAGGACTAGGTTTTTTTTTCTTCTTCTTTTTTTGTCTGTTTGTTTATTTGTTGTTGTTTTTCTGAGGTAGAGTCTCACTCTAGTTCAGGCTGACCTGGAATTCACTGTGTAATCTCAGGGTGGCCTCAAACTCCTCAAACTCATGGTGATCCTCCTACCTCTGCCTCCTGAGCACTGGGATTAAAGGTATGTGCCACCACACCCAGCTTTTTTTTAATTTAATTTAATTTTATTTTTGAGGTAGGGTCTCACTATAGCCCAGACTAACCTAGAATTTACTATGTAGTCTCAGGGTGGCCTCGAACTCACAGCGATCCTCCTACCTCTGCCTCCCAAGTGCTGGGATTAAAAACATGTGCCACCACTCCTGGCTTGTTTTATTTATTTGTGAGCCGAGGGGTAAAGGATGGGTATGTCAGGGTCTCTTGCCACTGCAAAAGAACTCCAGATGCATGGCTTTATATGGGTACTAGAGAATTGAACCCAGGCCAGCAGGCTTTGCAAGCAAGTACCTTTAACTGTTGAGCCATCTCCCCAGCCCTTTGTTGTTCCTTTTTGTTTTGGAGGCAGGGTCTCACTCTAGCCCAGGCTGACTTGGAACTTACTCTGTAGCCCAGGATGGCTTTGAACTCATAGCAATTCTCCTACCTCAGCCTCCTGCATGCTGGAATTACACGCATGAACCACCACACCCACATGGTCCATGACACGTTGACGTGGCCAGTTCTTCAGCAGGAGACATTTAAAGTAAACTGCGGGGAAACAATGCTCTGGGCCTCAACATACAGTCCTTTGGGGCCACCACCCACTAAGGCAGTAGAGCCAGGAGGTCTCTGCCAAATCGACCCCTTCCCCCATGGTCCACCCTCTGAAGATCTGAAAAATCATATGTTCACATTGTCGAGCTCCTTCCCGGCCCTTCCCACACACGCCTGTGTTCAGGACCTGCTCTGTGTCTATTGCTCTAGCTAATGATTTACACTCAAGGCCAGATTAAGGAACTGGGAAGCCCATGTGGGCAAGGGGGGGGGGCAGGTAGAGATGTGGAAGCCACTCAGGTGTAGCGAGTGATTTATAGCCCCTGTAGCCCGGCCCGAGCCCTCCCCCACCCTCAGTTCCTTCCACCAATGACTAACATTGCTCCTGCCCCTTCACTCCTCCTGAAAGCCACTGCCCCGTCCAGGAAACCCCGTACCCATCACTGCCAACCCCCAGTTATGTGAATCTAAAGAGGGATTTTTCAAACTGAGGAATATGATTAGAAAAATTGGCTATATGAAATGTTTTCTGGGGGTAGGAAGTTAGCTTCGTTGGTAAAGTGCTTGCCTAGGAAGCATGATTTACATGGTACACGTATTTACATAGTGCATGTGTTTACACAGCATCCATGTAAATGCTGGGTGTGGTATTGTGTACCCATAATCCCAGCACTGGGAAGGCAGAAACAAATAGATCCCTGGGGCTCCCTGGCCAGCCAACCTCGCCCAGTTGGTGAGAGACAATGAGAGACCCTGTCTCCCAAAAGAGATGATGGCAAACCAGAGGATGACACCCACCCAACATTGTCCCCTGGCCTCCACATGCACATGTCCCCATGTGCACACACAGGTACGAACATTCACACATGGGTACACACATATACACAAACACACATACATAAATATTTTCTAATGAATACACAGAACAGGGTTGGATAAAGCAGGCCAGAATACGTCCCCTGTGGTCAGTGTGAGCATCGTCATTCTGTTCCTTTACTTTTGTTGTTGTCGTCTTTGTTTTTCGAGGTAGGGTCTCACTCTAGCCCAGGCTGACCTGGAATTCACTATGTAGTCTCAGGGTGGCCTCAAACTCACAGCAATCCTCCTACTTCTGCCTGGAACTCACTCTGTAGTCTGAGGCTGGCCTCAAACTAATGTAATGGCAATCCTCCTACGTCTGCCTCCCAATAGCTAAGATTAAAGACATTCACTACAACACCTGACTTTTGTTTTCTTTTTCAGAAGGGAAAAAAGAAAAAGGTGACCCTGATTTGTAACATCTTCCAACTTTCAGTTTCTAGAGTGTAAATATTCCCCCATGGTTGATCTCAAACTACTATTAGGGATTTTTTTAAAATATCTTTATTTATTTGCAAGCAGAGAGAGAAAGAGAGTGAGAGAGAAAATTAGCATGCCTGAGCCTCTTTCTGCAGCAAAGGAACTCCAGATGCATGCCCTACTTTTTTTTTAAATTTTTTTAATTTTTATTTATTTGAGAGCAACAGAGGGTGAAAGAGTGAGTGAGAGAGAGAGAGATTGAGAATCGGCGTGCCAGGGCTTCCAGCCACTGCAAATGAACTCCAGACGCCTGCACCCCCTACTTTTGTGTATCTGGCTTTACATGGTAACTGGGGTATCAAACTCAGACAAACAGACTTTGCAAGCAAGTGTCTTTAACCACTTCGCAGCCCCTCCTAGTAGTTTAATTATGGCAAGTGAAATTTCCAAATTTGGCAATCTACTATCTCCAACTTTTACATACACGACTGTGTGAATGAATAAGACATAAAGAATAGCCCGTGATGGGCTGGAGAGATGGCTTAGCGGTTAAGCGCTTGCCTGTGAAGCCTAAGGACCCCGGTTCGAGGCTCGGTTCCCCAGGTCCCACGTTAGCCAGATGCACAAGGGGGCGCACGCGTCTGGAGTTCGTTTGCAGTGGCTGGAGGCCCTGGCGCGCCCATTCTCTCTCTTTCCCTCTATGTGTCTTTCTCTCTATGTCTGTCGCTCTCAAATAAATAAATAAAAAATGAACCAAAAAAAAAAAAGAGTATTAAAAAAAAGAATAGCCCATGAGACATGGTGCAGAGCACTCTAGGAGAACAGAGGGATCTTTTGACATACCTATATTAGCTAAGCACGATGGCTCACGTCTGCAATTCCAGCACTGAGGAGGCAGAGGCACGCTAGCTAGGTCTACATAGCAAGTTCCAGGCCAGCCATGACTACACAGTGAGAGAGACCCTGGAACTCACAAGGCAGCTGGATTGCCATACATGTGTGGTCTTCATGGTGAGTGCTAGGCTAGCTGGAGTTACATAATGAGACCCAGTCTCAAAAACAAACAACAAAAACCAAAGATGGATAAAGGCTTGTGAATATTAGCATCTTGAGCTGGGCATGGTGACACACACCTTTAACCCCAGCACTTGGGAGGCAGAAGTAGGAGGATCACCATGAGTTCAAGGCCACCCTGAGACTACATAGTGAGTTCCAGGTCAGCCTGGGCTACAGCGAGACCCTACCTTGAAAGTAAAAATAGTTTTTAATATTTTATTTGAGAGCAAGAGAGAAAGAGGCAGATAGAAAGAGAGGAAATGGGCACTCCAGGGCCTCTAACCACTGCAAAGGAACTCCAGATGCATATGCCACTTTGTTTTTTGTTTTTTGTTTTTCCTGAGGTAGGGTCTCACTCTGGCCCAGGTTGACCTGGAATTCACTATGTAGTCTCAGGGTGGCCTCGAACTCACAGTGATCCTCCCACCTTTGCCTCCCGAGTGCTGGGATTAAAGGTGTGTGCCACCACGTCTGGCTGCATATGCCACTTTGTGTATCCAGCTTTAAGTGGGTACTGGGGAATCAAACCTGGGTCCTTTGGCTCTTCAGGCAAGCACCTTAACCACTGAGAAATCTCTCCAACCGTCTAGGAGCCTTTTGAAGGCCTCAGCCCAAGTCATTCTAGCCAGAGAAAAATCTCCATATGTTAGTAAATATGCCATTATGAATATGTTATTATAAATAATGCATAAGGAAGATGTGCTGGATGTGGTGGTTCATGCCTGTAATATCAGCTCTCCTGAGGCTGAGGAAGGAGTATCACCAAAAGTTCCAGGCCAATCTGGGCTATAGCAGACCCTGCCTCAAATAAATAAATGATTAATGAAGCATTTAGAAGGAACATTGAATGGGAAATTCCAGCAAGTTTTGAAACATTTCCTGGTGTAGATATCACATAGCATTCCTCAGTCATCCAATTAGTCTTTGTAAAGAGAAAGTTGATAAAACTATAAATCTTGCTGTCTTTTAGGAATGCTCAGTGAAAATATTTATAGGCCCCAAGCACTGCTTAGGACCTATCCTTTGAAGAATTTGGCCATCTACCCCTGGGGTCACGCTTGCATCCCCCTCCCCATGTTCATTCCCTGGTGTCTATAAGTGGAGCATCTTAAACCCAAGGCTAGACCCTCAGTTTTAGTAGTAGCTGATTCAAAACACAGAATATTCAAATAAAAATTCACAATACTGGAGCTGCAGAGATGACTTAGCAGTTAAAAGCACTTACCAAAAAGAAAGAAAGAGCCGGGCATGGTGGCACACACCTTTAATCCCAGCACTCGGGAGGCAGCGCTGTGAGTTCAAGGCCACCCTGAGACTCCATAGTGAATTCCAGGTCAGCCTGGGCTAGAGTGAGACCCTACCTCGAAAAAGAAAAAAAAAAAGAAAGGAAGGAAGGAAGGAAGAAGAAAAGAAAAAGAAAGAAAGAAGAGAAAAGGGAAGGAAAGGAAAGGAAAAAAAAAGAAAAACCGGAAGTAGTGGTGCATACCTTTAATCCCAGCACTTGGGAGGATGAGGTAGGAGAATCACCATGAGTTTGAGACCAGCCTGAGAATATCCAGGTCAGCCTGGGCTAAAGCAAGACTCTACCTCGAAAGAAAAAAATAAAAGAAAGAAAGAAAAAGAAAAATGGGGGAATTGCTTGCTTGCTTGGATAAAGGCTTGTGAATATTAGCATCTTGAGCTGGGCATGGTGGCACACACCTTTAACCCCAGCACTTGGGAGGCAGAAGTAGGAGGATTGCCATGAGTTCAAGGCCACCCTGAGACTACATAGTGAGTTCCAGGTCAGCCTGGGCTACAGCGAGACCCTACCTCGAAAATAAAAATAGTTTTTAATATTTTATTTGAGAGCAAGAGAGAAAGAGGCAGATAGAAAAAGAGGAAATGGGCACTCCAGGGCCTCTAACCACTGCAAAGGAACTCCAGATGCATATGCCACTTTGTTTTTTGCAAAGCCTAATAGCCCAAGTTTGATACCCTCGTACTCATGAAAAGCCAGATGCAAAAAGTGGGGCATGTATCTGCACTTTGTTTGCAGCAGTTTTACGCTGCAGCATGCCCATCATACTCACTCTCTCTGCCTCCCCATCTCTTTCTCAAATGAATAAATATTTTGAGAAAATCATAACACAAGACATAAGAATACAAGAAGATCACAAGGTTTCGGCTGCAGGTGTTCAGGGGAAGGGCTGTGACCATGACTTGAGCGGAAGCGGAACCCAAGGAACCCTGGGTCTGCTACAGGGACAGAGCTGTATAATCAGATGAAAAACTACAGTGAGCCGGTGCGGTGGCGCACGCCTTTAATCCCAGCACTCGGGAGGCAGAGGTAGGAGGATCGCCGTGGGTTCGAGGCCACCCTGAGACTGCATAGTGAATTCCAGAGGTCAGCTTGGGCTAGAGTGAGACCCTACCTTGAAAAACCAAAAAGAACAAGGAAAAAGAAATTAGAGCGAACAACATTCCTGCGATTCCAGAGCTTAGCAAGCACGCAGTAGCGACTCAATAAGCGCAAGCTCGTTGCCTCTGCTTGAGTGAGGTGACCAGGGTCCCAGGGACTGAGTCCTTGCTCCCGGCTGCAGCGCTAGCAAGAGGATGTGGGTAGGCAAATGCCAAGCCTCAAGCAGTACATCACTGGGGAGATAACCTTGGGATGGCAGGAGCAGCCAGCCGTGCAGTGAGGCTAACCTGAGCCAAAAGCACCAACAAAAGGGTCTTGTCTCTGCAGGTGTTATCAGGGCACTGCCCAAAGCCCAGGCAAAGATAAGGAATAAAATCCTCCCTGAAGGCCATGGTTCTGCCCAGCAAGCTCTCAGAACCCTGTTGCCCACTTTGGTGTTGCCTTGAGCCCTGCCTAGCACCAGACCCAGTCACGCGGCATTCCCGAGGGTTTCAAGAGTCCTCTGTTGGCTGGTCAATATTGTTCTGGCCAAATTGAAGCGTTCCTGGCATCCCTAGAGCTGCCTGTCATCTGACCCCATTTCCAGGTCTGTTTCTCCACATCCCAGGCCTTCCAAGTGGAGGGATGGCTTAGTGGTTAAGGCGCTTGCCTATGAAGCCTAAGGACCCACATTCAACTCTCCAGATCCCTGTGTAAGCCAGATGCACAAAGGTAAGGCATGCGCAATATCATAAATGCCCACTAGGCGGCGCAAGTGTCTGGACAGTGACAGGCCCTGGAACGCCAATTCTTTCTCCCTCTCTCACTCTCTCTAAAAGAAAAGAAAAAAGGAAAAAAAAAAAAAAAAAAGATCCTTCCAAGTAATGCAATAGCATGCTTAAAGGGCAGAATAAGACTAGAGATGTAGTATCTGCCTAGCATATAGGAGGCATTGGTTTCCATTCCCAGCACCATGGGAGGGACAGTATAGTATTAATCTCTTATCCAAACATTCCACTCTCCAGAAAGTTCTGGGTAACTCACTTGTAAAACCTGCCATGAGGCTATTTGTAAATTTTATGTATCCTGCTTAACATGAATATTTATATACTGACTATCTGCAGCAATATTAAATATGACTGATTCTGGGATTCCAGCGCCACCCAATACCCTGCTGTGGTCTTCCTGATTGTACGTTATATGTGCCACATTTCCTAAGATCCAGAAAATTCTGAGTCCTGAGAATCATCTGGATCCCAGAATTCCTTTAAGGGATGATGGACTTGAAGTCTAAACCCAGGCTTAAATTTAGAATTTAGGAGCTTAAATGACTGTTTGGCCCAGAGATGTACAGGCAAGATGGAGCCCTGGAGCTGATGGTGAGAAGATGATGAAGAGACAGGGTGGGCAACTGGACGCCTTGGAGTAGTGACCACTAAGCAGGGGCACACAGGCGGTGTCCCTGGGATTGGGTATGCCTGCTGGCACACAGGTGGTGTTCCTGGTGTAGAGTATATCTGCTGCTCACCAGCCTTGGCCTTGCCTTTCGCCTTCTAAAGCCAGATCTTGAGTAACATGTCTGGGTGAAAGGAGTTTAATATTGTTCTTTTGAGGTGGGGTCTCACTCTAGTGCAGGCTAACCTGGCACTCACTCTATAGCCCCAGACTGGCCTCCAGCTCACAGTGATCATCCTACTACAACCTCAGTGTTGGGACAAAAGGTGTGCATCTTTGGAAGAACAGTTTGTTATTGTTGTTGTTTTGTTTTGTTTTTCGTGGTAGGGTCTCACTCTAGCCCAGGCTGACCTGGAATTCACTATGTAGTCTCAGGGTGGCCTCGAACTCATGGTGATCCTCCCCACCTCTGCCTCTCAAGTGCTGGGATTAAAGGCTTGAGCCATCACACCCAACTTGGAAGAACTTTTGAAGGACCCTCCCCCCCACAAACACACACACATACCTCTGACCTGGATCTCTGGTGCAAATGAGAAGACTAAGCATGAAGCACACTCAAGAACTCAATTTTGATTGTTCTCTTGCCCACCGCTGTCCTGTGCCAGGCCCCTCTGGGCAAGTCAGCACATGAATGACAATGTCAAGGACAGTCAGGGAAAGGCAGAAAGTACACATAAAATAAAAATGAAAATTAGACTGAGAAGATTCAAGCAAGATTTGAGAGGAGAACTCAGCCTAGAGGAAAACAGCTGAGGCCATAAGAAAGTGCCTCGGGCCACGCAAGACGTCAGGAGCTCCAGGTCAGGCTGATCCACTGTGGAGTTCATTTGCAGTGGCTGGAGGCCCAGGCATGCCCGTATCCATTCATATTCTATCGCTGTCCTTACAAATAAATTTAAAAAAAATTTTAATGGGGCTGGAGAGATGGCTCCAAAGTTAAAGGTGCTTGCTTGCAAAGTCTAACAGCCTGAATTTGATTCCCCAATACCCATGTAAGGCCAGATGCACAAAGTGGCCCATGCATCTGGAATTCATTTACAGTGGCAAGAGACCCTGGTGTGCCCATATTTTCTCTCCCTCCTTGTAAATAAATAATTTAGAAAGGGCCGGGGAAATGGATTAGCAATTAGGGCATTTGCCTGTGAAGCCTAAGGACCCTGGTTCAATTCCCCAGGTCCCATGTAAGCCAGATGCACAAGGGGACACATGTGTCTGGAGTTCGTTTGCAGTGGCTGGATGCCTTGGCGTGCCTATTCTCTTTCTCTCTATCTGCCTCTCTCTTTCTCTCAAATAAATAAAATATTTAAAATAATAATAATAATAATTTAGACAAAAAAAAAAACAATACTAGAGAAGCCATTGCCTCCACCCCCATCTTGGAGAATATTTATTACCTTGCATTCCCTTGAACCCAGAAATCAGTGCCAAGGTGCTTCCCTTCCCAGGACCTGACTTCTGAGGGTAGAGATGGAGGTCTGTGAAGCCAGGGTCTGGGAACAAATCACCAGACAACAAGGAGACAATGTGAGAACATCTGTGACTGGATCGAGCCTGGGGGGGGTCCCCATGGCCACTGCGCTCGCTCCACAGGTGCTCTCGGCTCCTGAACAGCACCCTCCAGCTTCTCCATCCCCTACTCCCTCCTTGTAGAATCGGCTGAGATAAGAATGCACAAGCCAGGGGCCTAGGTGACGAGTCCTTCCCTGAGGGGCCAGGCCCTCTGGCCCAGAACAGCTCACTCTGTACCGTGCGCGCTACCCGGGAGGCAGGGGAGGCTTTGGGCCCTAGATCCAAGGTAGACGAGCACAGGGAGACCCTTTGGCCAAGTGTGGACATATGGGCTGAATAACCCCAGGACTGGGAAACGGGGAAGGCTGTTTGTCATGGTTCCCACGGTGCACCCATGCTGGTCAGGTGAGGGCAAGAAACATCAGTGTAGGCCCCTCATTTTCCTACGTAACAGTGCAGTTTGCTCCCAGTGTTATCTTCGAACCCACACACCCTCACCACTCCCTCCCAGCTCTACAATCTTTCTGGCTTCTCATTGTCATCTTAATCCCTGCACTCTATCTTCTCCCCACCCCCACTCTTGCCTCCTCTCTGGCTGCTCCTGGGAACAGCTTCCCACTGGGAGGGGTTCCCACGGCTTTTTACCACGTGCCACGCTCCTCTCAGGGCCCAGTGCGCCCTCCTTCCAGAAGTCTTCCTCCTAGAGCAGGCCTCAGGCTCCTCCTCTGGCACATCTCTGTGGCATTGTCACCACGCACAGTCTGTTCCTCTGTCACCTGAGAGGCAGCCGGTATCAAGATTAGCAGAGAGCTCTGAATTGAATGAACGCTGCACTGATGCCATGATCTGCCGGCTCTACCTTCCTAGAAGGGACAGGAAACAGACTCCTAGTCAGAACTGGAGAGATGTCCATACACTGATGAAAACGAGAGTCCCCCCACCTCGCAGGTTCTGAGGATAGGCCCTGTGTAAAGAGGACACCATATACCATTTGTGTAACATAACTCGTTGTATAGCCCTTTTATGGGAAGATATGTTGCCGTGGTAACTAAAACTTTTCAATTTAGTTCTACTTTTATGATGTGAATGAATGCTACATTTTATTATTATTACCAGGTCAGTACTATTTTTATACTTTATTAAGCAACAGGGGATTTTAGTTTAATAGGCTCAAAATAAAAAGCTCTTGATGGAACAATTAAAACCAAATCACTAACATTCTTTACAGGAAAATCCCCACGACTAGTGCCACAATAATTTCTATAGAAATATCTAAGGTCATTGTTAGATTTTTGAAGACACCTCATTGGGTCAGAATGACCTTTCATATCATTCTCACCTACCTGGAGTACCCACCATTATTTGTAACTATTAAGCCACACTAAATATGTTTGTAACCAGCATTGTGATATATTCTGTACTTGTATTGCTAAAAATAAATTATTGACCTAATAAATATAGTGCTCCTGCATTCCTACAGGGGAAAACAAAGTGGACACCATAAGGATGCCAAAAGAGGCCTCCAGACAACTGAGACAGGGAGTCAGCCTGTGGGGGCTGCAGGGGACCCAAACCAAGTCTTGGAAAAGAATGTGGAGCCCCTCCACTCCTTGGAGGAGGGCAGTCTTATCTGATGTTTACATTCCAGAGAGTCCTGCAGCTTCTCATCTTCCCCTCCTTCCCAGGGAAGGTCTCACTCCAGCCCAAGCTGCCCTTGGAATTTACTCTGCTCCAGACTGGTCTCAAACTCAAAGAGACCCCTTCCTGTGCCTCCCAAGTCAGGTGGACCTCTTCTCTCCCACACAGTCTTGTGCTACATCCTTCAGTCGAGGGCCGCCCCCCTCAAAACATCCTGAACACAGTCCCTCCAGCTCCTTCCCCACTCCCTGTCTCACAGCTAACATTATCCCGGTCAGAGGGGTCAGAGGTCAGCACTCAACCTGCCTCCTCCTCCCCCCACGCCCTCTTCACTCTATTCCAGACTGGCCCCAGCTCCCCTCGCTCCAACGAGCTGTGCTAGCCTGAGACATCCATGTCAGGGGCCTCCGACACCCCTGTGCTCCCTGGCCTCAGCTCCCAGCAGCTGAGTGCTCCCTCCCCTCTCCCCAGACGCGCTCTCGCCCTGGGCTCCCTGCAGCTTCATGCTGGCTTTGCCGTCTGCGTCTGTGTCCTCCAGCTACTGTCTTCCCCCTGACTGTGATGTTGACGTCCTCAGGACTGGCCCTGGGCTCTGCTCTCTCATGAACTCATTCTCAAATCATTCCACCTACTGTCATGTGTTTTGGGGTTGCTATTTTTTTGTTGTTTTTTCAAGGTAGGATCTCGCTGTAGCTCAGGCTGATCAAGGTGGCCTCGAACTGGCGGCGATCCTCTTACCTCTGCCTCCTGAGTGCTGGGATTAACGGCATACACCACCATGAGAGAGAGAGAGAGAGAGAGAGAGAAAGAACTGGTGCACCAGGGCCTCCAGCCACCACGATCGAACTCTGGACACATGCACCATCTTGTGTACATGTGCAACCTTGCGTATTAGCGCCTTAACCGCTAAGCCATCTCTCCAGCCCTAGAATGACAATTTTAAAAGGACAGCTGAAGGTGGCTCTCCAAAGCTCCAGACTTCCCCTGGTCCCCTAGCAGGTTCTTGCATCTGGCTTACAAGGGATCTGAAGAGTCAAACGTGGGTCTTTAGACTTCATAGTCAAGCATCTTAACAGCTGCTAAGCCATCTCTTCAGCCCTGTCATGGTTTTAACTGCATCTTCTAATACATCTCCTAAGCTCCAAAACAGTCTGTGCTTTTTTTGTTGTTTTGTTTGGTTTTTCCTTTTGCATGCAGGTGTGATGTGTGTGCATGTACATGTGTGTGTGTAGGCTATAGGTCCACATCAGGTTTCTTAAACACTTTCCACATTTAAAAAAATATATTTATTTGGGCTGGAAGGATGGCTTAGTAGTTAAGGCGCTTACCTACAAAGCCAAAGGACCCAGGTTCAATTCCCCAGGACCCACATTAGTCAGATGCACAAGAGGGCGCACACATCTGACGTTCGTTTGCAGTGGCTGGAAGCCCTGATGTGTTCATTCTCTCTCTCTCCTGTTATGAGCATGTAAGGACCAGCATATGGTCCAGGGACAGTTTAGATAAATAAGTTTTTTTTCTTTGTGTGTGAGAGTAAAAATGCAAAGTCAAACTTTGTAAGCAAAAACTAAGAGTAAGCTGAGTACAATGACATAGTAAGAGATTAGCAGAAGGTGTGTGTGGAACCCTAGATAAGTAGTGGAAAATACAAAAACCCCAGCTGCTCAGCAGCCGTTGTCCCAGTCCTCCCGACACTATGACTGACTGAACGGCTGCTCAGCAGTCCGGACTGAGACCTCTGCGAGACGCATCACCGATCCGAATTCATCTGCCCGACACGCTGTCCGAACGACCGAGACTCGCCTTGAAACACCGCGAACCGAGAGAAAAGTCGGAGCACGGACCCGCGCCACCAGGTTGTAAAGTGCCAGAAATCTCGAAGACCGAGTCTCGCGTTGCGACCGAGTCTCGCGTTACTGCGTCCCAAGTCTCGCGTTATCAGGTTGTATACATGTTAGACTCGTTAGAAATATTCTTGTGTTAGTAGTGATGAATATAGTTTGGTTATATATTATATTAGCTATAATATTAGTTGTGATAGTTTGGACTTGCTTGTGTGTGACTTTCATCCCAGTAAACTCCTTTGCGAGTACACCAGTGTCTGAGTATTATTGACCTTCGTGGGCGGAATCCTCTCAACCAATCATCTTTGAGAGTGCTCGCGACACTCTCCTCCCCACTTCTCTGTCAAATAAATAAATAAATAAAATATTTTAAATATATATATATTTATTTGAAAGCAGAGAGAGACAGAGAGAATGGGTGTGCAAATGAACACCAGACACTTGTGTCACTTTTTGGGTCCAGTTTATGTGGATGGCTTAGGAACTGAATTCCAGCTGGAAGGCTTTGCAAGCAAGTGCCTTGAACCACTGAGCCATCTTCCTAGTCCCTTCCACCTTACTTTTTGAGACCAAGGCACTCGTAGAACCTAAAGTTCACCAATTAGCAGCCCTAGAAATCTTTCTATCTTTAGCTTCTTTGTTCGGGAATTACAGGCATGTGTCATCATGCCTGGCTACACAACTGTCTGCTTGGTGCCCACTTCTAGATGTCTCTCAGGTGTCTCATAGTTAACCTGCTCAAAACTAAATTATTAGCTGGGTGTGGTGGTGCACGCCTTTGATCCCAGCACTTGGGAGGAAGAGGTAGGAGGATCGCCAGGAGTTCAAGGCCACCCTGAGACTCCATAGTGAATTCCAGGTCAGCCCGGGCTAGAGCGAGACCCTACCTCAAAAAAAAAAAAAAAATCAGTCTCCTCACATCCTTCATCTACTCAGAGTCCTTCAGTGGTCTGTCTGGAAAGTGTCCCAACCATGTGGCCCTCTGATTCCAGTCCACTGTCTCCCAGTTCACAAACCTTCAGCTACAGTAGAAATCACTGAGTTCTTCTGACCAACCATTTTTCTAGCCCAATCACCTTGGATTCAGCCCTCTGCCAGTTGCTCTTCACACATCCACCACCACCTCCCCCACACACACACCTCACTCAGCCCCTCCCACCTCACCCTCAAGGCTCTCTCCCTCCTTCCAAGGCCTTGGTGGTCAAACAGTACTCAACATTGGGGAAGAAGAGACGATACAGGGAGCAAGTGAGGCTTGGAGCAAGAACCTGCTAGGGGAGCAGAGGAAGTCTGGAGCTTTGGAGAGCCACCTTGAGCTGTCCTTTTAAAATTGTCATTCTAGGGCTGGAGAGATGGCTTAGCAGTTAAGGCGCTTGCCTCCAAAGCCTAAGGAACCAGGTTCCATTCCCCAGTAACTTTGTAATCCAGATGCACAAGGTGGAGCATGTGTCTGTGGAGTTTGTTTGCAGTGGCTTGGAGGTCTTGGTGTGCCCATTCTCTCCCTCCCTCTCTCTCTCTCTCTCTCTTTCTCTCTCTCTCTCCCTTTGTCTCTATCTCAAATAAAAATAATAAATTATTTTTAGTTAAAATTGTCATTCTAAGCTCTGGATCTGTTTAATTATTCTACTTCATCCGGAATACTTCATTGTTATAGCTGTGTATTTTATTGACTGGTAGCTGATGGTATATTGCTGGTTGACTCAACTGGGCATGCAGAAGCACCTCTGCCCTCTGGTGGCCTTTCTAGGTACATACACAGTTATTCCTAGCAAACTCTGGCTTCTCTTCTGGGCTTTGAGTTCCTGGCTTCTTGCACCACCATGTGGCCAATTCTCCTTAACAGCTGGCTGCTTCACCCACGCTCATTTCCAATTTCCAACTTTCTTTTTTTGTTTTGGAATTCACTATGTAATCTCAGGGTAGCCTCAAACTCATGGCAATCTTCCTACCTCTGCCTCCTGAGTGCTGGGATTAAAAACATGTGCTACCACACCCGGCCATTTTTCAAGTTTTTATTTTTATTTAGTTAGTTATTTGAGGGGGGTTTGAGAGAGAGAGGATGGGCACACCAGGGCATCCAGCCATTGCAAACAAATTCCTGACGCATGTGCCACCTTATGCATCTGGCTTACATGGGTCCTGGGGAATCAAACCTGGGTCCTTCAGCTTTGCAGGCAAGTGCCTTACCCGCTAAGCCATCTCTCCAGCCTCCCTTCTTTTCTTGGTTCGGAACATGCCAATTTGAATAAAGATCTCAGTCACACCTCCACTACAGGGTGTTTGCTGTACACCACACTTTCCTAAAGTCCATGTGCCTCACTCCCTCACCTTCACTCCCTTTATCTCTACTCAAATCCCCCAATCACGTGACCAACGAGTACACAAGAACACTTTCCTCTCATTGCAGCACTCCCTACCTCTCTTCCCTTCTATTAGACTATCTAAGCCTATCAGACATTTGCTTGTAGTCTATCCATACCCAACAGAGAATCAGCTCCTTGAAGGTACAGAATCCCATGTTTAGGCTAGAGCACATGGTGGTACCATTAACAGAATAGGAAAAATGGAGCCCGGAATAGTGACTTTAGTCCAAGCTGAGGCTAAGGTAGGAGAATCACTATGTGTTCGAGGCCAACCTTGTGCTACAGAATGAGTTCCAGATCAGCCTGGGCTAGAGTGAGATCCTGCCTCAAAAAACAAAAGTGAAAAGATAGCCATGGTGGCGCATGCCTTTAATCCCAGCACTCAGGAGGCAGAGGCAGGTGGATTGCCATGAGTTCGAGGCCACTCTGAGACTGCATAGCAAATTCCAGGTCAGCCTGGGCTAGAGCAAGACCCTACCTCAAAAAAATAAATACATACATACATAAACATTCTTATTTATTTAATTATTTGGAACATAGAAAGACAGAGAAAAAATAAGTGTACCAGGGCCTCCAGTTGCATGCGCCTCCTTGTGCATCTGGCTTTATGTGGGAATTGGGGAATGGAGCCTGGGCTATTAGGCTTTGCAGGCAAGCACTTTCACCACTGAGCCACCTCTCCATCCCATAGACACACTCTACCATTGAGCTACACTCCAGCCCCACTCCAGTTGACAACTGAATTGCAGGCATCTGCTTATATGGCAAGTATTTTATTCGCTGAGCCATATCCCCAGCCCCAAGAACTTTCTTTTAGGAAGATTAGTCCACACAAGTGTGAACCTAACCACATAAGGGCAAACCTGAGTAGAACCTAAACACAAAAAACAAGGCAGGCTTTTCAGCAAAGCTTTAGCCACCCTGCAACCCATGAGCTGGGGACCCCCACAGCACCTGCTTCCAAGTCCCAGCTCCTGTCTCCTCACTTCTGTTCCTTGTCCACAGCTCTCAGATATGTGTGTGGTGTTTCTTTATTTTTGTCCAGAATTTATCATCTGGGGACTGAAGATGAAACTCGGTGGTAAAGCACTTGCCTAGCATGTGCAGGGTCCTAGGTTTAATGCCAAGTGAGACAGACAGACACAAACAAACACACACGGGCCAGAATTTACCCATGTTCTCAACTGGAGAGTCGCTTTGCTGGGAGTGACCAGAACTAGAAGTAGACCTCAATGCTGATTAAACTTAGTATATCTCTAGAATTTAAAATTTACATGGTTAAGACTTGGCAAAGTACTTTAAAATTTTTAATGTTTTATGTATTTATTTGAGAGAGAGGAAGATGGATAAACAGAGAGAGAGAGATAATGGGTTCGCCAGGGCCTCCAGCCACTGCAAACGAACTCCAGATACATGTGACCCCTTGTGCATCTGGCTAATGTGGGTCCTAGAGAATCGAACCAGGATCCTTTGGCTTTGCAGGCAAATGCTTTAACCACTAGGTAATCTCTCCAGCCCAAAGTTCTTTTATTTATTTGTAAGAAGAAATAGACAGACAGACAGAATTGTTGCATCAGGGCCTCCTGCCATTGCAAATAAACTCCAGATGCATGCGCCCCTTTGTGCATCTTGTTTTATGTGGGTACTAGGGAATCAAAGCTGGGCCTTCAGGCTTTTCAAGCAAGCACCTTTAACCATTGAGCAATCTCTCCAGTCCACCTTTCTTCCTCTTCCTTTCTTTTATTTCTTTTTTTTAATTTTTTTATTTTTATTAGCATTTTTCTATTTCTTTTATCTTTTTATTTTAATTTTTTATTTATTTTTATTTATCTTTTTGGTTTTTTTGAGGTAGGGTCTCACTCTAGCCCAGGCTGACTTGGATTTCACTATGTAGTCTCAGGGTGGCCTCAAACTCACAGTGATTCTCCTACCTCTGCCTCCCGAGTGCTGGGACTAAAGGCATGTGCCACCAAACCCAGCAAAATGCTTATTTTATTTTATTTTATTTTATTTTATTTTATTTTATTTTAACTTATCCTATTTGAGAGAGCTAGATGCAGACAGAGAGAGGGAGAGAGAATGGGCATGTGCCAGGGCCTGCAGCTACTGCAAACGAACTCCAGACACACATGCCACCTTGTGTATCTGGCTTATGTGGGTCCTGGGGAATCAGACCAAGGGCCTTTAGCTTTGCAGGCAAGCACCTTAGCCACTAAGCAATTCTCCAGCCCTCCTTTCTTTTTTGAAACAAAGTCTCATGGTAGATCAAATACTTTCTCATTGCTGGGGCAAAATACTCAAGCACATTAGTCCATTACTTTAAAATTCAGCCTCACTCAAGTTCTCAGGCCACGGGTAGAATGCAGCCAGCTTCTTTTTCAGAATATCACGTGACCTGCCTTGAGCCCAGTTCCCGCTACAGTCCCTGTTCCCCTCTGAAACCTCATGAGCTGAGCCTGCAAGGGCCACAATTCTCTTGGCCTTCTGGCAAATGCCCACCAGAATGGCCCATTAAGCTTACAGCACTGTAAGGCTTCTCTAGTCCGAAGTTCCAAATCCTCCCACGTTCCTCCCACAAACTAGTACCAAAAGACTAAGGACCACATGGTCACATTTGTTAGAACAATAGCTCCACTTCTCAGTATTAATTTTCTGTATCAGATACTTTCTCATTGCTGAAACAAAATACCCAATCAGAAGCAGCCTAAGGAAATTACGGGTTTATTTTCAGCTTGAAGTTTCAAAGGGAAGTCTATCATGGTGGGTCAAACAACAGGTGCAGACCCTGGAGTCACGTTGGCACACCAGCAGAGAGTAAGTGGAGAGAGATGAATCATCAAACAGGGATGAGGACACCTCAAGGCCCTAATGACACACTTTCTCCAACAAGGTTTCACCTCTTAAACTCCCGAACAGTGCCATGAACTAGGGATTAAGTATTCAAACTTCTATGGAAGACATTTTACACTTAAACTACCCCACAGCTCAAGCTAATTTTCTATAGTATTTTTTTAAAAATAAATATTGTATTTGGACTAAAGGGATGGCTTAGCAGTTACAGCACTCACCTGCAAAGCCAAAGGACCCAGGTTCCATTCCCCAGGACCCACATATGCCAGATAACAAGGTGGCACATGCTTCTGAAGTTTGTTTGCAGTGGCTGAAAGCCCTGGTGTACCCATTCTCTCTCACCCTCTCCCCACCCCCCTCTTCCTATCTCTCTATCTCTCTATCTATAATCTGCCTCTTTATCTCTCTCTCTCCAAAAAGAATATTGTATTTATTTATTTGAGAGAGAATATGGACATCTGGCTCTTGCATGGGTACTGAGGCTATACGTGGAACCTGGAGATTCAAAAATGTGTTCTTAGGCTTTGCAGCCAAGCGCCTTAACCACTAAGCCATTTCTCCAGCTTGTTTGCTTGCTTACTTGCTTGCTTTTTGTTTCTGTTTTTGTTTTTCAAGGTAGGGTCTCACTCTAGCCCAGACTGACCTGGAACTCAATATGTAGTCTCAGGGTGGCTTCAAACTCTTGGCAATCCTCCTACCCCTGCCTCCCAAGTGCTGGGACTAAACATTGGTTTTGTTTGTTTCTTTGTTTTGGTTTTTCGAGGTAGGGTCTCACTCTAGTCCAGGGTGACCTGGAACTCACTATGTAGTATCAGGGTGGCCTTGAACTCATGGTGATCCTCCTACCTCTACCTCCCAAGAGCTGGGATTAAAGGCGTGCACCACCACGCCTGGCTTTAAACGTTGTTTTTTTTTTTTTTTTTTTTTGAGACAAGGTGTCATGTATTCCAGGCTGGCCTTGAACTCACTATATAGCTGAGGATGAACTTGAGCTCCTTCCTGATCCTGGTGTTCCACCTCTCAGGAGCTAGGAATACAGTTCGGTGCACAATACCCAGCTCAGAAAGGACACGTTTCTTTTTTTTTTTTCTTTAAAGGTAAAGAGGGTGGCCCCTGTAGTTCCTACCTTATATTCCTTGTCCTTCAGAATTATATCTTTTTAACTTAATTTAATTTATTCATTTATTGGTTTTTTGAGGTATGGTCTCACTTTAGCCCAAGCTGGCCTGGAACTCACTATGTAGTCTCAGGTTGGCGTCAAAGTCATGGCGATCCTCCTACTTCTGCCTCCAGAGTGCTGGGATTAAAGGCGTATGTCACCACACTTGGCAGAATTCTATCTTTAAAAAAAATTTTTTTTAATTTATTTGAGAGCGACAGAGAGAGAACGAGGCAGAGAGAAAGAGAGGGAGAGAGAGAGAATGGGTGCAACAGGGCTTCCAGCCACTGCAAACGAACTCCAGACACCTGGACCCCTTTGTGCATCTAGCTAACATGGGTCCTGGGGAATCGAACCTCAAAGTGAGGTCCTTAGGCTTCACAAGCAAGCACTTAACCACTAAGCCATCTCTCCAGCCTAGAAAGGACACATTTCTAATTGTCTCACCTGTCTATTTCTGAAAAGTCTCCTGCATCATGACATCTTTCCCCACACTGATGACAGTTCTGCTTGGTTTATCCCAACATCAGAACTCTTCATTTTCTGCCTAGCTCATTTGTGGGGCCTTGTGATACATACTATTTATCAACACCTACTCTGTATGCCAAGAGAATATCAAGCACTGTCATGGTATGGAAAACAAAGCCAGAGGTCTTGCTGCTATTGCTACAGCACTAAATCTGGGCTAGACAGACTGACGAGAAGCAGCTCAGTGAATACATGACGTAATGTTCCACAGTGATGAGTATGCACAGAAAGGTGGAGACAATGCCCTTTAAGGCAGAAAGGTGGGGAAGTCCCTTAAAGACAATGACATTTTACAGAGACCTCAGAAGTCAAAAATGTTGCTTCCGGGCTGGAGAGATGGCTTAGCGGTTAAGTGCTTGCCTGTGAAGCCTAAGGACCCCAGTTCAAGGCTCGGTTCCCCAGGTCCCACGTTTAACCAGATGCACAAGGGGGCGCACGCGTCTGGAGTTCGTTTGCAGGGGCTGGAAGCCCTGGTGCGCCCATTCTCTCCCTCTCCCTCTGTCTTTCTCTCTGTGTCTGTCCCTCTCAAATAAATAAATAAAAAATGAACAAAAAAAATATTTAAAAAAAATGTTGCTTCCTACTGAGCTGGAACTGAGTAGAAGTGGGTTTAAGGTTATGAGGAAGATGTAGAACCAAGTATTCTGTTTAGAACCATGGCAACTGGCATCTAAGTGGAGATACTAGGTGCATGTTGGATAATCACCTCATTGGGGAAGTTACGCTCTAAAGTGGAGCAGAGAATATAAATAGGAAATGGAAAAGGTTGGAGACTAGTCAGGTTTCAAAAAAGTACACTATTCATTTAGAGCAGATTTAGATGCCTAGCAAACTTAAGCAGAGCATGCAGGTTTCAAGTATATCTCCTGGTACATATCACATATGTGCAGCCTCCCTCCATGAGTGGCACATTTATTACCACTGAGCAGCCTACAGTGCCACATCATTGTATTTCTGTGTTTCATTTTCTTAATATAGAAATCATTGCTGGATAAGGTTTAAGACGACAATAAACTTTGCCATACATTGCAGGAATGTTATAATCACACGCCAGTGTTTTGTAATCTTGGGTGATTGTAGAATTCCCTGGGAAATCTTAGTATCTTTTTATGTAACTTACCTATAATTTCACACTCAATCTATGTGGATTAGGGCTGAGGCATAAACAAGTTCTTAAAGACTCTCAGATAGCCAGGCGTGGTGGCACACGCCTTTAATCCCAGCACTCAGGAGGCAGAGGTAGGAGGATCGCTGTGAGTTTGAGGCTACCCGGAGACTATATAGTGAATGCCAGGTCAGCCTGGGCTAGAGTGAGACCCTACCTCAAAAAAAAAAAAAAAAAAAAAAAAAAAGATTCTCAGGTAATTTTCAAGGTAATTTTCTCATTGAAAAGTATAATTTAGCCAGGTGTGGTGGCGCACGCCTTTAATCTCAGCACTCGGGAGGCAGATGTAAGAGGATTGCCATGAGTTCAAGGCCACCCTGAGATGATAGAGTTAATTCCAGGTCAGCCTGAACCAGAGTGAGACCCTACCTCAAAAAAACCAACAAAAAAAAGAAAGAAAGAAAAGAAAAGAAAAGAAAAGAAAAGAAAAGAAAAGAAAAGAAAAGAAAAGAAAAGAAAAGAAGAGAAGAGAAAAGAAAAGAAAAGAAAAAAAGAAACGTATAATTTAAGGGCTGGAGAGATGGCTCAGTGGTTAAGGTGTTTACCTGCAAAACCTAATGACCCAAGTTTGATTCCCCAGTACCCTCATAAAGCCAGATGCACACAGTGGCGCATGCATCTGGAGTCCATTTGCAGTGGCTAGAGGTCCTGGCAAGCCCTTTATCACTGCAGCTGGGCATGGTGGCCCATGCCTTTAATCCCAGCACTCAGGAGGCAAAGGTAGGTGGATCACTGAGTTCGAGGCCACCTTGAGACTAAACAGTAAATTTCAGTCCAACCTGGGCTAGAGCGAGACCCTAACTCAAAAAGAAAAAAAGTATGATTTATAAGTTTACTCTCCTAAAACTTAAGATTTGAGATTAGAAGTATGAGATTCATATGTTTTCATTTTTTGGAGGAACAATAATGGCTACAAGATAAACCCCCTCAATGATGGTGTTTTTCAAAACTTTTATTGACAACTTTCATAAATACAAACAATATGCCATGATCATAATGCCCTACCAATACTTACCTTTTCTCTTCCCAAGTCCCTCCACTGATTCCTTGCTTAATTCCAACTAGTCTCTCTTTTATTTTATTTATCTATTTATATTCATTTTTACTTATTTATTTATTTGTTTGTTTTTAGGTTTTTTTTCCAGGTAAGTCTCACTCTATCTAGTCCAGACTGACCTGGAATTCACTATGTAGCCTCCGGGTGGCCTCAAACTCACAGCCGTCCTCCTACCTCTGCTGGGATTAAAGGCGTGCGCCCCCATGCTGCCTCTTCTCTTTAAGGTTGGCTGCATCAGTTTTTGCCCTCTTATCATGCAGGTCATGTGTGGGTGGCATCAGCCACTGTGAGGTCATAGATATCAAGGCCACGTTGCGTCTGGAAGACAAGGCTGCAAGCACTCCTCTCTTTCCTTTGGCTCTTATGGGGTTTTTTCAATTTTTTTTTTCTTATTTTTTTTGAGGTAGGGTCTCACTCTGGTCCAGGCTAACCTGGAATTAACTCTGTAGTCTCAGGGTGGCCTTGAACTCACAGCAATCCTCCTACCTCTGCCTCCCGAGTGCTGGGATTAAAGGCGTGTGCCACCACGCCCGGCTCAACTTTATTTTTAATTTATTAGAGACACAGACAGAGAAAGAATGGATATGCCAGGGCCTCTAGCCACTACAAACGAACTCTATACACGTGTACCACCATGCACATCTGGCTTACATATGGGACCTGAAGAATCGAACCTGGGTCCTTAGGCTTTGAAGGCATGTACCTTAACCACTAAGCCATCTCTCCAGCCCTCTTATGTTCTTCCTGCCACCTCTTCTGCAATGGTCCCTGAGCCTTAGAAGGTGTGATGGTGATGTCACTTTTTTAATATTTTATTTTTATTTATTTTATTTGAGAGAGAGAGATAAGATGCAGACACAGAGACAGAAAGAATGGGCGCACCAGGGCCTGCAGCCACTGAAAACAAACTCCAGAGATGCTTGAGCTACCTTGTGCATCTGCCTTATGTGGGTCCTAGGGAATCGAACCAAGGTCCTTTGGCTTTGCAGGCAAGTGTTTTAACCACTAAGCCATCCCTCCAATCCGTGATGTCACTTTTTTAAAGTTTTAATTTTATTTATTTATTAGAAAAAGAGAAAGGCAGATAGAGAGAATGGGTGAGCCAGGGATAGCCACTGCAAATGAACTCCAAATACATGTGCCACCTTGTGCATCTGGCTTACATGGATATTGAAGAATAGAACCTGGGTCCTTGGGCTTCACAGGCAAATGCCATAACTGCTAAGCCCATCTCTCCAGCCTGAGATGTCACACTGTTAATGCTGAATACTCCACTGTCACTTCTTAGCACTTTGGTGAGTTTTGGGTCACCCCAGTGGGCACTTCCAACAGGAAAGGGAAGCCACCCTAACCAAAAGTGAGAAAAAGCATTAATATATGGGCATAAACATAAGTATTTAGAGAGCAGTTTTGGTGGTAATACTATATCCATTTAGCTAAACAACAGTAGTAGTTTTCCTCTTAGGGCTTATGACTTCCTCAGCCATAGACTGTTGACTGGGATTTTCAGCACCAGGCATGAATTCCTTCCCATGGAGCAGTCCTCAAATCCAATCAGAGAGCAATCAGTTTCCCCCCCACAAGTAGACATGCCAGCATTGTACCAGTTGGTACATTGTCTGGCTGGCAAGCCTTAAAGCAGGCAGGGTCCCCTGCTGGTCAAGATCATTGATGACTTTTCTTCCCCAACAGATAGCATAGCCTTTTTCAGAATCCTGACAGCTAGTTAACAGGGAGGAGGCTTCCAGCTCAGCTCCAGCTTGATTTCTCAGTGTCCTGCAGCCCAAGCATGTGGAGTCTTCAGCAGCAAAATATTACCATCCATCTACTTCTGGTGGGCAACCAAGAGACTTGGCAACATCCTATAATGCTTTGGTGGCATCAGGACTCTGCCTCTACCTTCTCGGTGTGCCACCCACATCTGCGTTATACAGTGCTGGGGATTTGACCCAAGGCTTTATGCATGCTGGGCAAACACTCCATCAATTGATCTGCATGCCAGTCCCCCAGCCCTGGCTTTAGTACCAGCCCATATGTCCTGAGCAGCAACAATGTTCCAGATGCTAGTGCAGAGAAAGCATAAAGATAACCTATATGAATCCTGCACTCAAGGAGGTGATAAACCAACATCTAACCAGGCATGGTGGCACACACCTTTAATCCGAACACTTGGGAGGCAGAGGTAGGAGGATCGCTGTGAGTTTGAGGCCACCCTGAACTAGTGAATTCCAGGTCAGCCGGGCTTGAGTGAGACTCTACCTTGAAGAGCTCTGGAAGGACAGATTTCATTACTCACTCATTTGTCAGTGGGGGAGAAAGAATATTTCAGGTGGAAGGAAGAACAACGGCGCACACAAAGGACTCAAAGTCATGAGAGCACTAAGTGTGCCTAGGGGGACCATATGACAAGGAGCTTGGACGAGGAAGAAAATAAGTTTGTGACTGGGAGCTGCAGTACACATGGCTTTAAATGTCTACTATGCCATGTGGAGTCTTACAGTGTTTGCCAGCAAGTGCTCCCATGTCTGCTCTAGGAAAACAGGTATAGCAGCCATGTACTGCATTGAATGAAGCAGGGAATGTCTTTGGTAGGAAGCATGGTTAAGAGGCTGTGGTGGGGCTGCAGAGATGGCTTAGTGGTTAAAGCATGTGCTTGCGAAGCCTAAGGACCCATGCTCTACTCTTCAGTTCCCATGTAAGCCAGATGCACAAAGGTGAGGCAAGAGCAAGGTCACAGGTGCCCACTAGGTGGCGCAAGCCACTGGCGTTCAACTACAGTGGCTCAGGCCCTGGCGCACCAATATTCTCTCTCTCATTAAAAAAAAGCAGCTGTGGTGGTTTGAATGTAAATGTCCCCGCATAGGCTCACGTGTTTGAACATTTGGTGTCTAGCTGGTGGCACTATTTGAGAAGGTTATGGAACCCTAAGAGATGGAGCCCTACTGGAGGAAGTGGTCACTGGGGCGGGTTTTGTAGCCCAGTCCTTCCCTCTTCATCGTTTGCTTCCTGACTGTTGACAGGGTACGAAAAGCTCTGCTCTCACTCCTGCCACCTGCCACGACAAAACATAAGCTAAATCAAACCCTTTCTTTCCTTCGGTTGTTTCTGATCAACTGCTTGTTCACAGCAGTGAAAAAGTAACTGATATAGCGGCTAATGAAAAATGACACGGAAGTGGGGCATGATGGCACTCATGTTTAATCCCAGCCCTTGGGAGAATGAGGTAGAAGGGATCAGAGTGAGTTCAGGCCAGCTTTGGACTACACGGTAAGTTCCAGATGAGCCTGGGATAGAGTGAAATCCTATCTCAAAAAAGCCAAAAAGAAGCCAGGTGTAGTGGTGCACGTCTTTAATCCCAGCACTCGGGAGGCTGAGGTAGAAGGATCACTGTGAGTTTGAGGCCACATGGTGGCACACACCTTTAATCCCAGAATTTGGGAGGCAGCGCTGTGAGTTTGAGGCCACCCTGAGATTACATAGTGAATTCCAGGTCAGCCTGAGTTAGATGAGACTCTACCACAAAAAAAAAAAAAAAGAAAGAAAGAAAGAAACAGGCAAAAAGAAAAAGAAATGACAAGGAAAGTAATAGGAAATTAGAGGAGGATGAGAGAATGTAAATACCAAGTCTTAGTGTAATGATTAATCCCAATGTTAACTGGACAGCATTTAGAATTGTCTTGGAAACAAATCTCTGGGCATGTCTGTGAGGGATGTTCTAGATTAGATTAATTCAGGTAGAAAGATCCACCCTAAATATGGTCAATACCATCCCACGGGCTGCAGCACTGGACTGACTGCGTGAGAGAAGCAATCAAGCTACATAGCAGCATGTGTCACTCTCTACTTCCTGACCGTGGATTGATATGTCCTGCTTCTATTACCATGGTACCTGTGGTGGTTTGATTCAGGTGTCCCCCATAAACTTAGGTGTTCTGAATGCTAGCTCCCCAGCTGATGGAGATTTGGGAATTAATGCCTCCTGGAGGGAGTGTATTGTTGGGGGCGGGCTTATGGGCTTTATAGCCAGTTTCCCCATGCCAGTGTTTGGCACACCCTCCTGTTGCTGTGGTCCATCTTCTGTTGGCCAGGGGGTGATGTCCACCCTCTGCTCATGCCATCGTTTTCCCCTGCCATCGTGGAGCTTCCCCTCGAGCCTGTAAGCCAAATAAACCTCTTTTTCCCAGAAGCTGCTCTTGGTTGGGTGATTTCTACCAGCAATGCGAACCGGACTGCAACAGTACCCCACCATGACCAACTGTGGCCTCAAACTCAGCCAAAATAAACCTTTCCTACCTTAAGTAGCTTTTGTCAGGTATCATGTTGTAGCAATGAAAAAAAGGAACTAATACAGAAAATTGGTACCAAGAAGTGGGGTTATTACTGCAATAAAACTAACCATGTGGTTCATAAGTTTTTGGAACTGGCTTGTGGGAGGAATGAGGAAGACTTTGAAACTTTGGGCTAGAAAAGTTCTAGTGTGAGCTGGAGAGATTGATCAGTGGTTAAGGTTCTTGCCTGCAATGCCAAAGGACCCAGGTTCAATTCCCCAGGACACATGTAAGCAAGATGCACAAGGTGGTGCATGCATGTGGAGTTCATTTGCAGTGGCTGGAGGGCCTGGCATGATCATTCATTCTCTCTCTCTCACAAATACATTTAAATAAAAAAGAAAAGAAAAGAAAAGCTCTACTGTGATATTAGTAGAGCTGAATGGGTCATTCTGCTGGGATCTTGGAAGGCCAGAATGCTGACAGAAATGCAGACAATAGAGGTCTGGTTCATGGGGTTTAGAAGAAAACAAGAATTCTATCAAGAACTGGGCTAGAGGCCATTTATGTGATATTCTGCCATACTGGTTGTGTCCTGAGACCTTAAGTGAAGCTAAATTCAAAAGTAGTAGACCAGGCTAGAAAGGTGGCTTCACGGTTAGGGCACTTGCCCTGTGAAGGCTAAGGACCCATGTTCAACTCTTTAGATTCCCTCATAAGCCAGACATACAAAGTGATGCAAGTATGCAAAGTTGCACACATGCACAAGATGGTACTCATGTCTGGAGTTCAATTACAGTGATCCGAGGCCCTACCATGCCAATTCTCTCCCTTCTCCCTCTCTCTCTCGCATGTGTGCATAAAAAAGGGTCAATCTGTTGGGCTTGCCTCAAAAAAATAAATAAATAAATCAAAGATACACTGAGGGCTAAAGAGATGGCTCAGTGGTTAAAGGCTTGCAAATCCCAAAGACCCAGGTTCAATTCCCCATTACCCACAAAAAGCCAGATGCACCAAGTGGTATATGCATCTGGAGTTCATTTGTAGTGGCAGGAGGTTTTGGCAGGCCCATGCTCATTCTTCTCTTTCTCTCATAAATAAGTAATCAAAAAAAAGGAAAAGATGAAATTTAAACATTATGGTTGGTCAAGTTCAGTCCCTGGAACTGGGTGTCAGGACTAGCCTCTTCCTGAGACAGCCCTTAGCTCTAACCAACCAGCTGTTCCTCTGGTTCACCTGAGCCACAAGACAGCTCATCACTATAAGGTTATAAATATCTTTGCAAAAAGAGGGCAGGCTCTCTGACCACTTGGGAACTTCTAGCTGTGGGTGAGTTTTTCCCTTTGTTGAGCCTGAGTTGGCTTGGCCCAAGACCAGGCCTGGGCCCAGCCAGGAGGCCCCTAGCCCTTACTCTCCAATGGGTTCCTTATCTCCTCCAGCTCCCCACATGGCAGGAGTTCCTTGAACTTTCTTGCCTTTTTCCATGGTTTTTCCAGGCCCTCCATATGGGATCTTTAGCCAGATGGGTGCCTTTTCTTGGCTGTGTACTTCCCTCAATAAATATAATAATTTGAAAAAGAAAAAAAGCCAGGTGTGGTGGCACATGCCTTTACCCAGCACTTGGGAGGCAGAGGGAGGAGAATCGCCACAAGTTAAAGGCCACCCTGAGATACATAGTGAATTCCAGGTCAGCCTGAGCTAGAGTGAGACCCTCCCTCAAAAAACAAACAAACAAAATATAATGAAAGAAAGGAAGAAAGAAAAGAAAAAAGGGCCAGGCATGGTAGCGCATGCCTTTAATCCCAGCACTTGGGAGGCAGAGGTAGGAAGATCACTATGAGTTCAAGGCCAACCTGAGACTATATAGTGAATTCCAAGTCAGCCTGGGCTAGAGTAAGACCCTACCTCAAAAAAAAGGAAGAAAATAAATGATGTTTGAGGACTAGACCCCACCCGCTGAAGGATCTAACTTGTGAGAATTTACATTCTTTTTTTTTTTTTTCCAGGTAGGGTCTCACTCTAGCCCAGGCTGACCTGTAATTCAATTCACTCTGTAGTCTCAGGGTGGCCTTGAACTCACAGCAATCCTGATCCTCCTACCTCTGCCTCCCGAGTGCTGGGATTAAAGGCATGTGCCACTACTCCTGGCAAGAATCCACATTCTTTTGAGAAAACCTGAAGGGAGACTGCCACAGAGGTTCCCTGCTCCACCAGAACCATCTAGGAAAGTATCCCACCAACGTCTGCCTTGTATGCATACAGAGGCTACAGTTGTGTCCAAGGGAACCAGTCTACAACCAGAAGCTGACAGCAGAGCTTGTGAACATCATCCATCCATGTGGGACTACTTTTGGAAGCATGAAAGATGCAAAACTGAATGGGCCGTGAAGTCTTACTTCATACTTCCAGAGAGCTGCTGAGGGCAGACAGTGTGTGGCCCTAAGAGACCACTGCATAAAGCTACGAAACTGAACCCTAAATTGCAATGGAGACCCCAGGAGATTGAAGATGCTAGCACCATGGGATGGCCACTGAGGAAAGATGCAGGCAAGGCGATGTGGCTGGGAGAGAGGCTATGGTGCTGCAGGCAGCGCAGCTGGACTGGGTGGGGTTACCGGAACCTCTGGAGCCCAGTCAACTTCATCACAAGTTCCAGACACGGGACATGAAGCTTCAGGATTTGCTGTTTGCCCTGCTGCGTTTCAGTCTTGCCCTGGTCTGATAGTTCCTTGCAATGCCTGCATTCATCCTTTTGGGATTAGGAATATTTAATATGTTGGAGGCATGATGCTTGTTTTTTGAAATTATTTATTTTTGTGTGTGCATCATGTGTGAGTACAGGCATGCACATGTGTGTGGAGGTCAGAGCACAACTTTTGCGACTGTCTGCGTCCTCACTTCACTTGAGGCAGGGTTTCTCCTGACCTTATTCTGCTGTTCTTTTTGCTGTGCTCTCTGAGAGCTTCCTGTCTCTGTTTCCCATCTTGCCATCAACATGCTGGGATTACAGAAGCCCACCTCAGCTTCTGACATTTTTAAAAGATATTATTTATTTGAGAGACAGAGAGAAAAAGGGGAAGAGAGAGAGAGTGCCAGGGTCTCTAGCCACTGTAAACAAACTCCAGATGCATGTGCCACCTTGTGCATCTGGCTTACATGGGTACTGGGGAATCGAACCTGGGTTCTTAGGCTTCACAGGCAAGCACATGAACCACTAAGTCAACTCTCCAGGCCAGCATTTGATTTTTTACGTGGGTCTGAGGATCAAACTCAGGGACTCGGGCTTGAGTGGTGACCACTTTATTCACTGAACCATCTCCCCAGTCCCCTGTAACTTGTCTTTGATGTTACAGATGCTCACAGTTTACAGCTTGTCCAAATCTCAGGAGAGACTCTGCACTTACACTTCTTTAAAAATATTTTTTTAGTTTTTGTTGTTCTTGTTTATTTGAGAGCGACAGACAGAGAGAAAGAGGCAGAGAGAGAGAGAGAGTGAATGGGCATGCCAGGGCCTCCAGCCACTGCAAACGAACTCCAGACGCATGTTCCACCTTGTGCATCTGGCTAACGTGGATCTTGGGGAATTGAGCCTCGAACCAGGGTCCTTAGGTTTCACAGACAAGCACTTAACTGCTAAGCCACCTCCCCAGCCCTAAAAATACTTTTATTTACCTGAAAGAGAGAAAGAGGCAGCAGAGAGAGAGAGAGAGAGAGAGAGAGAGAGAGAGAGAGAGAGAGTGTGTGTGTGTGTGTGTGTGTGTGTGTGTGTATGGGCATGCCAGGACCTCCTGCCACTACGAACTCCTAAACATATGTGCTACTTTGTGCATCTGGCTTTATGGTGGGTACCAGAGAATCAAACCAGGGCCATCAGTCTTTGCAAGCAAGTGCCTTTAACCACTGAACCATCACTCCAGCCACCTGCACTTACACTCTTGAACAGAGTGGAAACCGTTGGAGACTATGGGTACTGCTGATGGCCATGAGCCTGTGGAAACAAGCAGCGTAAGGTTGTGGCTTATAACTGGCATGTCTGAGTGTCAATAATGGGTGAACTTGTGATGTTATTAATCTCAGTTGCCAACTGTACAGGATTTAGAATCATCTTGAAAACAAATCTCTGGGCATGTCTGTGAGGGACTTTTTAGATTACATTAATTCAGGTGGAATGGTCCACCCTAAATATGGGCAACAACATGCCATCGGCTGGGCACTACACTGCGCAAATGGACAAAGCAGGGCTGGGCAGATGATTCAGTGGTAAGACGCTTGTTTGTAAAGCCCATGGGCGTCGGGAGCCACAGGGGAGCAGCAGTTGCTGTTTGACTTCGGGAGCTACAGGTGGTCTTTAATCTCTTATCTTACAGCCTAGGTGAGAAGGCAGCCCAGGTAAAATAACACCACACATCATTTAACATAAGGCATAGGCACCTGATAGAGGGGCGTTACCACATGGCCCTGGGCACAAGGGCATTGTCTTCTGTATATAAGCTTGTGTCTGCTTGAATAAACCTGAGCCTTGACCAGAACTTGTCTTGGCTCCATTCCTTGTGTTCTTGTCTCAGATTCATTCCCACTCCCTCCTTCAGGGTCTGTTTCGACCTTTGTGCTGCAGGCCAGTAGACACGGGCACTGACTGGATTCTCCAGTACCCGTGTAAAGCCAGACACACAAAGTGGCACATGCATCTGGAGTTTGTTTGCAGTGGCAAGAGGCCCTGTTGTACTCATTCTCTCTCTTCCTCTCTGCTCACAAATAAATAAATATGCCCTTATTTTTATTTATTTATATATTTTTGTTTTTCAACGTAGGATCTCACTCTAGGCAAGGCTGACCGGGAATTCACTTTGTAGCCTCAGGGTGGCCTCAAACTCACAGCGATCCTCCTACCTCTGCCTACCAAGTGCCTGGATTAAAGGCATGTGCCACCATGCCTGGCTAATATTATTTTTTTAACTAAGGAGAAGGTTGGGGTGGAGAAATGGCTAAGGCTCTTCCTACAAACTAAGGACCCAGGTTCACTTTCAATACCCACATAAATCCAGTTGCACAAAATGGTACATGCATCTGGAGTTCAGTTGCAGCAGCTAGAGGCCCTGGTACATCCATTCTGTTTCTCTCTGTGTGTCTGTCTGTCTGTCTCTCTCTCTCTCTCTCTCTCTCTCTCTCTCTCTCTGCTTACAAATAAATAAATTTCTTAAAAGTGTAACTTAACTCTTGTCTGGATAAATGCATATATTACTTTCATCAAATTGCCCTGAAAGCACTACACTTAATGTTCATACTCATATATTAATGCTACTCTCATTTCTGGTTAGAGAAGCCTCTCTTTTCAGATGGCAATGACCACTGGGATGACCCAAAAGGCAACATAGTGCTGAGAAGAAGGGACGGAGGTGTGTCAAGCACTGAAACATCTCACACCCTCCAAGGCTCAGGGTCCATTGCCGAAGAGGTGGTGGAAAGAATGTAAGAGCCAAAGAAAGGGTACCACTCCTTATATACAACTGTCCAGACAGAATTTGGCTTCGATATCCAAGACCTTGCAGTGCCTAGCAATACCCACACAAGACCCTCATAATAGAAGAAAACAGTGATGACATCAAATTAAAAGAGAGACTAATGGAGATAGGGAGGGAATATGACAGAGGAGCTCTGAAGGGGAAAGCAGGGGAGGGGAGGGAAATATCATGGTTTGTTGTCTGTAAGTATAGAAATTGTCAATAAAAATTTATATATAGGGCTGGAGAGATGCCTTAGTGGTTAACCGCTTGCCTGTGAAGCCTAAGGACCCCGGTTCGAGGCTCGGTTCCCCAGGTCCCACGTTAGCCAGATGCACAAGGGGACGCACGCGTCTGGAGTTCGTTTGCAGAGGCTGGAAGCCCTGGTGCGCCCATTCTCTCTCTCTCCCTCTATCTGCCTTTCTCTCTGTGTCTGTCACTCTCAAATAAATAAATAAATAATTTAAAAAAAATTTATATATATATATGAATGTATATATATATACATACATACATACATAAGCTGGACATAGTGACACATGCTTTGAATCCCAGCACTTGGGAGGCAAAGATATGATTGCTGTAAGTTCCAGGCCAGCTTTGGACTATAAGAGTGAGTTCCAGATCAGCTTGGGCTACAACAAACCCTACCTTGAAAAATCAACACCAAAATAAAACAAAACAATGATATAACTAAAAAAATTAAATTAAAACCAGGATGGGCATAGTGGCTCACACACTTAACCCCAGCACCACTTGGAAGGCAGAGGTTGGGGGAACATTGTGAGTTTGAAGCCAGCCCAAGACTACATAGTGAATTCCAGGTCAGCCTGAGCTAGAGTGAGACCCTACCTCAATTAAATAAATAAATAAATAAATAAAGGAGAAGACAAGCTGAGCAGCAGCATTCATTACCCTCTACTTCTTTTGTTTTTTCCTACATCATCACATTTCAGATACCAGCCTTCAAATTCGTCAGCATACGAAGACTCTCTACTCTGGAACCAGCTATCAGCTGGGTACCCCATCATCTTTTTGTGGTTCTGGGGACTGCACCCAGAGCCTCTCATAGGCCAGGCAAGCATTCTGTCACTGAGCCACATCCTCGGCCCTTTGTATAATGTTTTTTTGGAGATGGTCCCCAGTGTTGGTAGCATTTTTTTTAAACTAGGATAAAGAGCCTCTTCCCCCCCCCCCCCCAGGTAGAATCTCACCCCCGCCCAGGCTGACCTGGAATTAACTATGTAGTCTCAGGGTGGCCTTGAACTCACAGCAGTCCTCCTACCTCTGCCTCCCACGTGCTGGGATTAAAGGCGTGCGCCACCACACCCAGCTGCCTTCCTTTTTTTTTTTTTTAATTGTTTAAAACACTGTTTTCATTTTAATGATATGAGTTGGTAACAAATATACAAAATTGTCTTTCACATTCCCATGCATTGTGTTATGAACCAATTGAAAATGCTGCACTACAAACTCAGGCTTCTTTGTACACTTAGCTCAGTTACTGTCATTTGTAAATAGAGGTATTTCTGCAAACATGCATTTGTGAACACAGATGTCAGAAGCTGTGCGTGTCAGCTAATACACAAACAACAGTACACACTTCATTTGTGCAGTTGTGTGTCAATGTACCTGACACAGAAGCAGCTATCCTGGGGGCAAGTTCACTCTATTTTGAAAAAACATTTTTGTGAAACAAGTGGAAATACAGCTTAAGACTCAATTTGCATTCTGCAAACACGGTAAAATTCGCAGTTTATGTATCTTAAAACAACTTTTGGGAAAGCTGCATCATTAAGTCACCCACTGTGCCTTCCTTTTTAAAAATTTTATTTGTGTGTGTGCGTGTGCATGCACACACATACACACAAGCCATGGCCTCTTGCCAGGACAAACAAACCACAGATTGGCCACTTTCTGGTATTGCTCATGCAGGGTTGTTGTTGGTTTGGAAACTGAACCCTGTCAACAGACTTTGCAAACAAGTACCTTTAGCCACTGAGCCATCCTCCCACTTCCTTGTTTTGTTTTCTTGAGACCAGGGTCTCACTCTGTAATACAGGCTGGGGTCTATTAGCACCAATCCTGTCTCAGCCTCATGAGGCATACACTGCAATAACGGGCTTTGCAGCTTGCGTTTTATTGTATGTATGCGTGTGTATGTATGTGCATATATATACACACACACACAGAAAAATATAGAGAGAGACAGAGATAATAGGTGCACCAAGTCCTCTTGCCACTGCAAATTAACTCAAGGTGCATGCTCCACTTTGTGCATCTTGCTTTAACTGCTGAGCCACACCTCTCTAGCCCTGCAGCTGGTATGTTATTTATTCATATATTTTCTGGGCTTTTTTTTCAAGGTAGGACTCACTCTGTACTTTCAAGCTGGCCTCGAACTCATAGCACTCCTTATACCTCAGCCTCCCCTTGTTGTGCTACCACTCTAGGCTTGCAGCTTGTATGCTATTTTTATTTATTTATGAGAAGGGGAGGGAGGGAGGCAGATAGAATGGGTGAGCCAGGGCCTCTAGCCACTGCAAACGAACTCCAGACGCATGCACCACATTGTGTATCCAGCTTACGTGGGACCGGGAAATGAAACCTGGGTCCTTAGGTTTCACAGAGATGCTCCTTAACCGCTAAATCACCTCTCCAGTCCGCAGCTTGTATTTTAAAATCTCATAAATGTCACTTCCTCAGAGACCTTCCCCACAAGGCAATAAATATAGTTACACCCAACCATCTCATTATTACCTTACTTACAAATGTGAGTAGCATTTGTAGTATTTTAGGGTAGCTCAATGGAAAGCCACAAGTCTGTTAACAGTGTCTGGCACATGATTGGTGCTCAGCATTTTCACTGAACAACTAATTTAAAACAGATCATTAGGTACAAGAAACGTGGCTAGAACTCGGCTTTGAACCTACTCAGTGAATCAGAGGATTAAACAAGGCGAAAGTCCCCGGCAATGACGCGTTCAGTATTTACTTTCACTTTCATTCTAGCAACGCCTAAAACCATCTTTCCGCGGGATGTCGGGTTCGTTTTGGCTTTCTTTATTTATTTGTTTTGTTTTTCGAGGTAAGATCTCGCTCTAGCCCAGGCCGACCTGGATGGAATTCACGCTGTCGTCTCAGGGTGGCCTCGAACGCACAGCGATCCTCCTCCCTCCGCCTGCCCGTGCGCTGGGATTGAAGGCGTGCGCCACCACGCCGGGCTTTCGTTTTGCCCTTAAGAAAAAGCGTGACTTTAAGAGGCAACTCAGAATCTTTCCTCTGAGAACATTAATTGTGGCACACCCATTCTAGATTCCAGCCCAACTCGGTTCCATGGAACCGGCCCCCGCCCGCCGCTCGCGCCGGAAGTCGGAGCATCACCAGACTCCACCCGGGTCCCAGAGCCTGCCCGACTGGCCGCGCTCAGCCCCACGTAAAGCGTGAGGCTTCGCGACAGCGCAGGCCCCACCCCTCTGGCCACATGTCGCGCTGGACTTCCCGTCGCACGCCGCGCCACCTCCTCGCGCTGCTTTACGAACCCGAGGCGGCGGCGCCCCGCCTCCCGTCTCCGTCCTCCGCTCCCCGCCCCCTCCCGGGTTCGCGTCTCTAAGTCCGTCGCGCCCGCTATCATCACGTGATTGCTCCATCCGGGTCCTTTGCGTTCTCTCTCCCTCTCCCAACATGGCGGCCTCAGGTGAGTGAGCGGCCGAGCGCGACCAAGGATCACGCTCCGAAACCACCTTCCGGGCTCGATCCACACCTTGCTGGGGGTCGGGGGGCGGGTGGCACCGGTTTTCCTTCGGGCTCGGGGGCTGCGGCGGGCCGGCGGCACCGCCGTGTCAGGTTCTCGCCTCGGGATGTTTAGGGGGGAGGGGAAGGTGTCCCTCCCCTCCCCCTCCCCGGACCCTTCTCGCCCCTTCTGCCCCGGGGTTGGAGTAGGCAGCCCTGGCGGGCCGTGACTTCCCGGGGAGGAGGAAGCGCAGGAGCCGGGAGGCGCGAGGCCTGCTCGTGGATGGGAAGCACCGCGCCCGCGTGGAGGGGGCGGCGGGAGGAGGCGGTTGGCGCGCGGACGGGTGCACATTAGACCACGTCCCCGGGCGCGAGGCCGTTGCGGGCCGGGGGGGGGGCAGGGAGCGGGGGGGGGCGGTTAGAACCCCAGCGCCGGTCGGTGGAGGGGCGGAGGACGACTGTGGTGCGCGTGCGCGGCCGGAGCGCTCGGGGCCGCGGGGAAGACGCGCCTCGAAAGCATGCGCTGGAGTCCAGATGGAAAGGTCTAGTGCACTCGTGGCTTTTTGCTCATTTCTGCACTTGGACCTAACGCCCTGCGGCCGTGGTTAGAGTGTGGCCCAGCCCCTGCTCCGGTTATCAGAAGTTTGGAAGTTGGAGAATTAGGGGACCCCCCCCCAGTTGGGTGCGCCCACGTGTTAGGGGAAAAGCAGGAGTACGCACCTAGATTCCTCTCTGCTCTTTAACTCCGTCCTAATTCAACATGTTCCTATCGAGTGCTCGCTATTCCAGACACAGTATGGTGAACGAGATGGGGGTCCTTGCTGTTATAGGGCTGCCATTTCGGTAGTTTCATTGGCAAGCTTCACCTTTTTTTTCCCTTTAGTTTTCTTACATAATTGTAATGTCTTATGGCTATATGCTTCCATTTCCTGACATGACCTTCTATTCCGCAAAAAAAAGAAAAAAAAAACTGAATTGCTCTTTTTTTCCCTTTGCTGTTGTGAAGATTGAGCCCAGAGCCTTGTGCATGCTGTGCAAACACGCTAGCCTTGAGCCCTGTGGGTATTGTGGGTATTTATTTGATCCTCTGTGAGGAGGTCATGCGAGGAATTGGGGTCTCGCCTGATGACTGCTCACATTTGAAGGTTACACTGCAGGAGGAATTAGGATCAGAATCTTGGGAGACTTCTGATTTCTGCTAGATGAGCTTGGAAGCACTAGGGCACCATTTAAACTTTAGCTTCTCAAATTGACCAAAAGCATTCAGATTTTAAACTGGTTCTGAAAAGTACTTTTATTTTTTGGCCTAGGTTTATTATCTTCACAGTTTAGTATTTTAAATTAGTGAAATCTGTGTTTCACTTCTCTTTAACTTTTATAGACTTGAGGTGAAAGACAGCAGTTTGTGCCTTAGATTAACCCTGGTGAGTGAAATTCAGATTGGTTAGAAAGGCTTGCCCAGTGGTGACCCCTTTAAATGTTATTCCATACATACCCCTTGGAAGACCTCATCTCTTTTTTTTTAAATATTTTTTTGTTCATTTTTTATTTATTTATTTGAGAGTGACAGACACAGAGAGAAAGACAGATAAAGGGAGAGAAAGAAAATGGGCGAGCCAGGGCTTCCAGCCACTGCAAACGAACTCCAGACGCGTGCGCCCCCTTGTGCATTTGGCTAACGTGGGACCTGGGGAACCGAGCCTCGAACCGGGGTCCTTAGGCTTCACAGGCAAGCGCTTAACTGCTAAGCCATCTCTCCAGCCCGGAAGACCCCATCTCTTAATTTGGCCTAGTATCTGAGCACAAGGTGTTACTGCTTAGTTTGTCCTTGAATTTATCAAACTTCTTTTCTCCATTTACTTTGGCTTTGTTAAGTAACCAGTGTTGGAAACAGGTCTTGGGTTTTCACTACATAAATACACAATACAACTTTATAGATCTCTTTCACTGATCAGTGAGACCGGAGCAATCTTTGAAGCAATACTAGGGTTTTTTGTTGTTTTGTTTTTTGCTTTTCAAGGCAGGGTCTCAGTCTATCTCAGGCTGACCTGGAATTCATACGTATTCTCAGGGTGGCCCTGAGCTCACAGCCATCCTCCTATTTCTGCCTCCCAAATGCTGGGATTAAAAGGCAAGCACCACCATGCCCAGCAAGCAATACTAGTTTCCCTATGACCCACTGTTGACCTTTAATAACTGAAAGTATTTCAAAACTTGAATGAAAATAATCATTTGAATAGTCTCAGCCTGGACATTTAATTATTCTTTTTTTTTTTGCTTGTTTAGTTTAGTTTTGTTTTTGAAGTAGGGTCTCACTGTGGTTGGGCTGACCGGGAATTCACTATGTAGTCTCAGGACGGCCTCGAACTCACATGACTCCTCCTCTGCCTCCCATAAAATCCTATTTTAAAGGAATGTCCTTTGAAAAAGGCCAACTAAAAAATTAAATGGGCACGATGTCCCAGCACTCGGGAGGCAGAAGTAGGAGGATTCATGTGAGTTCGAGGCCGCCCTGAGACTACATAGTGAATTCCAGGTCAGTCTGAGCTAGAGTGAGACCCTACCTTGAAAAATAAGGCTGGAGAGATGGCTCAGCAGTGAAGGTACTTGCCTGCAAAGTGTAACAACCCAGTTTTGTCACCCCAGTTTCCATGTAAAGCCAGATGCCCAATGGCACATGCATCTGCAGTTCATTTGCAGTAGCTAGAGGCCCTGTCATACCTATTATCTGTCTCCTCTCTCTCTCTGCTTGAAAATAAATAAAAGAAGCCCAGCATGGTGGCATATACCTCTAATCCTAGAACTTGGGAGACAGAGGTAGGAGCATCACTGTGAAACTCTCAAAAAAAAACAAAAATAAATAAAGGGGAGAAAAGTTTTTTTAAAAAAATAAGGTTTTAGCAGGGCATGATTGCATATGCATTTAATCCTAGCACTTGGGAGGCAGAGGTAGGATCACCATGAGTTTGAGGCCACCCTGAGACTACATAATGAATTCCAGGTCAGCCTGGGCCAGAGTGAGACCCTACCTCAAAATAAATAAATAAAATAAGGTTTTAGGTGGGCATAGTAGTTCACAGCTCTAATCCCAGTACTCAGGAGGTTGAGGCTAGCCTGGGCTACATTAGAAGATCCTGCCTCGCAAAAGAGGGGTGAAGAGATGGTTTAGCGGCTAAGGCACTTGCCTGTGAAACATAAGGACCTAGGTTCAATTCCCCCCATAAACCAGATGCACAAGGTGGCACATGGGTTTGGAGTTTGTTTGCAGTGACTAAAGTCCCTGGCATGCCCATGCTTGCGTTCTCTCTCACTCAAATAAGTAAAATAAAATAATAAAAAAGGATGAGCTAGGCATGGTGGCACATGCCTTTAATCCCAGCACTCGGGGAGGCAGAGGTAGGAGGATTGCTATGAGTTCAAGACCACCCTAAGACAAATAGTGAATTCCAGATCAGCCTGGGCTAGAGTGAAATCCTACCTTGAAAAAAAACAAAAAAAAGTGGGGGGTCAATAAAAGGACTGGAGAGATGGCTTAGTGGTTAAGGTGCTTGGCTGTGAAGCCTAAGGACACATGTTTGACTCCCCAGATCCCATGTAAGCCAGATGCACAAAGGTGAGGCAAGTGTGAAGTCGCATATGCCCGCTAGATGGCGCAAGTGTCTGGTGTTTGATTTCAGTAGCTGAGGCCCTGGCATGCCAGTTTTCTCTTAAAAAAAAAAACAGTAAAGTTTCCACTGTAAGTTTTAGTTGTTAAAGCCAGTTTACCTTGATTCCCAGTGTCTTTACTGTAAAGTGAACTCAGTTTATCTACACTCCACTTGGCAATAGAGGATCAAATGTTGGCTATAGACTATTTAAAATGCTTCAAAATTGCAAGTGGCAGGCAGGGCAGATGGCTCATGGATAAACTTCCTGCTGCTTAGCTTGAGTACCTACCTGAGTTCTGTGCCCTTTACACCTGGAGGAACCTGGCACAGGATGGCAGGTGCAGACAGCCTTTCATGGCAACTAGTGGGCCAGCGCAGCAGTGAGATCCAGACAGATAAACCCCTGTCTCCAATGAGATGGAAAGGCAAGGACAAACCCAAAAAAGTGTTTCAAGGATGGCATTATGTTATTTTCAGATTATCTATGTTCATATTTGCTCTACCATGTATTAGTGTGCAAGTAGTAAACTTAGATTTGGATAGTTATGGCTAAAATTAAAATACCTCAGGAGAACTCAAGTAGAGACTTAACCAAATTTTTTTTCTTTTCTTTTCTTTTCTTTTTTTTTTTTTTTTTTCCCCAAGGTAGGGTCTCACTCCAGCCCAGGCTGACCTGGAAATCACTATGTAGTCTCAGGGTGGCCTTGAACTCACGGCGATCCTCATACCTCTCTGCCTCCCGAATGCTGGGATTAAAGGCGTGCACCACCATGCCCAGCTTTAACCAAATTTTTTTAAAGGAAGATTATTTATTTATTTATTTATTTATTTGAGAGTGACAGACACAGAGAGAAAGACAGATAGAGGGAGGGAGAGAGAATGGGCAAGCCAGGGCTTCCAGCCTCTGCAAACGAACTCCAGATGTGTGCGCCCCCTTGTGCATCTGGCTAACGTGGGACCTGGGGAACCGAGCCTCAAACCGGGGTCCTTAGGCTTCACAGGCAAGCGCTTAACCTCTAAGCCATCTCTCCAGTCCTAAAGGAAGATTTTAAAATTTTTATTTACTTATTTATTTGTGAGCAGAGAGAGAGAGGAGAGAGACAGACAGAATGAGCAAGCCAGGGCCTCTAGCCACTGCAGACGAAACTCCAGATGCATGTGCCCCTTGTGCATCTGGCTTACGTGGGTCCTGGGGAATTGAACCTGTGTCCTTTGGCTTCACAGGCAAATGCCTTAACTGCTAAGCCATCTCTCCAGCCCCAGATTTTTTTCTTTTTGGTTTTTTGAGGTAGGGTCTCACTCTAGCCCAAGCTGACCTATAGAATTTACTACGTAGTCTCAGGGTGACCATTCTTAAGGCATTCCTCCTACCTCTGCCTCCCCTTGAGTGCTAGGATCAAAGGCGTGCTCCACCACACCCAGCTGTTGTTTTTTGAGGTTGGGTCTAACTCTAGCCCAGGCTGAGCTGGAACTCACTGTCTAGTTCCAGGCTGGCCTTGAACTCACAGCAGTCTTCCTACCTCTGCCTCCCCAGAAAGGCGTTAACCACCACACTAGGCCTGTATATTCTTTAATAGCTTTGAGAGATAATTTACAAGCTAATGAATGATATAAATATGTATATGTATTGAGTTGTGTGAGTGCCAGCATGTGCCTGTCGTGGTGCACGTGTCAAAGCAACCAGCCTCTGGAGTGTCCTCACCTTCTGCCTTGTTTGACACAGGGTCTCTCATTTCATTGCTGCCAACTAGCCTGGCACCTTAGCTTCTACAGGAGTCTCCTGTTTCTGATTCTCTTCTCTGTAGGCATGCTGGGACATGTAGACATGGCTTCATGTGGGTTCTGGGAATGTGATTTCAGCTATGCTGTGCAGCAGGTGCTCCAGCCTCATCTTTCTAAGATGGCACAAGTGCTTATCGGTGATTAGGTATGTGTGTAAATATGAGCGCATCCCAAAGCCACTTCCTCAGATTTAACAATAGACATTGCCAAGGTCCTAATAGTAGGAAAATGCCCAAAGCAAGAACTTTAACTTGTATTCGTGTGTGTCTCTGAAGAGGTCAGGTTGAAAACACTGGGTTCAGAGTGGTCATATGACATGCAGGGGTTGACATAAAGCTCATTATTCCTGATTTAATCTTGAGCCTCTGCTAAACCATAACAGTGCAGTAAAAGATCTCTAACATTTTGCATTGTATTAAGTATTCTTGTGGCTGAACAGTGTAATTGGTCTCATTCTGAGCACTCTGTAATATGTGTGGACTCCTGTATTATAATTTGGGACATTTTTATAGGAGCACCAGAAATGGTTTTATCTAATTATCCTGTAAAATTTTCTTTTCTTTTTTTTTTTTTAAGTGTGTTTGGTGGATCTTAACCCCAGGCTTTGCATATGCTAGATACTCAGTACTAGGGTAGTAGCAACAGCCTCTGCCCTGGGCATTTTTTAGATCTTCCTGGAGACATTTGGCCATTATGATCTCATCTGAAACCATTTCATTGCCCCAAAAAGAAATACCTCACTCCATTATGAGCATCACTCCTGCCTCCCCAGTTATTTCTTTGGATTTACCTCTTGTGGACACGGTATAAATAATAGAAGATACGGTCTTTTTCAGTCTTGCTTTGTAGAATGGTTCAGTACTCCTTTTCATTGCCAAATAATGTTCCATTGTGTTTTATTAATTAGTTGATAGGAATTGGGGGGTTTTCCCTTTTTCTTGATTGAAAGTCCCATGAAAACAAATGGAACTGGAAGGATCTAAATTTAACCTTCACTTTTAAGGCAAGAGCTAGCTTTGTAGCCCAGGCTAACCTTACTCAAGGTGATTTTTTTTTTTTTTCCAAGGTAGGGTCTCACTGTAGTCCAGGCTGACTTGGAACTCACTATGCAGTCTCAGGGTGGCCTTGAACACAATCCACCCACCTCTGCCTCCCAAGTGCTGGGATTAAAGGCGTGTACCACCACACCCGGCAGAGGTGATCTTTTTATCTTTACAGGCCTGCCCACCACATTTGACTTACTTATACTATTATTTTAAGTAGTCTTCTCTTTGGACGTAAAGAACCAGTAGCCAGTCTAGGCATTTCCTTTCCTTCCTTTTTGGTTTTTCAAGGTAGGGTCTCTAGCCCAGGCTGGCCTGGAATTCATTATGTAGTCTCAGGGTGGCCTTGAACTCACAGTGATCTTTGTACCTCTGCCTCCTGAGTGTTGGATTAAAGTTGTGCATCACCATGCCCAGCCTTTTCTCCCTGTTTGAGATAGGGTTTCATACTACCTCAGGTTGATATGGAACTTTGTGGCCCAGGCTGACCTTGACCTCTAGTTCCAGCCTAGGTTTAAGAGAGCCTTACTTGGTGAGCCAGGGTTGTGGTGCACATCTTTAACCCCAGCACTTGAGAGGCTGAGGTAGCAGGATCCCTTTGAGTTCAAAGCCAGTGTGGGCTTCAGAGTGAGTTCCAGGTCAGCCTGGAGATGAGTGAGATCCTGCCTCAAAACAAAAAACTTGCTCTGTAATCCAGACTGGCCTCAAACTAATAGCAGCCTTCCTACCTCAGCCTCTCGTAAGCCCTAATTGAAGTAAAAATATCACTTAGAACAGTGGCTGTCATGCTGAAGATAGAGCTCAATGGTAGAGTGCTTGCCTAGTATATGTGAAGCCCTGGGTTTAATTTGATCCCTAGTACACACCAAGAGCTTTGGGAGGGGGGGTTCAAGGAAGGTCTCACTCTGGCCCAAGCTGACCTGCAATTAACTATATAGTTTCAGGGTGGCCTTGAACTCACAGTGACCCTATATCTGCCTCCCAAGTGCTGGGATTAAAGGCATGCACCACCATGCTCAAATCCAAGAATTTTTGATGTATTTTAACTTGGCATAGAGGCACAAGTACCATGAGTTTCAAGACGGGTTGCTGGGGAATGGACTTAGCAGTCAAAAGGCACTTGCTTGGAGCTGAAGAGATGGCTTAGCTTGCTGCAAAGGCTAAGGAGCCAGGCTTGATTCTCCAGGTCCCACATAAGCTAGATGCACATGGTGTCAGATGCACCTGGAGTTGGTTTGCAATAGCAAGAGGCCCTGGCGTGCCCATTGTCTGTCTGTCTCATTCTCTCTCTCTCTAATAAATAAAATTTTTAAATAAAAACAGCTTTAATTTTTAGCTCTTTACTTTTCCTTCAGATCCCTGCTCTGATAAGCCCTGATCCTCATCTTGGCCCTGCTTGGCTGAGCCCATGGGGACCCCCAACTCCCCCATGGGGTCTCTGTTCTCTCCTGCCTTCCACGTGGTGGAGCTCCCTGTACTTTTCTTCTCTTTCTCTTTTTTTGAAGCAAGCCCAGCACACTGGCCTTTTTTTTTTTTTCTCTTGAGAGAGAGAGAGAGAACCGGTGTGCTAAGGCCTCCAGCCACTGCAGTTGAATTCTAGACGTTCATGTCACTGCATCTATCTAGCTTACATGGGGCCTTAGGCTTTACAGGCAAACACCTTAACCTCTAAGCCATCTCTCCAGCCCAAAAAAGCCAGGTGTGGTGGTGCACGCCTTTAATCCCTACACTCGGGAGGCAAAGGTAGGAAGATTGCCATGAGTTTGAGGCCACCCTGAGACTACATAGTGAATTCACATCAGCCTGGGCTAGAGTGAGACCCTACCTGGGGGAGGGGGGGAAACAGTCATTCTGATTTTAGCTGGACAAGGTAGCTTGGGAAGCTGAGGTAGGAAGATCACTGAACTAGAGGCCAGCCTAAACTAGAGAGGGAGTTCCAGATTAGCTTGGGCTAGAGAGAGAGAGACCCTGCCTCAAAAATTTGTTTTGGAAATGCTTTTTTTTTTTAATTTTAGGGAGAATTGCTGCACCAGGGCCTCAGTCACAACAATCAAACTCCAGACGCTTGTGCCACCTAGTGGGCGTGTGCTGCCACCTGGCTTATGTGGACCAGTTGGGCCTCAGGGCGGCCAAATGTGCTCCACCTTGTGCTCTCCTATCAGCTTGCCCATCTGACTCATGTGGGATCTGGAGAGGCTTTTTAAAAAATATTTTACTGTGGGTCATGGTGGCACACACCTTTAATCCCAGCACTTGGGAGGCAGAGGTAGGGGGACCATTCGTTTGTTTGTTTGTTTGGTTTGATTTGGTCTTGTTTGTTTTGTATTTTATTTGGGCTGGAGAGATGGCTTAGCAGTTAAGGTGCTTGCCTACAAAGGCAAAGGACCCAGGTTCAATTCCCTGGAATACACGTAATCCAGATGCATGAGATAGTAATCACATCTGGAGTTTATTTGCAGCAGCTGGAAGCCCTGGTGCACCCATTCTCTCTTTAAACACTAAGTCATCTCCAGCCTGTAAATACTTATTTTTAAATTTTTATTTTTTGCTTATGTGTATGTGTTATATGCTTGGGGTGCTTGCCTGCCATGGCTGGAGCAGAACATTGGGTAGCAATCTCCACCTGTTCTCATTTTATACTTGAGTCTTATACTGATATTGACACTTGCTGATTTTTTTTTCAATTTTTATTTATTTATTTATTTGAGAGCAACAGAGAGAAAGAGGCAGATAGATAGATAGATAGATAGATAGATAGATAGATAGATAGATAGATACATACATACATACATACATACATACGGAACAGGCACACGTGCGCCCCTTGTGCATCTGGCTAACGTGGGTCCTGGGGAATCGAGCCTCGAACCAGGGTCCTTAGCGGTCCTGGGGAATCGAGCCTCGAACCAGGGTCCTTAGCTTGACAGCTTGACCGCTAAGTCATCTCTCCAGCCCAGCACTTGCTGATTTTTTTAAGAACTAGGGTGATTATTTTGTCTATTAATTCCCTTTGCGGGTTACAGGCTTGCTTGGCTACTCCCTCGCTATTTACATGAGATCTGGAGACTTGAACTAGGGTGGTTTTAGGACCCCCTCCCTGTTTGCACTTACCTATCTCTTCAGCTCTATTTCTTTCTCTTTTTTTAATCAGAGGGAGACCGTGAGTGAGAATGGGCGTGCCAGGGCTTCCAGCCACTGCAAATGAATGTGCCATTATGTGCATCTGGTTCATGTGGGACCTGGAGAATCAAATCTGGGTCCTTAGGCGTTGCAGGCATGTACCTTAACTGCTAAGCCATCTCTCCAGCCCAAGCCTTATTTCTTAAGATCTTAATTTTAACCTTATGGTATTGTAGTCAACTTCTTATTGCTGGCAGAAAGCACCCAATCAAAAACAGTTTATGGGAGGAAAGGGGTTATTTTGGCCTGCAGAATGGAGGGAAAGATCCATTATGGCAGGGGAAATGATGGCATGAGCAGAGGTTGGACATCATCACCTGGCCAACAGCAGCAGGAGAGTAAGCCAGACACTGGCAAAGGGAAGCTGGCTTTAGCACCCATAAGCTTGCCCCCAGCACCACACTTCCAACAAGGTTCTAATTCTCAAATTGCCATTAGCTGGGGATGAAGCACTCAAAAAACATAAGTTTATGGAGGATACCTGAATCAAATTAACACATGTGGATATATATAAAGATTTTTTAACCCCATCTGGGTCGATATGGGTTTAATCTTTTTAGTGTTTAAAAGAATAACATTTATTTCAGCCAGGTGGGATGAAGGAAAATCATTGAGTTTCAGGTTAGTCTGGGCTACAGTGAGGCCCTTTCAAGTATTTTAAAAATATTATATATGGGCTGGAGAGATGGCTTAGCTGTTAAGTGCTTGCCTGTGTCGCCTAAGGACCTGGGTTTGAGGCTCGATTCCACAGGACCCACATTAGCCAGATACACAAGGGGGCGCACGCATCTGGAGTTCATTTGCAGTGGCTGGAAGCCCTGGCGCACCCATTCTCTCGGTGTGTCTTTCTCTCAGTGTCTGTCACTCGAATAAATAAATAAAAATTTTTTAAAGGTGTTTTTAAAAACTATATTATTTATTTCTGCTTGTATACATGTGTGTATGGGCCCTCCAGGGTCTCTTGCTACCACAAGTGAATGGTAACTTATACTACTTTTTGTGTTATGTGGATGCTGGGAAATTGAATCTGGTCTGGCTGGCTTTGCAAGAAAGCACTTTTAACCTCTGAGTCATCTCCCCAGCTCCGGGTATAGATTGCTTTTAGGGTCTATTGCTAGGGGTTTTTTTTGAGCGGGGGGTTCTTTTTTCCTTCTTTGAGGCCAAGTCCCACTATAGCCCAGGCTGACCTGAAACTCACTCTGTAGTCTCAGGGTGTCCTACCTCTCCCTCCCAAGTGCTGGGATTAAAGTCATGTGCTAGTTTTAAACCTGCTTATGTTGTGCCTCTGTGTGGCTGCTACATTTAAGAAATCATTTTCAGGGGCTGGAGAGATGGCCTAGCAGTTAAGGAGCTTGCCTGCAAAGCCAAAGGACTCAGGTTCAACTCCCCAGGACCCACGTAAGCCAGATGCATGAGGGGGCACACTCAATCTGGAGTTCGTTTGCAGCGGCTAGAGGTGTGCCCTGGTGTGCCCATTCTCTCTTGCTCGCTCGCTCTCCCTGCCTATTTCTATATTTCTCTAAAATAAATAAAATCATTTCAGAGAATTTTAGCCAGTCTTGAAAGACTTCATCCAACTGTGGGAAGAAGGTTATGATTGAAACAGTTTCAGAATACTCTCATTTAATTATTTGAGAGAGAAAGAGAATGGCATGCCAGGGCCTCTAGTCACTGCAAACAAGTGCATGTGCCACCTTGTGTGTCTGGCTTTTTATGTGGGCATTGGAAAGTCCTTTGGCTTTGCAGACAAGCATCTTAACTGCTAGGTCATCTCTTCAACCCTGTAAAGAATTTTAAAGTGGCCGGGCGTGGTGGCGCACGCCTTTAATCCCAGCACTTGGGGGGCAGAGGTAGGAGGATCGTGTGAGTTCGAGGCCACCCTGAGACTCCATAGTGAATTCCAGGTCAGCCTGGGCTAGAGTGAGACCCTACCTCGAAAAATAAAAAAAAGAATTTTAAAGTGACAGTGATTTAGTATGTTTATTCATGCTGTTTAGCTTATTGTCAAGAATAAAATAGCCCTAAAGAACAGTTCAGCTTTGTCAAAAGAGTCAAGGGGTTAAGAGTTGAGAAACTATGATCTACAAAGTTGATTTAAGCCAAATGGGATCAAAAAACAGTGCAATTCCAGATTCTGCTACTGTGGCATATTGTCTACCAAGCAGTAGGAAAGGGAGTACCTTCAATTAACACATGTATGGTTATGTTGAACTTGATCTGAGTATTTGAATTGACTACCAGTGTATTATTCTCCCAGTGATAGGAAAGGATGGGGATAAAATGAGGGTCTCCAACAAGCATCATACTAATACCAACCACTATGTTTATTTTATTTATTTATTTGTATTTCGAGGTAGGGTTTCTTCACTCTAGCTCGGGCTGACCTGGAATTCACTATGTACTCTCAGGATGGCCTTGAACTCACAGAGATCCTCCTACCTCTACCTCCCGAATACTGGGATTAAAGTATGCTTCACCAGGCCTGTCTATTTTTTTTAATTGCAGGACATAAAGTCAAAACTAAAATAAGTGTTCAACCTCATACTTTGTTCAAATTAGCTTATTAAATTTTTTAAATGTTTATTTTTTATTTGAGAGAGAAAGAGGGAGAGAATATGGGTGCATCAGGGCCTCCAGCACACACAAACTCCAGACTCATGAGCCACCATGTGTATCTGGTTTACATGACTCCTAGGAGATTGAACCTAAGTCCTTTGGCTTTGCAAGCAAGCACCTTAACTGCTAAGCCATCTCTCCAGCCCCAGCTTATTGAAATTTCTTGATGCTAATATATAGATCAGCTAGTAAGTAGTATGCTTGCCTAGTGTGCATGAAGCCCTGGGTTTGAACCCCCATGACGGTATAAGCTGTAGTGTTGCAGCAGTCATCTACAATCCCAGCATTCAGAAGTAGGATCAGAAAGTTCAGTATCATTGCCTACATAGTGAGATGCAGGCTAACATGGAATACATGAGACCCTGTCTCAAAGAAAAGAAAATTCTTGAGGATTTTTGCATGTGAGTTGGGGTGGTGTTGATGCATTAGGGCCAGATCTCTTCATGGCTTTTCAAATTGTAGTATAAATTCGCAGCTACAATAGAATTACTGTGATCTGCTGCTTTTGGAGCCAGGGAATGTTGTCACTTTAGAAAAAGAAATTTCAGGCTGGGGATATAGCTTAGCAGTTAAGGTGCTTGCCTGTGCAGCCTAAGGACCCCAGTTCCATTCCCCAGGACCCACATAAACCAGATGCACAAGGGGGTGTGCATGCATCTGGAGTTCATTAGCAGTGGCTAGAGGCTCTGACGCACCCATTCACTCTTGCTCTCTATCTCCCTCCCTCCCTCCCCCTCACTTTCTCTTTCTCTCTCTCTCTCTCTCAAATAACTAAATTTTAAAATAGGGGCTGGAGAAGTGGCTTAATGGTTAAGGTGTTTGCCTGCAAAGCCAAAGGATCCCTGTTCAGTTCTCCAGGACCCACGTAAGCCAGGTACACAAGGGGTCGCATGCATCTGGAGTTCATTTGCAGTGGCTGGAGGCCCTGGCACGCCCATATTCACTCATTCATAATCTTTCTCTCTCTAAACTTTTTCTCTCATAAATAAATAAATGAAATATATTTTTAAATATATGTATATTTTAAAAAAGAAACTTCACATTAATGGCCGTATTTATATTATTGTAGCCCTGCTCATTTAGTTTGCACATTGAAACCATAATATTCTGAGTTATAACGTCCAGAGGGTTCTATGTAATATTCATAGCAAAACAGGTCACTTTTATTTTCTTGCTATTGAATTTGAGAAAGCAGCCTTCCATTAAGCTAGTGGTGCATCAAGTTAGATACTTGATCCTCTTGAGCTGAGACTTGGGAGATGGAAGGATTTATGATTGTAAAAACCATGAAGTCCATCTTTGTTACAGCAAGGCGGTTTAGTTTTTATTTGTTTTGGGGGGGTACAATTGTGTTTTTAGTCTATTTATTAGTAAGCAGAGAGAGTGGTGGTATGAGAACCTGGTGCACCCAGACTCCAGATTCACGTGCCACTTGTTGCATCTGGCGTTATGTGGGTACTGGGGAGTCGAGCTCAGACCAATAGGCTTTGCAAGCAAACACATTTAACCACAGAACCATCCCTCCAGCCCACCTTTTTGGTTTTTTTTTTTCCCCCCAAGCTAGGGGCTCACTGTGGTCCATGCTGATCTCAAACTCAGCTATCATCCTATCACTGCCTCCCAAGTGTTGGGATTAAAAGCATGCATCCCGTGGCATCTTTTTTTTTTAAACCTTGAAGTGATGACTATTTAACTAGTTCTAGAACTCTTAGTCCCTTCTATTCTGATTTACTGTCAATAGTGTCATACTTGAGGTTTTGAGGTTAGGGAACCAGGATTTGAATGCAAATTGAGCTGTTTGGAGATTAATGTTGGTTGTTGTGGTTTTCTTTTATTTTCCTTTTAGCATCGTACCTCAGAATAGGGAAGGAGAAGGTAGAGATTTTAGGTGAATGAGTCTTTACTCATCAGACACAGAATTCACTATGTAGTTTCAGAGTGTCTTCAACTCAGTAATCCTCCTGTCTCTGCCTTGGGAGTGCTGAGATTAAGGGCATGCGCCACCACACCTTGCCTAATCAGATACTTTTAAAAAGAACACTGAGTGCAGCGTGGCATTTTACGTGCTTAAGAAAACCTGCCATAGGGTTAATGATGAGCTTCTTAGAAATTGGGACCCTGGTGGTAGCAGAAACCTGGGCTGTATAGCTCTTCTGTCTAATATGTACATCCTGAGATAGGCATTTGACCTCTGAAGCTTACTTTCCTTTTCTGTGAATTGATAATTTTGATTCCTCCTTCACACTGGTTATTTTACAAGTAAATAGTCCTCAGAAGTGCGATATAGAGCTGGAAAAATGGCTTAGTCGTTAAAACTCTTACCTGCGAAGCCTAAGGGAAGTGCTGTATAGACTATGTTATATGGAGAGTAATTTATTTATTTTTTAATATTTTTATTTTTATTTATTTGAGAGAGGGGAAGAGGCAGAGAGAATGGGTATGCCAGGGCCTCCAGCCACTGCAACTGAACTCCAAATACATGCACCATCTTGTGCATCTGGCTTACGTGGGTACTGGGGAATCGAACAGAGGCCTTTGGCTTTGAAGGCCACTAAGCCATCTCTCCAGCCTGGTAATTTTATTGTTATGCTTAGTTTCTAAATGAAAACTCTCAAATAGGACCAAGGCTTAGCTTTAGTTGTAGAACATTTGTCTATCATATTCCAAGCCCTGGTTAAATCCTCAGCATCACACACAAAATTTCAAATAGTGAGTGAACACTGTAGTAGAAGATAAATGGTGCCTTCACCACAGTCATTTTCACGAAGTTACTTTCATGTATACTTCCCATTCCATACCTAAATGTGTTTATATAGTCTGTATCCTTTCATTCATTAATTAATTAATAATTAATTTGACAGAAAGAGGGGGAGAGAGAATGGGTATGCCAGGACCTCCAGCCACTGCAAACAAACTCCAGATGCATGTGCCCCTTTGTGCAGCTGGCTAACATGGGTCCTGGAGAATCGAACCACGGCCCTTCAGGTTTGCCTTAACTGCTAAGCCATCCCTCCAGCCCTAATTAATTAATTTTTTTTCTTTTTTAAAAAAATTTTTTTTGGTTTATTTTTATTTATTTATTTGAGAGCGACAGACAGAGAAAGAGGCAGAGAAAGGGGGAGAGAATGGGCGCGCCAGGGCCCAGCCACTGCAGACGAATTCCAGACGCGTGCGCCCCCTTGTGCATCTGGCTAACATGGGTCCTGGGGAATTGAGCCTCGAATCGGTGCAAGTGCTTAACCGCTAAACCATCTCTCCAGCCCCCTAATTAATTTATTTTTGAGGCAGGGTCTCATGTATCATCCCAGGCTGACTTTGAACTCTAGGTAGCTGAGGATAACTCTAATTTCTGATTGTACCTCCTGAGTACTAGGATTGTTTCTGAGTTATTGCAACTTAAGGTTTTTCACTTAGTTGGATTCATTCTGAGCCATTATATTGTCTTCTCCCTATTTATGTCTGCTTAATATTTTTTCATATAAATATTTTATTATCTTAAACTTTGGGCCTTGATATTGCTTTCTTTATAAATGATTTAACAGCAGTATAGTGTGTAACTCAAATACATAAATTCCACGAATAACTTTTTTTTTTTTTTTTTTGTCTTTTAAAAACAGCAAAAAAGAAGAATAAGAAGGGGAAGACTATCTCCCTAACAGACTTTCTGGCTGAGGATGGGGGCACTGGTGGAGGAAGCACCTATGTCTCCACCAAATCGCTCAGTTGGGCTGATGAAACAGACGACCTGGAAGGAGACGGTAATTTTTCTTCAGTCAGCGTGCTTGGAATTTCAGTATTTTCTAGACAAAACAGTAAATTACATCATGTGATTTGAAAGAGTCTTAGCCATCTTATAGAACCTGGGATCTTCTTGGGTTTAATCTCAGGTTGACTGTCAGGCTCTGTAATAAGGCCTTATACTTTTAGGAGATCTGCTTTCCACCCCTAGCTCTTGAACTAAGACTGTTCTCACTTGGTATCCTTTTAGCCTCATTTTTCTCCATTTAAACTTAAGACTACATTGTCTAGTTTTTTCAAGGTAGGATTTCACTCTAGCCCAGGCTGACCTGGGTAGAATTCAGTATATAGTCTCAGGGTAGCCTTGAACTCACAACAATCCTGCCTCTGCCTCCCAAGTGCTGTGCTTAAAGGCATGTACCACCATGCCTGGCCTTTTGTTTTTGTTTTTTTGTTTTTCAAGGTAGGGTCTCAACTGTAGTCCAGGCTGACCTGGAATTCACTGTGTAGTCTCAGGGTGGCCTCAAACTCATGGCGATCCTCCTACCCCTGCCTCCCAAGTGCTGGGATTAAAGGTGTGTGCCATCACATCCAGCCTTTTTTTTTTTTTTTTAATTTTTATTTATTTATTTATTTATTTTTATTTACGTGTGTGTGGACAGGGAGTGCATATCTCCCTAACCCCAAGAACTAGACTAGGTTATTTTATTTTATTTATTTATTATTTTTATTTTTAATTGTTTATTTGATAGGGAATGGGCATGCCAGTCTAGCCACTGCAAACAAAGTCCAGATGCATGTGCCACCATGTGCATCTGGTTTACATGGGTCCTGGGGAATCAAACCTGGGTCCTTTGGCTTTGCAGGCAAGTGCCTTAACCGTTAAGCCATGTTTTTAGCCCCTAATTTTATTTTATTTTGTTTTTTTTTTGTGTGTGGGTTTTTTGTGTTTTGTTTTGTTTTGTTTTGTTTTCCCAGGTATGGTCTCGCTCTGGCCCAGGCTGCCTTGGAATTCAGGGTGATCTTTCTACTTCTGCCTCCCAAGGGCTGGGATTAAAGGTGTGCGCTACCATACCTAGCCCCTGATTTTATTTATTTGAGAGAAAGAGGAAAAAAAAAAAAAACAGGGCAGGCAGATAGAGAGAAAATGGGCATGACAGGTTTCTCCAGCCATTGCAAATGAACTCCTTGTATATCAGGCTTACCTGGGTACTCAGGAATTGAGCCCTGATCCTTAGGCTTTCAAGGCAAGTGCCTTAATGACTAAGCCTCTCCCAGCCCTATATTAGTTTTTCAATGTCTTTCAGGTATAAAATTCTGTGGTGCACTTGTAAGTGATGGTTGCAATGTACTCTGTAAGTTAAACATCTTCAGATCTAAGGAATAATTCATTCCATAAACTGTTGGCATGAAGTTGAGGTAAAAATGATGTGAGGAGAAAGAAATGGGAAAAGTTATGGTGGAAAAATAAAGAAGTCATTGCTATGTCTTTTGGACAAACTGTACATCCAGGAAAAGATAGTTGTTCTTATAATTGTCAGGACATCAGTTTGATTACCATCATTATTTTTTTTAATTTAAACTTCTCTTGCAAACTATTATCTTTTGTGACCTGCTTTCACAGAGGAAGAGAAAAAAAAACAGGTAGCCGGGCGTGGTGGCGCACGCCTTTAATCCCAGCACTCAGGAGGCAGAGGTTGGAGGATCGCCGTGAGTTCGAGGCCATCCTGAAACTACATAGTGAATTCCAGGTCAGCCTGAGCTAGAGAGAGGCCCTACCTCGGAAGGAAAAAAAAAAAAAAAAAGATTTAATACAGGTTATAACCTCCCCTAGATGTCAGAACTAAAATATACATTCAAGGATTGTAGGGGGAGGTTGGTATGGGTGGGAGGTCAGTAAAACTAGGAATAGTTTGTTTTGGTTTGGTTTTGTAGAAGATAAAGCATGAAAAAAAACACTGTCCAGCTTAGCAGAAGGAATGTAGGTGTTCTTAGCCAGTAGCCATTAATGATATCTGAAGTGAAAAGGGTCCAGGTTCAGGTCTTAGCTCTTATACTTCACCATTCACAACCTTGGACAGATTATTGTCTGAACTTTGAATGGCATAGTGGGGTCTCTGTAGTTCCAGGCTGGTCTGGAGCTCACAGCTGTCTCGCCTCTCAAGTGCTGGGATTAAAGTCCTACATCACCACACCCAGCTTTAGGTCTGCTTTCTTAAAAAAAAAAGTTGTTAATGATTTTTGCTTGGTTGGTGTGGGTGGAGGGTGTTTGTGTTTGGTTTTTCTAATAGCCCTGGCTGGCTTGGAATTCACTGTGTATCCTAGGCCTGCCTTGAACAATCCTTAGCTTCTGTCCCCTGAATGCGGGGATTATAGGCATGAGCTACCATGACCAACTTTCTCTTAATTCCTTATATCTGTTCTATCCTAGTTTCAACAACTTGGCACAGTAATGATGATGATCTGTATAGGGCAGCTCCAATTGACCGGTCCATCCTTCCCACTGCTCCACGAGCTGCCCGGGAACCCAATATTGACCTGAGCCGTCTTCCCAAATCGCCACCCTACACTGCTTTCCTAGGAAACCTGCCCTATGATGTAACAGAAGACTCCATTAAGGACTTTTTTAGAGGATTAAATGTAAGTATGATCTTGTTAGGCTATTAACTGGATGTTTGAGAATAAATGACTAAAGTAAACTTAATTGTGGAATGAGCAATTGTCTTGAAAGTCAGATACAAGGAATACATTAATTCATGCTAAGTTTAAGGGTTAAATTCATATGGTTCAAAGTGTATAAAAGGACATACAGTTGTCTCTTCTGTCCCTTGATACCAATATTACTTCTAGAAACATGGTTTGATGTTGTATGCTCATCAGAGAATTTCCTTACGTGTCTGTACAACGATCATTCTGTGGTTCAAAAGAAACCCCCTTGTGTTTGTTCTTCAGATCAGTGCCGTGCGTTTACCACGTGAACCCAGCAATCCAGACAGGTTGAAAGGTTTTGGTTATGCTGAATTTGAGGACCTGGATTCCCTGCTCAGTGCTCTGAATCTCAATGAAGAGGTAAAGAAATTAAGAGTGGGGATAAGAGCCGAGCACTCACAAATCTCAAGTTTATCAAAGGCATGAGCTACCACACCCAGCTTAATCAGTAACTATTTCAAAGATTCTGTGATATCCACAAAAACCCTGAGCTGGGAAGATGGCTCAGTAGTTAAAGGTGCTTGCTTGTAAATCCTAACAGCTTGGGTACAATTCCCCAACCAGCCATGTAAAGCCAGTTGTGCATTTGTTTGCAGTAGTAAGACTGTGGCAACACATGCAAATAAATAATTCTTATTTTTAAGAAGAGAGTATTTCCAGTTTAGAAAAGTAGCTCAGTGGTAGTACTTGCCTGACATATGTAAGACCCAAGGTTCAATACCTTCCACAACATACAAAAAGTATTACCTGATTTTCAAAGTAACAATGACTTTTTAAAGAGAACTTGAAGGCTCAGAGGTGGTGGTTTAGTGGTTAAGGCGCTTGTCTGCAAAGGACCCAGGTTTGATTCCCCAGTACCCACATAAAGCCAATGCAAAAGGTAGCACATGCCTCTGGAGTTTGTTTGCAGTGGCTGGAGATCTCTCTCTATATATATATCTCTCTCTCATAAATAAATAATAAATATGTATGTTGTGATTTTTTTTTTAAGCAAAAAAAACTTGGAAGAAAGATGCCTTAGATGTCATTTGTAATGTGTTCCTAAGAATTTTTTTTGTTTACTTTTTAAATTTTTTTTGTTTACTTTTATTTATTTATTTGACAGCAACAGGCAGAGAGAGAAAGAGGCAGATAGAGCGAGAGAATGGGCGCACCAGGGCCTCCAGCCACTGCAAACAAAACTCCAGACGCATGCGCCCCCTTGTGCATCTGAGTAACATGGGTCCTGGGGAATTGAGCCTCAAACCGGGGTCCTTTAGGCTTAACAGGCAAGCGCTTAACCGCTAAGCCATCTCTCCAGCCCTAAGAATGCTTTACAGGAGGTTGACAGTTTGACCTTTTGTGTTTATTGCGTTTAGATTTTTTTTTCTTTGCTTTTTGCCTCCTCCCCCCACCCTTGGTTTTCTAGATAGTGAGCTGCTCTAGCCCAGGCTGGCCTCAAACTCGCAGTGATTCCCCTACCTTAGCCTCCCAGGTACTGAGATTAAAAGCATACATCATCACTCCTGGCTTGCTTTGCTTTTGGCATAGTCTTCCTATGTTGCCCAGTGTAACCCTGAACTCAAAATCTCCTGTTTTGACCTCATAGATACTAAAATTGTAGGCATGTGTCCAGATAGTCTGCTTCATAACACTACTCATCAGTGTTTTCTTATTCACTGACACAAAGTTTATATATAGGAAGTAGAAGAAGGCTTGTGTTCTCTCCAGAACCCCGTTATCACATCTTAGGAAAGCAATTGCCTATACTTGTCTGTAGTCCAAACCTGCCAGTAGCATGATTGGAAATTTTACAAATACTTTTAATGTTTCATGATTGAATACCATACTCATCAAATAAAGATAAAAATAAATGCTTTATTTAAAAGAGAGAGGGCTGGGGAGAGGTGGCTTAGTGGTTAAGGCACTTGCCTGCAAAGCCACAGGACCCTGGTTCAGTTCCCCAGGACCCATGTAAGCCAGATGCACAAGGTGACACATGTGTCTGGAGTTCGTTTGCAGTGGCTGGAGGTACTCTGCCTCTTTCTCCCCCCCCCCCCTTCTCTTTCTCTAAAGCAGAGAGACCAGGTGTGGTGACTTATGCCTTTAATCCCAGCACTCAGGAGGCAGAGGTGGTAGGATCACTGAGTTCAAGGTCAGCCTCAGGCTACATAGTGAATTCTAGTCAGCCTGGGGGCAGGAGGCAGAAAGAGAGGCAGGGGGCACCCTGGGGTCTTTTGCAAATGAACTCCAGATGCATGTGTCACTTTGTTCATCTGGCTTTACTTGGGTACTAGGGAATTGAGGCGTCTCTGCAGCCCCTAGTTTTTTTCATGGTTTTGGGTATGTGTATGTTACTGCCTTCTACCACTACAGGTGAACTCCAGGTGCATGCACCACCTTGTGCATCTGGGGTTATATGGTGTTGACTCATCGAATCCAGTAAGCAACGCCCTTAACAGCTGAGCCAACTTTTCCAGCCCTATTGTCTTCCCACTGCTCCAAATTAGTGTTTCACTCTAGCCCCAGCTGACCTGGGAAAAAACTGTCATCCCAGGCTGGCCTCAAACTGACAGCAATCCTCCTACCTCTGCCGCTGCCCCCCCCCCCAAGTGCTGAGATTAGAAGTGTGCATCACCATGCTGTCTTCTTTTTTTATTTTAAAATATTATTTATTTATTTATTTGCACAAGGTCCTCCAGCTGCTGTATGCACCACTTTATAATCTGCTTTACATGGGTGCTAAGTTATAGAACCACTGATTATGATCATCTCTCTAGTCCCCTATTGTTCTTCTATGACTATAGATTCTACCGTGAAATGTGGGGGAAGTAAACTTAAATTAACTGGGCTCAAAATGTGTAAGTAATGCTATGGGAAAGGGAAATCAGAGGCTATCCCTGAAGGAATTGGTACTCAAAAGGTAATGTTGAATGAAGACACCTGAGATTGCAGATTGCCATCTCAGGTCTTCCTAGTGCATCATTGGCCTTTAATAGAAGGAAAGAAGAGAAAGTACAGAGAACGTCTGCCCATGAGAAGGCAGAAAGGGGGTAGAGCCCACCTAGAAACCCAAATTGTGGTCATTCTCTGACCTCTAGCAAAGTGAGCACTGAAAGGGCAGCCTCAAGGCCATTCTACTTTTGGGGACCCAGTCACCCTTGGCTCAACCCGCCCTACCCTATCTGAAGTAGTAACCCTAACTGCTGTAAGGGTGAAAACTGATCTTGTTTCTTAAACCTGAGTGGGATCATTGTGTGTGGAAGGGTTTTGTTTGTTTGTTTGTTTGTTTGTTTGTTTGTTTTTGCAAACAAAAAGAATGGGCATGTCATGGCCTCTAGCTACTGCAAACAAACTCCAAATGCATGTCCCACTTTGTGCATCTGGTTTTGCATGGGTATGGGGTAATCAAATCTAGATCATATTAGCCTTTGTACCTTTGAAGGCAAGCACCTTAACTGCTGAGCCCTGTTTATTAATTTTAATTTGAAATAAGGTCTCACTGTGTAGCCTAGGCTAATCTGGAGCTCACTATGTGTACCACAGCTTACAGTAATCAGTAATCTTCCTGCCTCTGCCTGTTAAGTACTAGGATTACAGACATGTACCACCACACTTAACTTGCCAATTTTTTTGTCATTTTTATTTATTTATTTATTTGAGTGAGAGAAAGAGGCAGACAGAGAAAGAATGAATATGGGTAGACCAAGGCCTCTTGACACTGCAAAACAAACTCCAAACTCTTGCACCACTTTTGTCTTCTCAGGGTAGGATTTCATTCTAGGCCAGGCTGATCTGGAACTTACTCTTACTCTCTAGTTCTAGACTCAGGTTCACAGCAATCCAACTACCTCTGCCTTCCAGGTGCTGAGCACTCTAATTTCTTAAACTTACTGAGAATTGTTTGTGCATGTGCAAATCAGAAAACAACTTTTCAGGTTGGTCCTTGGCTTTCCACCTCATTTTGAGGCAGGATTGGGTTTGCAGTTTGCATTTTTTTTTTTTCTTCCCCTGCATTTGCCACAAACATCTAGGAAATTGTTCAGTCTGTGCCTCACTGGGAGTACAGGAGCTCTGACTTTTTAATGTAGTGTCTGTATTAGCTAGATTATAGTGTTTTTTGTATGTTTCCCATTGCTGCTATGCCTCAATGTTCAAGGTCACTCGGGATATTTATAATTTTGCAAAAAAAAGTTAATGTAGGCCTGTGTTATCAGTCTCTAGGTAACAGGAGAATTCGAGTGGACGTTGCTGATCAAGCACAGGATAAAGGTAAGAGAACTGGCAGATGTTAGATAGTTCTTGTTTGGTAATAGTCCTAGGATAAATCTTCAACAGTTCTCAAGCAGTTTTGCTCTACAAGGTACTTCCTTGGCAATGTTTAAGGGTATTAGGTGTTGCCATAATTGAAGGGAGTACTGCAACATCTAATGGGTAGAGGCTAGGGATTAATCAATCCTGTGATGGATAGAAGAGACCTTGTACTTCAAAGAATTGCCAGCTGAAAATGCTAGTAGTATTGAGATTGAGAAACAATGGATAATCTGAATGCAGTTTAGCTACCTGGCCATGTTTTGTATTTAAGAGGAACTTCCATTTGTGTGTGTTGTATGTGTGTACATATGTGTACAACTGTGCCTATATAGAATATGAGACAGAAACATTAAACCAGCAGATACATTTTCTGAAAAGAATGGCCCAATTAAACTGAAGATTACAGTTGCAGGGTCTGGGTCCCTTCATAATGCCAGCCCAATAGAAGAATAGAATTGAGCCAGGTGTGGTGGCACGTGCCTTTAATTCCAGTACTCAGAGGCAGAGGTAGGAGAATTGCCACCCTGAGACTCCATGGTACATTCCAAGTCAGCCTGAGCTAGAGTGAAACCCTACCTACGGAAAAAAAAAAAAAAAATTGAGTGTGATATTATAAGGGGGATCTGTGTGTGCGAGGAATGCCTACTGTCTCTGAACTAACTTGTGCTTTGTATGTTCCTGTGTGTACAGACAGGGATGATCGATCTTTTGGCCGAGATAGAAATCGGGATTCTGACAAAACAGACACAGACTGGAGGGCTCGTCCTGCCACAGACAGTTTTGATGACTACCCACCCAGAAGAGGTGATGACAGCTTTGGAGACAGTAAGTTAATTTTTATGGAGTTTCTTTGCTCTTGGGTCTGTTTGGTAATAGAATTACATTAGCAGATAGAAGCTGAGGATTAAAGTAGATGTAAAGTTTTTTTTGTTTGTTTTTGTTTTAAAGACGGAAAAAAATGAGTATGGATGCACCCTCTTGCCTCTGTAAACAAACTCCAGATGAATGTGCCACTTTGCACATCTGGCTTTACATGACGACTAGAGAATCAAACCTGGGTAGGCCATCTTTGCAAACAAGCACCTTTAATCACTGAGTCATCTTTCCTACCCAAGTTTCTTTTCATTTTTATTTTTTGAGATAGGGTTTCACTCTAGTCCAGGCTGACCTAGAACTCACTATGTACCTTGAACTCACGGTGATCCACCTACCTCCGGCTCCCTACCCAGGTTTCTTAACCAAAGATGTGCAAGAGAAACAAAGGAGTGAGCAGGAAGTCAGAAGAAATGCTCGCTAGAGCCACAGATTTGTCTTGACTTTATAATCAAGTCTTTGTGACTTGACAAAACCTTGTGGAAACTGTTAGCATTTATGAAAAGATTCTGGCACATGCCTTTAATCCCAGCACTTGGGAGGCAGAGATAAGAGGATCACCATGAGTTCAAGACCACCCTGAGACTACATTGTGAATTCCAAGTCAGCCTGAGCTAGAGTGAGACCCTACCTTGTAAAACACAACAAAACCAAAAAAAGGGGGCTCCTGAGGCCAGGTATGGTGGCTCACACCATCTTTAATCCCAGCACTCCAGAGGGAGAGTGTTGCTGTGAGTTCAAGGCCATCCAGAGACTACATTGTGAATTCAAGGTTAGCCTGAGCTAGAGTGAGACCCTGCATCAAAAAAAAGTTGGGCTGGAAAGATGGCTTAAACAGTTAAGGCATTTGCATATGAAGCCTAAGGACCCAAGTAAGCCAGATGCACAAATTTGGAGTTTGCAGTGGCTGGAGGCCCTGGCATGCCCATTCATATTCATTCTCTCTCTGTCTCTGTCTCTCTCTCTCTCTCTACTTGCAAATAAATAAATATAAATTTAAAAAAAAAATTGGGCTGGAGAGATGGCTTAGCGGTTAAGCACTTGCCTGTGAAGCCTAAGGACCCCAGTTCTAGGCTCTGTTCCCCAGGACCCATGTTAACATGATGCACAAAGGTTTGCAGTGACTGAAGACCCTGGCATGTCCATTCTTTCTCTCCTTCCTATCTTCTTCTTTCTCTGTCTGTTATTCTCAAGTATATAAATAAATAAAGTTCATGAGGGCTGAAGAGATGGATTAGCAGTTAGGGTACTTGCCTGCAAAGCCAAAGATCCAGGTTTGATTCCCCAAGTCCCATATAAGCCAAGATATGGTACATGTGTCTCAAATTTATTTGCAGTGGCTGGAGGTCTTGGGGTACCCATTCTCATATTTTCTCTCTCTTTCTCTGCTTGCAAATAAACAAAGATTTTTTTGTTTTGTTTTGTTTTTGTTTTTCGAGGTAGAGTCTCACTCTAGCTCAGGCTGACCTGGAATTCACTATGTAGTCTCAGGGTGGCCTCGAACTCACAGCAATCCTCCTACCACTGCCTCCGAAGTGCTGGAATTAAAGGCGTGCGCCACTATGCCCAGCAAGATTTTTTTAATTTTTATTAATATTTTCCATGATTATAAAAAAATATTATATTATTTTATATTTATATTATTATAAATATAGTATTTATATGTTATATTTATATATTATATATTTATATTATTATAAATATATTATTATATTTTATATTTATATTATATTATTAAAAAATCCCATGGTAGTTCCCTCCCTCCCTCCCCCCCCCCATATTTTCCCCTTTGAAATTCCATTCTTCATCATATTACCTCCCCATCTCAATCCAAGATTTTTTTTTTTTAATTGGCTCATCAGGCTGAAGTGATGGCTTAGGGGTTAAGGCACTTGCATGCAAAGCTTAAGGGCTGGAGTTCTGTTCCCTATTATCCACGTAAGCCAGATGCACAAAGTGGTGTGTGCTCATGAAGTTCTTTGGCAGTGGCTAGAGGCCCTGGCACGCCCACTCTCTATCTGCTTACAAATAAGTAAATAGACAAAAAAATATTAAAAATTTGACTCGTGACATAAAAAGCAGTCATCAGATGGTCCTGTTTTTAGTCTTTTGAGTTTTGATTTAGGACAAACAGGATGAGTGATAACAAGGAGTAAATGTGCCGTTATTATCCATAGCGGCCCCAGAGTCAGCTTTTTGTTAACATGAAGTAAAGGTCCTAGGCTGTACCCAGAGGGCAGAAGCTCTTACCCTGAGCTTAAAAGGGTGGAGTTTACACTAACTATTATAGTCTAAACAGTATTCTAATGTGCTTAACTAGGGACCTCCGCTTTCTTGGGGAGTGAAAACTTACTTTAATTCTATGTTAGATAAAATGTTGGGGCTGGAGAGATGGCTTAGCAGTTAAGGTACTTGCCTGCAAAGCCTAAGGACCCATGTTTGACTCCAGATCCCATGGGTGAGGCAAGCACAAGTATCTGTAGTTTGATTTCAGTGGCTGAGGCCCTGGCACGCCATTTCTATCTCTTTAAATAAAATATTGAATTCAGGCTGGAGAGGTGGTTTAGCAGTTAAGAACTTGCCTGTGAAGCCTAAGGACCCCAGTTTGAAGCTGATCTGGCTTTACATGACTACTAGACTACCAGGACCCCTGTGAGCCAGATGCACAAGGTAGCACATGGATCTGGAGTTCATTTGCAGTGGCTGGAGGCCCTGGTGCGCAATTCTCATTCTCTCTCTGCTTCTGTCACTCTCAAGTAAATAAAAGTTTAAAACCTAGATTTAAAATGTTGAATTCACTTGTGCTCCACCATATTCAACTATCTTTAATACTTATTTCCTCAATTTTTATTAACATCTTCCATGATTATTTAAAAAAATCCCATGGTAATACCCTCCCCCCACTTTATCTTTAATATTTTTAATTAAGAGAGAGAGAATAGGCATGGTAAGCCTCTTGCCACTGCAAAAAATTCCAGATACATGAGCCACTTTAGGCACCTGGTTTTACAGGGGTGTTGAGGTATTGAACCCAGATCAACAGACTTTGTTAACAAATGACTTTAACCACTGAGCCATCTCCCCAACCCCTGGTATCAAACTCTTGGTCCACCATGCTTAGTTTTATAGGCTGAGTACTGTGGCACATGCATAAAAATCCTAGCTACTCTAAGGTGAGGCTGGGGGATTTAGAGTTTTAAGACCAGGCTCAGCAATATAAACCCTCATTTCAAAAAAAGAAAAAGTCACGGGCGTGGTGGCGCACGCCTTTAATCCCAGCACTCGGGAGGCAGAGGTAGGAGGATCACCATGAGTTTGAGGCCACCCTGAGACTACATAGTGAATTCCAGGTCAGCCTGAGCCAGAGTGAGACCCTACCTCGAAAAACCAAAAAAAAAAAGAAAAAGAAAAAGTCAGATCCCCATTTAGACCACACCTGTAAATGATCTGATTTCCAAGTGTTTGAGCTTCATTGTTAATTCAGACTCATAGGGAAGTTTGTCACATAGAAGTAAAGATGGAAGGCTAGAGAGATGGCTTAGCAGTTAAATGTATTTGCCTGAGAAATCTTAAGGGCCTGGGTTCAAGTCCCCAGTACTCAAGTAAGCCAGATCCACTAGATCCTGGAAGATTTACTCTTATTTTTTTAACTGTACCATGAGAATGTATTTTCTTTTGTTGTTTTTTTTTTTTTTTTCGAGATAGGGTTTCACTCTGGCCCTGCCCAAGTTGACCTGGAATTCACTATTTAGTCTCAGTGTGGCCTCAAACTCACAGCAATTCTCTTACCTCTGCCTTTTGAGTGCTAGGATTATTTGCAAGCAGGGAGAGAGAGAGAGGGAGAGGGAGAGAGAATGAGTGCACTAGGGCCTCCAGCCTCTGCAGACAGACTCCAGATGAATAGGTCACTTTGTGTGGGTACTAGAGAATCAAACGTGGGTCCTAGGCTTTACAGGCTTTATGTCATCATCCCTGGGCCATCCCTGTGGCCCCCATGAATAGATTTCTATCTTAGATGCTGTTATTTCCTCAGAGTAAATTCCTAGAAATTTGTTGGTCCAGAAGACATATGTGATTTCAAACTTTGTAATATAATGTGTAATTTTACAGTTAGGCAGTGTAGAAATTGACTTAGGTCCCTAAATCTTGTAACACCGGATGTTGTCTTTCTTGTCATTGCTATTTTGGTGGTAGATGATGATGTCCTGGGGCTGGGGAAATTGCTTGCAAATCATGCCCACTGCAAAGCAACTCCAGGTACATGTTCCACCTTGTACATCTGGGTTACGTGGATATATGACATCTTAGGCTTCACAGGGACCACTAAGACATCTCTCCAGCCCCTTAAATTTGTTTTAAGCTTTTTGTTGTTGTTGTTCTTTGGTAAAGAGCATGGAAAATTCCAACTGTTCTATGTTTTGTGCTTACTTATTTGTATTTGTATTTAAACATTTATATCATTCTAGAATTCATTATAGGGTATATAGATTTCTTTCCCCTCCCTCCAAACTGTTGGCCCAGTAAAATTTGTTTCAGAAGTGTTTCTAAGTATGCATGTGGGCACACCAGAGGTCAATCAGATGTCTTCCTTGATCCATCCCCACCTTATTCCTTTAGACAGGGTCTCTTGTTAAACCTGGAGCTTACCAATTAACTGAACTAACTAGCCAGTGAGCTCTTAGAATCCAAAGTCAGGTCACTTTACCAGCAGAGCTATCTTCCCAGGCCCCTCATCACTAAAGTTTGAATTCATAGATACTACACTTTGGAGATGTCCTTGGAAAAACTGAGTTGGCATTGAATAGAATCACATGAAACTTACTGATCCAATGAGTTACCATGCTCATTCTGCTAACTTATGAGGAAAAGGTGGTGTTATTACCCATCTTCTTTCTTTCTAGAGTTTCGAGATCGGTACGATTCAGACCGGTATCGAGACGGATACAGGGATGGATACCGTGACGGCCCACGCCGAGATATGGATCGCTATGGGGGCCGAGATCGCTATGATGACCGAGGCAGCAGGGACTATGACAGAGGTGATTGCAATATATACCCAGCTAAAGTGCTTCTCATAAGGATTACTGTTTTCAGGGGTTGGAGAGCTGGCTCGGTGGTTAGGTGCTTGCCTGCAAACCTGACAACACAGATTTGATTCCCCAGTACCCACGAGAAGCCAGATGGAGAGTGGCACTTGTATCTTGCGGTGCCTAGAGGCCCCGGTGTACCCATATTTATTTTCTTTCTCTCTCTCCTTCCCTCTTCCTCTCTTTCTCTCCTCTGTCTCTGCTTGCATATAAATAATATTTTTTTTCTCTTCTTTCTGTGTAATGATTGCAAGTTGGAATCTACTTGCAGGCTATGATTCCAGGATAGGCAGTGGCAGAAGAGCATTTGGTAGTGGGTACCGAAGGGATGATGACTACAGAGGCGGTGGAGACCGCTACGAAGACCGCTATGACAGACGGGACGACCGGTCATGGAGCTCCAGAGATGATTATTCTCGAGATGATTATAGGCGCGATGACAGAGGTGATTTTTCTCCTTCCTTTATGGAGCAGAGAATTGTCATATTTACAATTGTAAATTGTATCTGTGCCCACTTCTGGGGTTTGAACACCAACTTACTCATTGTAAAGGGCACAGTGGAATACTGAACAGATGACATAATGGCTCTGTGTCCATCGTGTCGTAGAATTTGCTGAGAAAGGATGAAAGGCCTGTTGCCAAGTGAAGAAACTGGAGGCTCACTTGTGGGGCCGCAAGTTCTCCTTGACTTCTGGCCATTTTCCATTCTTAAACAGTCTTCCCTACCCCGAAAGCTGCCTACCTGATTTCTTTTCTCCTGCTGGTCCTATACACATACCTGATAACTTTGATCAAGGAACAAATCACACCTCATAATTTTGTTATCACCTGGTTTGTCCTGTGAATCTCTGTCAGACAAGAACTAGTGCCTGTGCTGTTACATTATTGCAAGGTCTTTTTAACACATTGAAAATACTTACCCTTTAGGCAGGATGCTTGAACAAAGGAATTTTGTCCAGTGGGTAGTATGGTAGAAAGTTTCTTCCTAGGTAGTCATCAGAGGAAATAGTGATAGTACACACTGTCTGACAATCCTCCCACCGGCTCCTCTGCTGGCTTCCATACAGCATCTCATGAGAGCGATGTCTGGGAGTCTGGCTTTCTGCCATCAGCTTCTGGTGGTTTGGAAACTATTACTTAGAGTTTTGTCTAACTTAGGTCCCCCCCAAAGACCCAAACTGAATCTAAAGCCTCGGAGTACTCCTAAGGAAGATGATTCCTCCGCTAGCACCTCCCAGTCCAGTCGAGCAGCTTCTATCTTCGGAGGGGCAAAGCCTGTTGACACCGCTGCTAGAGAGAGAGAGGTAGAAGAACGGCTACAGAAGGAGCAAGAAAAGCTGCAGCGTCAGCTGGATGAGCCAAAACTAGACCGCCGGCCTCGGGAGAGGTGAGGTTGTCTTTTTAAAAAAGTTTTTTGGTGTGTTATTTTTTTTAATCTTTTTTTTTTTTTTTTTTTTTTTCCAACATAAGGTCTCACTGTAGCCTAGGCTAACCTGGAATTCACTACATAGTCCCAGGGTGGCCCCAAAATGACAACGAACCACCTACCTCTGCTTCCTAAGTGCTGGGATTTAAGGCATGGTGGCACATACCTTTAATCCCAGCACTTAGGAGGCAGAGTGAGACCCTACCTTGGAAAAAAAAAAAAAAAGAGTTTTTCTATAGCTCCCAGTTTTCAAAAAGATTGCTGTGCTGTATCTACCGCAAATAGACAAGTTAGTGCCACTTTGATATAGAAGTAAACAAATTACGTCTGTTTCTGTAAAATAAACTTTAACTCTTGGTTTGTTGGCTGGTTTTGAGGCAAGGTCTTACTCTAGCCCATGCTGCAATCCTACCTCAGCCTTCCCAACTGCTGGGACTAAAGTTTAGTGCCACACACTCCTCTAAATTGATACTTTAAAGAAGAAAAAAACTGCCAAGCCCCTGTGGTGAAAAAGTGGAATTCAGAATTTTATTGTATCGACTACACAATTGATAAGAGATTAATGCAAATTGATTGCTGTGTATGGTGGCTCACACTTGGCAATTCCAGCACCTAGGAGGCTTAGATGGGAGGATAATTGTGAGTTCTAGAATACCTGACCATCCTGTTTCAAAAGAACAAATTATTTGAGATGGGGTTTCACTCTAGCCCAGGCTGACCTAGAAGTCACTCTTTAGTCTCAGGGAGGCCTCCCATCCTCCTACCTCTGTCTCCCAAGTGCTGGGATCAAAGGTGTGCACCACCATGCCTGGCCTTGTGTTTCTGTTTTGGTACTTCTAAGGATTGCTTAATTTTGGTTTTGAGGAAAGGTCTCACTCTAGCTGAGGCCAACCTCAAACTCAAAACAATCCTACCTACCTCAGCCTCTAGCACTGGGATAATAAGCATAAGCTACTACACCCAGCTACTGATTTGTTATTGTTTGTTTATGTGTGAGGTATGTGTGCGTATACAGGCACACCAAGGCCACTTGCTGGTGCAAATTGAACACCAGACACTTGAACCACCACTTACTGCATCTGACTTACGTAGGTGGCTTGGGAATTGAACCTGGGCCAGCGAGGCTTGCTACAAGTGCCTTTAACCATTGAACCATCTTCCCAACCCTTTTTTATTTACTTAAGGCAGTCTCCATCTAGTCCTAGCTGGCCCTGAACTCATGACAGTGCTTCTGTCTCTGCCTCCTGATTGCTGGGATTAAAGACGTGTGCCACCAAGCCCAGGTCCTGTTTACACACTGTTGTCTCAGGCCGGTCTGGAGCTCACTATGTATCCCAGGCTGGTCCTGAACTCAACATGATACACCATAACCAGCTACTTATTTTCAAGTTATATTAAGTGTAGGGTAGAATTTTGCTGTGTTCATGCTACTTACATTATCTGTTATTTCAGGGGATAATAAAGAAGTCATTACAGAAGTGTGTATTTTTAGAAAGTGGCATTGTGAGGCTGGAGAAATGGCCTAGTGGTTAAGGCACTTGCCTGCAAAGCCAAAGCACCCAGGTTCAGTTCTCCAAGACCCACGTAAACCAGATGCACAAGGGGGTGCACGCATCTCGAGTTCATTTGCAGCGGCTTGAGGCCCTGGTGCGCCCATTCTTTCTCCCTCCCTATTTCTCTCTCTCCCTCTCCCTCTCCCTCCCTCTCTCTCTCTGAAATAAATGAAGAAAAGTTAAAACATATATATACTAAAAAAGAAGCGGTGTTGTGTGGGGCCATAGCTCATGTGGTAGACGGTAACATAGTATCTTACAGGTTAAGAATCTGTTCCAAAAAGACTGGGTGAGTTTCGGGAGCTGCGAGGGAAGAAGGCCAGTGCTGTAGGTTGTGTAGGAGAGCGCTCTGGGCCGCATCAGCTGGTGCTCGGTGAAGTGCTTAAAACCAGAGCGGCAGAATACCTGCCACTCTTAGTAAAGTTTGATGAGATAAATATGAGAACTGGAGAGAGGGCTCAACAGTTAAGGTGCTTGTCTGCGAAGCCTTGATGACTCAGGTTTGATCCCCCAGTACCCACATAAAAGCCAGATGCACAAAATGGCGTATGCATCTGCAGTGGCTGGAGGGCTCATTCTCTCTCTTCTTATAAATAAAATAAAATTTTCTAGCCAGGCATGGTGATGCACGCTTTTAATCCCAGCACTCGGGAGGCAGAAGTAGGAAGATCACCATGAGTTTGAGGCCATCCTGAGACTACATAGTGAGTTCCAGGTCAGCCTGAGCTAGAGTGAAACCCTCGAAAAAAGGGGGGGTGCTAGAGGGGTGGCTTAGCAGTTAAGGTGCTTGTATGCAAAGCCAAAGGTTTGATTTCCCAGGACCCACATAAACCAGATACGCAAGGTGGCACATGCATCTGGAGTTGTTTTGCATTGGCTGGAGGTCCTGGCACGCCTATTCCCTCTCCTCACTTTCCCTCATATAAATAAATAAAAATTAAATTTTTAATTTTCTTTAAAAGGAAGGATAAATATGTATACATAAACCCATAGATAACAGCAGTGATTGAAATACTGGTACAAGCTAAACTTGATTCACTTGGCTTTATTTGTACTTTTTAAATTTTCTGTGCAGACACCCAAGTTGGCGAAGTGAAGAAACTCAGGAACGAGAACGATCAAGGACAGGGAGTGAATCATCCCAGACTGGGACCTCAGCCACATCTGGCAGAAGTAAGTCAGACCAGGGTGGGTATCATATTACTGCTGTTTTCCATAAACTCTTGGGTTAGCCTGGGCTGATTGAGGGCTTTGTTTCTCTTTCAAAGAAATGCTTAAGGAGGACTGGAAAGATGGCCCCACAGGTAAAAGCATTTGCTTGCAAAGCCTGACACCCTGGGTTTGATTCTCCAATGCCCGCATAAAACCTGATGCACAAAGTAGTGCATGCATCTTGGAGTACGTTTGCAGTGGCAGCACACTTATTTATAGTCTCATGTCTCATTCTCTTGTCTCTTCCTTGCAAATAAATAAAATATTTTTTTATTTTTTTGTTTGTATGTTTGTTTGGGTTTTTCAAGGTAGGATTGCACTCTAGCTTAAGGTGGCCTTGAATACAGAGTAATCCTCCAACCTTTTGCTTTCCAAATGCTGGGATTAAGGGCATGCACCACCACGCCCAACCTAAAATAAATAATTTTTTTTTAAAGCCTGAAGAACGCGCACAAGAATGGACTTAATTAAGATAATCTCACTAGAAAAAAGTCTTAACTCTTATTAGATTTGTCCCTTCACTTTCTGTCTTGACAGCTTCTGTTTCTTGAGAGCTGACCTGACCCTGGAGTCTTAGAGCTTTCATCATGTATGTACAGGCCAGAGCAGTGTTCTCAGGGGTTCACAAGCATGTCTTGTTGCTCTGGCCCACTGTTTCTTAGTCTTTCCTCATACCTACAAATTTATTTGTAGTTGAATGTTCCAAAACACAGCTCAAGGACAAATGAATTGAAAATTAAAACAAGTGTTGTAGGTGTTTTCTGGAAATGCTATGTTTTGGAATAGTCTCTGTAACAAGATGTAGTGCCCCTTCTTTGCATTTTAAATTTTCTTTTATTTAATTTTTTATTTATTTGAGAGTGACAGACAAAGAGGCAGATAGAGAGAATGGGTGTGCCAGGGCCTCCAGCCACTGCGAACGAACTCCAGACATGTGCACCCCCTTGTGCATCTGGCTAACGTGGGTCTTGGGGAATTGAGCCTCAAACCGGGGTCCTTAGGCTTCACAGGCAAACACTTAACTGCTAAGCCATCGCTCCAGCCTCTTACTTTGCATTTTAAATGTAGAAAGCTCCCGACAACACAGGCTTCTAGTTTTGAGGAAACTTTTGAGCCCTTTGAAACAAATACACATTTTGCATTGTTTTATTGGTGTATAAATGCAATTGTCATAGTCTGTTGTGGTTCATAGGTTTCATTCACATATGTGTACAGGCCATTCTGCATTTAATACTATATAACATCGAGAATGTGGTGGCAGTATAATTTAGGCCTACGGAGATGGTTTAGTGGTTAAAGACTTGCATGGCAAGTCTGCTTGGCATAGGTTTATTTCCCTAGTCACCCATATAAAGCTGGATAGGCGTTCATTTGCAACAGCAAGAACCCTCACCCCCCACACACACACACATACACACATACATGCTCATATGTGTCTGAATAAGCAAATAAATGGGAAAGTATAATTCTAAAATAAACCAAGTATGATAGTTCATGCCTGTAATTCCAATACTTGGGAGGTGGTAATCATTTTTCTTTTTTTAGAGTGCAACAATGGGCACGCCAGAACCTCTAGCCACTGCAAATTCAAGATGCATGCATCACTATATCCCATTTGGCTTATGGAGGTTCTGGGGAATTGAACTTGGGTCCTTAGGCTTCATAGGCAAGCACGTTAACCACTAAGCCATCTTTCCAGCCCCATTTTTCCTTTTTTGCATGTATGTGTTATGTGTGAGTGTTCACATGCATGTTGGCACACATTCTGTACATAGGAGGGGGTGGAAGGAATATGTTGGAGGCTCAGGCATCCTCCTTGATTGTTCACTTTATTTACTAAGGCTCTCTCCCTTGAACCCAGAGCTCACCAGTTTGACTACTAGTCTTAGCTAGCCAGCTTGCCTCAGAGATCTTGTTTCTGCCTCACAAGGGTCCACCCAGCATTTAATTCACATTGACGGTCCTAGTATCCACTGGCTCATCTCTGACCTCTTATTTTCCCTGTTTTTCTCTATCTGACATTTGATCTATTAGAAACCAAATTAGAGTCTCCACTTAATGATGGAAAGGAGCCAGACATGGTTGTGCACACCTTTAATCCCAGCACTCAGGAGGCAGAGGTAGGAAGATTGCCATGAATTGAGGCCACCCTGAGACTGCATAATTAATTCCATGTCAGCCTGGGCTAGAGGAGACCCTGCCTCGAAAAACTAAACAAAAAAGAATGATGGAAAGAACAAGTTCTGCTGTGCACCATTTTACAGTCTGCTGTAGTCCTCGTAGACGCTTATGTCTCCGTTTTCCCCCATAACTTGTTCCACTCTGGCTTCCCAGATGCACGAAGGAGAGAGAGTGAGAAGTCCCTAGAAAATGAAACTGTTAATAAAGAAGAAGACTGTCACTCTCCAACTTCTAAACCTCCTAAGCCTGATCAGCCTCTAAAGGTAATGCCAGCCCCTCCACCAAAGGAGAATGCGTGGGTGAAGCGAAGTTCTAACCCTCCTGCCCGATCTCAGAGCTCAGACACAGAGCAGCAGTCCCCTACAAGGTGAGTAGGCCTGCAGCAGCAGCTGGTTAGCCTGGAATCATGATGGAAAATGCCCTGAGGGATGTTGGCATTTTGTAGTGTCTTCTCTTCATAGTTTCAATTCAGTGCTGTGCGGGAGCTGGCTTACAAAAGAGCCAGGTTTTCTTTTTTCACTTTGTTAGCCAGTTGATATCACTACTCTGGCTTGGAATCAGCTATGATGGGCGTATTTGTTCCACATAAATCTGCTAGCAGTATAAATCAAGACTTCCCACGTCACATACTGGCAGTGTGTGGCCTTGTACATTGCTTCATTTCTAAGTCTTGAATCTAATTTTCTCTCATTTGTAAAAACAGTACTGCTGACCTTGCTCACTTGGAATCATTCTGAAGTAGATAGCACTTAAATGTTTATTGCTTCCTTTTGGTTTTTCCAGGTAGGGTCTCGCTCTAGCCCAGGCTGACCTGGATGGAATTCACTATGTAGTCTCAGGGTGGCCTCGAACTCATGGCAATCCTCCTACCTCTGCCTCCTGAGTGCTGGGAATAAAGGCATGCGCCACCATGCCCGGCTTTTACTGTATTTTTTAATTCTATAAGGTTAAGGATCTTAAGGATATGGGTCCTTGTGTGTTTTATGTAAAGCTTACTGCATTTGGAGAATGATTATGTGCTTAAATTACGTTCCTATAAAAACTTGTGATTATACTTTTTTCCTTTTAGTGGTGGTGGGAAAGTAGCTCCAGCTCAGCCATCCGAGGAAGGACCAGCAAGGAAAGGTGAGAACACCCATACCAAGTGAAATAGGTGCCTTTAATGCAAGCACTTGGTGGGGGGCTGAGGTAGAAGTTCAAGGCCAGCCTGGGCTACAGAGAAAGTTACAGATCAGCCTTGACTAGAAGGAGGCAACACCTCAAAAAAATAGTCCAATTCTGCTTGATCTTGCCAAAAGAAGAGTGCAAGTTTTCTGAGATGATGCTGATGCTCCCTCTATTTCTATAACCATTTCACCTGGACTATTCAAAATAGTCCAATGAGTGTATCACTAAATGTGGTTATTAAAAAAAAAAAAAACAAATAGGGGCTGGCGAAATGGCTTAGTGGTTAAGGCACTTGTCTGCAAAAGCCTAAGGACCCAGGTTCAATTCCCCAGGACCCACATAAGCCAGATGCACAAGGTGGTACATGTATCTGGAGTTTGTTTGCAGTGGCAGGAGGCCCTGGCATGCTCATTCTCTCTCTACCTCTTCCTCTCTTTGTCTCTCCCTCTCTCTCTCTCAAATGAATAAATTTATTTAAAAAAATAGCTGTCTCACAATTAAGTACATATTATTAAAAGGTAGGAAAATATTAAAGTCTGAATTGAGTTTGTAGGCTCCCTGACACATTTTCTTTTTCCACAGTACTCAGTGACTTACCCTAAATTTTAAGTGTGTGTAAAGGTCAGTTATCCTTCATCAAACTTGTATTAAATAATTCCTTACAGAAACTTATAGAAGAGGTAGAGGCTGGGCATTATTCCATATATGATCCTATGGGTCAGTAAAGACTTCTGTCCCATATTTTTGTTATTTTGGTAAATATTAAAAGTCCCCCGACAAGAGAACTATTGGGAAACAGTGGTGTATGGTGGTGGAAAACTAAAGGTCCCTCCGTTTTAGGGGTGGAAACTTTAAAAATACTTAAATGGCTAAGTTTCTTTGGTGCAGTTCAGAATTAAACATTACTGTTACTCCTGAAATAAACTTGTGATGTTCTGGTTAAAATAAAAAAATAGTCCAAGGTGAGAGAGTTCCAAGTCAGCCTGGGCTAGAGTGAGACCCTTGGGGGTGGGGTTCCAAACCAAAAACATAACAAAACATCTCCTAAGCTGAGTGTGAAGCTTATTGCATTTAGAGAATGCAGGTTCTCTCTCTTGTTTTAATGCTCCTTTAATTGTCTATCTTTTCTTGCCAGTAGAGGGCAGGAGTGGCTTTTTTTTTTTTTTTTTTTTTTTTTTTTTTTTTTTTTTTTTTTTTGGTTTTTCGAGGTAGGGTCTCACTCTGGCTCAGGCTGACCTGGAATTCGCCATGGAGTCTCAGGGTGGCTTCGAACTCTTGGTGATCCTCCTACCTCTGCCTCCCGAGTGCTGGGATTAAAGGCGTGCGCCACCATGCCCGGCAAGGAGTGGCTTTTTTAGACCTGGCCTGAAACCCTTCATTTTTCCCGGTAGAGCCTGTTGTTTGGGGTGGGGGAGGACTAAAGAAATAAACATGTTCTGTCCAGTTTAGAATGTCACTGTTAGCAGGGCCAGTCATACTACAGAGCATCCTAGTCTTTAGTTGCATCCTACTTTAAGATAGTGTCTCCTGTGGTGGAGCTTTATTTAACGTACATGTGTAGAGCGCGTGTGCGTGCACATGCAGGCACAATGTATGTACGTGTGGAGGCTGGAGGTTGTTGTTAGGTGTTTCCCTCACTTTATTTATGAAGGCAGGGTTTCATTTGAACCCAGAGCTCACTGATTGGGCTAATCTAACAGGCTTGCCCTGTGCTGGAATGAGAGGCTGGGTGCACCTACCCAGCGTGTGCCTGGGTGCTGGGAACCCAAGCTTCAGTCTTGCACAGCAAGTGCTTTATCCCAGCTGCTGCCGTGGGGCTTTCTGTGGGTCTTGTTCAGCCCACACTCATATGTGTGAGGAGGCTGGTTTGGAGTTTGGGTTAATTTCCTTGGTACATGTGGGCAGTTTTCATCTTGTCTTTGATTTTCAATTGTACTTTTGCTCAAGCAGATGAAAATAAAATAGATGGGGTGAGTGTCCCAAAGGGCCAAACTGGGAACTCCAGCCGTGGTCCAGGAGATGGAGGGAACAGAGACCACTGGAAGGAGTCGGACAGGTATGTATGTTTGCTTTCTCATTTGTAAATCTTCCTTTTTCTTTGTTGATGGTGGTGGGTTTTTATTTGTTGGAGAGGAAGAAAACTGGCACACTAGAGCCTATGTGGTTGCAAATGAACTCCAGATGTATGTGCCGCTTTGCAAGCAAGTGCCTTAACTACGGAGCATCTCTCCGCCCCTCTAAACCCTTTGATGTGGGCTGGAGTGATGACTTAGCGGTTAAGGCACTTGCCTTCAAAGCCAAAGGGCCCAGGTTCAATAGCCCTGGCACACTCATTCCTTCTTTCTCTCTCTCAAATAAATAAAGTATTTTTTAAAATATATTTGAAAGCCGGGTGTAGTGGCACACACCTTTAATCCCAGCACTCTGGAGGCAGAGGTAAGGAGGATCGCTGTGAGTTCAAGGCTGCCCTGAGACTATGTAGTGAGTTTCAGGTCAGCCTGGGCTAGAGTGAAATCCTACCTCAAAAAAAAAAAGTAAACATACTTGAAAAATATATATTTGAAATTTTTATTTGATTTGATTAGAGAGAAAGAGATAGAAAGGGGGGGAGAATTGGTACACCAGAGCCTTCAGCCACTACAAACTCCAGATGCATGTGCCACCTTGTACTTCTGGCTTCTGGGGAATTGAACCTGGGTCCTTTGGCTTCACAGGCGAATGACTTAAGTTCTTGGCTGTCCAATAGTGCCAGGTCACCACTGTGAACAAATGAGTTATAGACATATGTCAACAGAGAATGTCCTAACAACACAGTCAATATTAACTAGAAGCTAGGTGTGGTGGCGCACACCTTTAATCCCAGGACTCAGTAGGCAGAGGTTGGAGGATTGCCGTGAGTTCTAGGCCACCCTGAGACTACAGAGCAAATTCCAGGTCAGCCTAGACTAGAGCAAGACCCTTCCTTGAAAAACCCCCAAAATATGTATACATAATATATTTTACACATTTGTATGTTTATAAATTTAACGTATGTTTTATATATATAAGTGTGTGTGTGTGTGTGTGTGTGTGTAGAGATACCTGTTCAGAAGCACATGCACTTGTGAGCATTGGGGCAGTTCTTTGCTCAAAAATGTGGCCTTATGCTTATGTTTCTGCAGGAAAGATGGCAAAAAGGATCAAGACTCCAGATCTGCACCTGAGCCAAAGAACCCCGAGGAAAATCCAGCCTCTGTAAGTGTTCCAGGTTTTCCCACTTTTGCATCATACTCACTCACTCTTGAGACCACAGTAAACGGAGCTGCAGCTCTGTTTTTTCACACTAGTGGAAGAAGTTTAGGTGGGTTTTGTTTTCTTGTTGCCACCTTTTTTGGTTCTCAATGCTCCTGAAAGGTGTGGAGATGAGGAGCTAATGAGCACATGTGTACTTTGAGCCTCACCCACAGGAGAGTGCGGTCTGCGCTCTCACCCCCATTTGCCAAAGTGGGTTTCTTGGGTTTTGGTGGGAGAACACAAAACTTTTCATTCATTACCTTGTTGGCTGTCTTTCAGAAGTTCAGTTCTGCAAGCAAGTATGCTGCTCTCTCTGTGGATGGTGAGGATGGAAACGAGGGAGACTACACCGAGTAGACCTCTGCGTCCTGTGCTTTCTCCTAGTCTTTCCACCCTGGAACATTGAAGAGCAATTTACACCTCTGTCCAGACAAGACAAAATAAAACCATCTCCTGAAGACCTTTCTTAATTTTTTTTTTAATGAAATGAAATTCTTTTGCATGCTGCTGCAGCCTTCTAAAGTATTGAAGTAACTGGAGAATCACCAATGTAGCCAGAGACAGTGGCTACAGCTTTTGAATGAGAAAGTTGCGGTGTGTTCTGATAATACCCATGCAGTTGCCTGTGTGACTAGTGCCTAGGGGCTCCATTCAGCAGAAATGGTAAAGACTGTGATACCGTGTCTGGATCAGTTGGGGCAGTAGGAGAGGTACAAGTGAGATTTCTACCTTTTAATTCCTAATCCTCTGGTGAATTCTCAAACATTATCAGAATAAATTTCTCATCTTTGGAAAGGTAGATTTCATCTCCAGGAGGCTGCCAGCCCTTCCTCTTACCTTAATTCTGATTTACTGGGGCCAGCCTAGGGGAAATTATTTTATTTTTTACCCCCCAGGGGGGTAGTTGGGAGTGAGTCTACAGGCTACTAACAAATAGGGCTGCTTGGGGACCAAAATGAATGGGAAACTCAATCGTGGTTTGAAAAGCATTGGGGAGGTGGTGGGTCATTTTACACCAAGTAGTAGGAGAGAGAGTGTGACCTCCAATAAACATGAATGTGGTTCCCTGGCAGAGGAAGCACTTATGGGTCATTGGGAATTCCAGTCTTGTGTGTCCTAGTTTTACTCCCTTCAAACATTGTCCTTTCTGCAATTCCAAATATATTCACATCTTGTTTAAACCTTGAAGCTTTAAAAATTCACTCTTGTCATCTTGAGTTCTTCACCCTCCACTTCCTTCCCAAAAGCAGTCTCTGAGTCACATGTGTGCTTCCAGAGGAAGCGCCCCAACTCTGGGATTCCTATTCCTTCCTTCTATCCACACCTCCTGCTGCTTCGACTCCTCTAGATTGGAATACTTAATTGATGGACTTGGATGGTAGAGCATAAATAGGGACAGTTGGGAGCCTTTCTTACAACCTTGATTGGGTGTTTTTTGAGGGTTTTTTTCTTCCTCCACTGAAATCCCACTTGAGTGCTTGGTGACCTGGACTATGTGCAGTTTTCTGCTTAGGGGGTTGGTATTCATGGCTTCCCCTGAGAGAGTAAAGGATACAAAAGAACTACCTGACAAGGTCCAGGCTTCTCTTGGCAACACAGTAGTTTGCTAAGATGTGTACCTCTGCAGGGGTCAGCTCATAGATGGAATCCTTCCCCATTGTGGGCAGTTGGGATACTTACAGACAAATGATGTCTTGGTCTTATTTGCAAGCCCTGCTGGGGGTGGGGGGTGTTGATTTATGTGTGCTGCAGCAGTGGGCATAGCAAATCGCTTATCCAGTGGACTTGATTGACTAGTAGTTAGGAAGTGGGCTTTTAGAGAGAGAACCAAGGTTGAATGGGTTTTTTAAAAACCACTGGTTGTAGACAATGAAAAGGTAGTTGGCCCTCTTCATGTCTATTTTCCTTCCAACTAGTTGCATCTAAAAAAAAAAAAAGCTGTTTTATCCCACTCGCCTTCTTTGCTCCTCTGTTAAAATAAAAACAGGGGTTGACTTATGTCCCGCTCCTGAACATGTAAAATTTGTACAAAAATATCTTCTATGAAAATGATTTGTAATCTGTAGACATTACCTGGGAGATGTCTTGAGATGTAAAATCCCATTCTTTGGGTTGTGGGTTTTTTGTTTTGTTTTTTTTTTGTTTTGTTTTGTTTTCTCCAAATAAATCTGATCTTTAAAGTTCATGTTATACTAAAATTCTTTCACAGTATGCTCCTTCTCTCACCCAGTCGCCAGTTCAGTAGCATAATAATCTGTTCAAAAGCAGAGGATGAAGCCAGTTCGCTTTTAATCCCAGCACTCGGGAGGCAGAGGTAGAAGGATGGTTGAGTTTGAGGTCACCCTGAGACTACATAGTGAATGCCCGGGCAGTCTGGACTAAAGTAAGACCCTACGTTGGTAAAACAAAAGCAGAGAATGAATTTAGAGACTGCCTCCACTTCCCCCCACCCCCAAGGTAGGGCCTCACTGGATCAAAGGTGTGCACCACCACGCCCAGCTCTCCACTTCAACATGTATGTCCCTAGAACTTGTACTTGGTATCCACACACTGCCCTTGAGCTCTTGCCTAGTGTCGATGCCGGAGTATGCAAACAGTTCTGTCACATGACAAGAGCATGTCTGGAACAGTAGCTCCTGGTCGTCCTGCCATCAGCGATCCATGAGGCCAGGTTACTCCCTCCACTCCCGGGACTGCAGAGTTCCCATGGCAGGCTGCCGTGGGACACCAGGACCAAAACCTCTTGCTCTTTCTGAATCATACCTCAGGTTTAGCAGGAATTTTCCAGACAGCTAAATACAAGACTGGTCATTGTTGCAAAGCAGGAAAGGGGTTAGGAAGGACAGTAGCAGAAAATCGCTGAGGTCACAAGGGTTTGAGAAAGGTGTCTAGGGAAATTTGGGTCACAATTTTGGAGATGGAGCCAAGGGTGCAGGAAGGGGGTAGGAGCAGTGACAATGGCTGCACTTCTGGGGTCTAGCATGTCCACTGATGGAGATTGGTAGAAGCTGATCAGAGGCTCCGAGCTGCTGTTGCCTTTTGGTGGCCTGGGGCAGGGAGGATCAGGCTGCTCGCCTGGAGGCCTGCCTCCAGCGGGGAGCTCCAAGTTCTGCTTACTGATGGGAAGCAGGGTCACGGTGAGAAAGGCTTATTGGAGAAGAGGAACCATGAACTGTGACCCAAGAGGGTCTTTACAAGTCAAGGAAGTAATGCTATAGGGCAGCATGGCCACATCCTTGTCATAACCATGTGTGGACCTGCCCCAAAGCCCAGCTGCAGAAACGGGGCTCGTCAGTTCTCACTGCCAATCTGCACGTCTAAGCTGGCAGAGTGGTGGGCAGAATGCAGACTGGAAGTCTAGTTGACAGGGCCAACTCTAGGCTGAGTGCTCCAGGTCACAAACTTAGATTTCTCCTCACCCCAAGACCACTAGTGAGTCTCAGTGCATGCTAAAGGCGACACTTCAAGGGCTTCCCTAGCTCACAGCGTCTGCTTTCTCAGGAAGTGGGTGAGTTACACATCTGCTCTTGGGAAGAAGTATTTGTCAAATAAGCCTTGTTTCTTAGCAACCATCCAAGCCCCCAGGACCACAAGGGAAGAGGGACTTGGCCTCTCTGCCTCCCCCAAAAGAAGTTTGGAAGCAACTGCGGCTCCCCACCCAGCCGTAGCGACCTCATGTTTGGACAATGCAGGCTCTGTCCTCAGCCAGGAGACCCGCCTCTGGAGTCGTTCTGCCCCTTCCCCTGCACTGCTCTTCCTGGTTCCCAGCGTCCAGACCTGCCACCAAACTTCTGACACACTGGCCTAGCCAGGACAGCCCACATTCTCCAGTTCCTGCCTACAGTTCTGCCACCCCAGGAACCTAAGTGTGCTTGGTCACCATTATGGGACCACCTGAGACGTTAGGAGAGGAGGTTCCACCTTTGGTACCAAGATGGGCCTCGCTTGCATAATCAAGGTAAGAGCACTTTATGGAGGTAGGTTAGAGGACAGCTGGGCTCTTTCCCTTCCCTTCTGCTCTTAACTGGTAATCGGGTATCTGGCAGGGAGCCAGTCACATATCCCACCCCCGCCAAGCTCCTTGTTTAATCGTCCACTCATCAGCTTCCTTGCTGCGGACTTCTTGCCCTCCATCCCCACTGAAGAGCACAGATCAAGCATGAGCTGAGGGTTCAGCTTCTGACCTTGAACAGCTACTTGTGCATGCATGCGCACACACAATTCCGGGGAATCTTGGAAGTTCCCGCAAGTGCCTGGACAGGCAGGGCAGCATTACCAGCTTTATTGTGAGGTTCTAGCCCAACCTACATCTGGGATCCAATCAAGCTCCTCAGTGACTAGAAAGGAGAACCTGTCTCCATGGTTTGCATCTCTCACAGCCCAGCCAAATCCCTGAGGAATGTTGGGAAAGGCAGCGTTAAAAGAATTAGGGGGCTGGACAGATGGCTTAGCGGTTAATTGCTTGCCTGTGAAGCATAAGGACCCCGGTTCGAGGCTTGATTCCCCAGGACCCACGTAAGCCAGATGCACAAGGGGGATGCATGCAACTGGAGTTTGTTTGCAGTGCCATTCTTTATCTGCCTCTTTCTCTGTCGCTCTCAAATAAATAAATAATTTTTTAAAAATAATAAAATTTAAATTAAAAATTTTTTAAAAAGAACTAGGGACTGGAAAGATGATGAGGTGTGCTTCCTTGCACAAACCGCCTGAGGACCAGTCTCCAGATCCCAAGGAAAACAGCTGGGCGTGGCCACATACCTGTAACCCCAATCCTGGAAAGGGGAGCAGAGACCAAGAAATTGCCCAGGGTTCTGCCAAACAAGCTCTGGTATTAGTAAAAGACTATCAGCTCAAAGAACCAGTGGAAGGCTACAGAGATGGCTTAGAGGTTAAGGCACTTGCTTACAAAGCTTAATGAACCGGGTTCAATGCCCCAGTACTCATGTAAAGCTAGATGCACAGTGTGGTGCATGCATCTGGAGTTTGTCTGCAGTGGCTAGAGGCCCTGACACACCATCTCTATCTGCACCTCTCTTTCTGTGTGTGTGGTGGCGCACGTTTTTAATCCCAGCACTCTGGAGGCAGAGGTAGGAGGAACACTGCGAGTTCAAGGCCACCCTGAGACTACATAGTGAATTCCAGGTCAGCCTGGGCTAGAACAAGACTCTACCTCGAAAAACCAAGAAAGAAATAAAAAAAAAAAAAAAAAAAACACTAGTTTGGAAAAGCGATGGATGGAGCCGGACACCCAACCCACCAGCTCCAGCTACAGAATGACCTTGAGTCGTGCCCTTTCCCAGTAGCCTCCGATTCCTGCTCTGAAAGTGCCTACTGGACACTAACTTGGCCAATGCAGTAAGATCCACCCCCTCCCAAATGCCAGCCTCAGGGAGGGAGCGCCCATACCATCGCCGGGCCCTGCTTCCAAACTCTTCCTGCTGCCAGATGGGAACCAGGTACTCCACCCTGGGACGTCAGAACCAGAAGGCCTAGCCTTGCCAGAGACAAGATGAGGACGGAGAGCACTCGGCTGAGCTGCTTTGGGCAGGTACTGGGCACTGAGCCCCGGGCACCGGCTTCTCAGCATGTTGATCTCACTGCTCCGGCAGTTTTCGTCACAAAATTCCGGCGGGGAGGGTGACGGTGGGAGAAGTCAGGGAAAACGGGCATGCCTGGAGGGTCGGAGATTCCAGCCGGAAAAAGTCCCGTGTCATTTCTACCCTTCCCTACTTTGACCTCCAAACTGGCACAACTCAAAGTAGCTTTACGGACCACTAGTTCAATTCCAGAAGTTTCTATGAAATATCAGGTAAACACTGCAAAAAGAAAGGAATGAGGTTAGACTCTCCTAAGAACTTCCGCTGATACAGTCTGGAGTCTGAATTAAAAGTGAGAACCACTGCTCAGTTTCAAAACAGAGCAACAGTGCGGACCTAGAGCTGCCGGGGGAAGGAGGCTTGAACCTGCTGGGAGTCCTCAGCTCTGGGTTGTTTGGCAGAAGTGGCACACAAGCCTCCTGTGGGGCACAGCACCAGGGGGCAGGGTCCGGCGACACCATCAGGGGTCTCGTCCACCTCCCACCAGGCCGGGTCCTGACTAGGGTCAAGCCAGATCCCACATCCGCCCAAGAGTAAGGGGCGGTCGAGAGGCTGAGATCTCGGGACCGGTCTGTCTCGTCCCTTCTGGACTTGTGTCCACCCTTTCATTATTGGTGTTTTTTTTTCCTGCAAGCGTCCAGCTCGCGCATTCCTCTCCGAGTTGCTTCCCGCCTGCGGTCTTTCGGTCTGAGATGTCCCGGTCGGTCCCAGCTTCTCTGGGCCGGTCTTTCTGCACGTAGAGCCCCGGGCCTTCCTGCCCGCCCGCCCGCCTGCTCCAGGGAGCGGGGCCCCGCGCGCCCGCTGCGCGCTTCGCGGGAAGGATGGTGGGAGGAGAGGAGGGAGAAAGGAGGAGGCGCGGGCGGAAGGTGGCGATTGGAGCCCGGGAAGAAGGAGGGAGCCGGAGGGCGGGAGGAGGAGGAGGAGGCGGCGGCCGCGGGTGCAGCGGGGGCGGGCGGGAGGGAGTCAGCAGAGCGCCCGTCCCGCCGCCGCCGCCGCCTCCTCCGCGTGTCGCGGCGCGGCCGGCCGGGATGGGCTGGCCCGGGGGCGCCCCCTGCTGCTGCTGCTGCCCCGGGCCGCCGCGCCCCCGGCCCGCCGGGCGCCCCCCGCAGGTGAGTGGACGCGCCACGCCAGGCGCAAGGGCGGGCGGCGGCCTCTGCGTCACAGCGCGGGGGGCAGTACCGGAGGCGGGCGCCAGGGGGCGCGGGGGCTGTCGAGGGGCGCAGCGGGGGCTCCCCGGCCAGGGCCCGGACGCGCCACGGGGAGCTAGGGGTAGCTAGGGGATCGCGAAGGTGACCTGGGGGCGGGGCACGGCCCGTGGTCCCCGTGATTCTGCCGCCACGCCTTCCCGTGCCCGGGGCGCTGGTCCAGCTGAGCGAAGTCGAATCACGCACTTCGAGCGTCCCCGACTCCCCGCCAGTCGCACGTTGTACCCACCGACCCCCAGCAGCCGCTGCAGGGCTCTGGGCACTGGCCTGACCTGATGAGGACATGCAGGCGTCTCCTGCTCCGCGTCTGAGACACGGGGGCAGAACGTAGGGAAAGATGAGTTTAACCGGGCTCTTCAGCCCGAACATCGACCCTCCCATACTTGTCCCGGACTCCGTAGATGGCTGGGGGTACATCCCCACCTCTCTTCCTCTGCTTGCCTTTCCCTCCCTCGCCTTCCCTGGGCCTCACCCCTCCACCGTGGCTGGGCTCCCAGCCTCTCATCCAACCACAGCTATTTCCAGGAAGGAGGGGGGTTGTTGGTGGAGGGGGTTTTCCAAACAAACCCAAGACTTTGGAGAGGGGACCCGATTGGGTAGAAGCTGAGAGGCTCTGGAATGTTCCAGGCAGGAGGAGGGTAAGGGTCCAAGGAGTCCAGTGATGCTTTCCCAACTGTACTCCAGGCCATCGGAATCCTATTCCTATCTCCCTCAGAGATACTCCCCATGGTGGGGAGGGACTCGAAGCCACACGGCCACCCACCCAACACCAGAGGTGGTGAGCTCTGGGACTCACTGCAGTTTCAGCATGGAAAACTTCCTTCCTAGCCTGGGTAGGCAGTTTGAGACCAGTAAGGTTAGAGGATGTCAAGTCAGTGCAAGGGACTTTCAGCCCCGCTGGTACCAGCAAGAGTGGGGCTGATGTGCCCTAGGAGCACAGGGAAACTAGATAGAGGAAAGCCACCCCCACCCAGACGCCACGGCGTGTGCCTCCCCCAACAAGACTGGCCTAGTTGTCCATCTGGCAAGCAACCTGGAATATCCTGGGACACAGCAGGCTGGGGTGAGTTTCAGAGCCACTGCCCCTCTTCAGTGGGCGACCAAGTCTTGCCACATACATGCCACCTTCTGGCCAAGGTACTCAGGGGACAGGCTTTCTGGCCTAGAATACTGGAGCTTCCAGGGGAAGGCCTAAGGCTAGCCCAGTTCAGTGGGCCCTCAGAAGTATGGTTTCCAAAGTAGGGCTCATCCAGAATTCAGGAGTAGAACTGTCCATATGGATGGGCATGAATGCCGAGGAGGGAACTCGGAGGCACCCCGGAGAACCCCGGGCTGGGGGAGTTGCCCAAGTACAGGGACAGTCAGTAAATACCATGCAAATGAAGAGGGGATGCTTGTGCGTTCTTTCAAGTGACAGCTCCAGAGGCTCAAAAGGGCTGCTGTCCAGGGCTTCAAGCTGACGATGCCCTGGCCATTGACCTCTGTGTTTTAGGAAGATTACTCCCCCCTTCCCAAGGCCCCATCCACCTCCTTCCCTTGACTCCTGGGACAGGAAGTTGGCCCTGTTCCCAGGAGGGAAGCAGGAGGCCCTGGAGGGGGTTGCAGTATGTGTTGGGAGGGGGCCTCCTGTCCAGTCCTCAGGCCTGAGCCAGCTGCAGAGGAAAGGAAGAAGAGCCAGGCACGGGCAAGCCATGAAGGTAGCGCTCAGGCTTGGGTGGGGGCGCAGGGTGGCGTGGAGGTCCAGGCCCGAGGAACTAGGGTCCAGGGTCAAGCCTCAGGTACAAAGTTAGGGAGCAAGCCAGCGTCCAAGGTCTGTCTGAAACAGCTGGGATTCTCAGGAAGACCCTCTATGTCTTGGACTCCAACAGGATGGACCCCTCCTGTGGACAGTTAAGCCTCTGGCTGAAACGTAGTGGTGGTGTGGGGGGGAACATGATCCTTTTCCTACCTGACAAGGAAGCTGGCCTTCATTCCCACTTTTCCTCACTCTCAGGATCCTGTCCTGGGCTACCCTGGGTATTGGTTCCCAGCGCCATTCCCTCCCCACTGGAAGTCCCAAGGGAGTATATGAGTTGAGGCGGAGATTGGCTGGGACACAGTGTTCCCCACTAGCCCAGGAACCCTGCCCTGAGACCTGAATTCCCACCCCACCAGAGAATGATTCCAGGCCGGGATCTCAGGTCACAGATCCCTGCAGATCCCAGCATAGGGTGGGCCACTGGGTGGGAGGTGGCTCCAGACGGGAGGGGGGAACCAAAGATCCTAGGCTGACACTCCCAGCAGGGTAGATCCTGGGAATCTGATCTCCTGGCCTCCCCCACATCCTCCCCCCCCCCCACTTCCTGGAGCTTCGACCTGCCCCCTTCCCGCCTGCACTTCCCTCCACTTCCAGGGCCAGGCTTCTCCTCGCATCAGCCAGACAGCCTCCCCTCCGCCCAGGGGAAGCGGCTGCCTAGGCAGGCTGCTTCCAGGAAGCCCCAGGCCAGGCCCCAGCATTGTTCAGGCCCTACGGCTGGCAGCCCAGCCAGCCCGACACCATGAAGTCAAGCGGCCCCGTGGAGAGGCTGCTCAGAGCTCTGGGGCGAAGGGACAGCAGCCGGGCCACCAGCAGGGTAGGAATGCCCACCGACTGGGCAAAGGTAGGGCAGGGTGGAGGTGTGGATAGTGGGGAAGGGGGCAGTACTCAGGTCAGACCGTCTTTGCAGTTTCAGCTTCCTCTGTCTGCCCCTCCCCTGACTAAGCACCCCCGGGTGCCTCTACCCCCCTGGAGTGGACAGCATGTCGCTTGAGCAGACTTTTGCATTTAGAGTGAATCCGATCTGTCTTGGGCCCGCTATCCCTTTCCTGGCTTGAGCCTGCCCCAGCCCTGGGGTCCTGGCTCCCCAAATCTAAGTCTCAAGTACGCTTCACTGGGGGACTGTAACAGGCATGCCAAAGCCCCAGTGCGGGCTCAGAAGCCTGGGTGAAGCGAGGTGGGAAGGCAGCCAGGTCCCGGCTACTACTCTAGGTAGCAGGTTGCTTTCCACTGATGTCATCTGCACATGATGTTATCGCCGAGTGCGACCTCGTGTCCTGGTGGATCCCACCCCTGGGTCCAGCCCAGAAGAGTTCCAAGGACAGTCAAGGGACCGGAGCTGCTCCTGGACCCTCCAGCGCTACCTTTCCTCCCTCCTCAGCCTTCAAAGTAGCTCAGAGCAACATGACATAAGGCTACAGTGGGCGGGCCCAGGGAGGGGAGGTTTCTGCAAGAACTGGAACCCAGAGGAGAAAATTGGGTAAAAGAGGTATAGCACGAACCGGATGTGGTGGCGCACGCCTTTAATCCCAGCACTTGGCAGGCAGAGGTAGGAGGATTGCGGTGAGTTCGAGGCCACCCTGAGACTCCAAAGTGAATTCCAGGTCAGCCTGGACTAGAGTGAGACCCTACCTCGGAAAAACCAAAAACAGTCGGGTGTGGTGGCACATGCCTTTAAATCCAACACTCGGGAGGCAGAGGAAGGAGGGTCACCATGAGTTCAGGGCCACCCTGAGACTCCATAGTGAATTCCAGGTCAGCCTGGGCCAGAGTGAGACCCTATCTCAAAAAACCAAAAATGAAAAACTAAAAAGAGGTAGTACGGAGGGAGCTTGTCCCACTGACAGGATGGCTGGAGTGAACTGGCAATGGGAGGGGCCTGGGAGGCCTGGGCAATGGGAAGCATCTGTTTCTGGCCTCACTGGCCCCCCCTCCTCAGGCAGTGCTTGAGTCTCTCTAGAACCTCACAGCTGACACATGCAGAGGCGGCCGGGCGGCTGCATTTTTGTCCCCAATGCCACTCCTCCCTCCAGCATTGCCACCTCCTTACACAGCCGCTGCCTGCCGCCTCAATGCACAGGGAGTAAACATGTTGTTCTGACCGTGGGGGAGGGGAGCTCATCAGCTGTCAGGAGCCTGGGGACACGGGAAGCCTGGGGTGCAGGACTGGCTGTAGCCAGCCTGGGAGTTCCTGAACCTCCAGCTCACTTTGTACTAAGAGCTCCGTCTAGGGAGGACAAGATTCGTGAGGAGAGTCAGTGGATGCCCCCACACGGCCAGGAGAGCCCTGGCATCTGAAGTGCCCCTGACAACAGCATCACATAGCAGGGCCACGTGAGGGACCTAAAAGATCCCTTAGGGAGGAGCTGGCCCAGCCAAGGTGACGCAAGGGGTCACATTCCAAGCCCTGTAGAGGACAGGCCCCATGACTTCCCTGAAACAGCTGTAGCCAAGTGTGTCTGAGCGTTTGGAGGCTTGAGGATGGCGGAAAGGAAAGCAGCATGGTGCTAAGTCAAGATCCCTGGCCAGACCTAGAGAGGGGCCTGCTAGGAACTCACACCTCCATCTGTCTGTCCCTCCAACTACAGCCCAGGAAAGCAGAGCCACACAGTTTTCGGGAGAAGGTTTTCCGGAAGAAGACTCCAGTGTGTGCAGTGTGTAAGGTGACCATCGATGGGACCGGAGTATCATGTAGAGGTGAGGTGTTCTGCCCTGTGACATGGCCCTCCATTCTGCATCACAGTACTGTGGCTCCAGGGGCAAGCAGAGTCACACCAAACACGGTAGTGCACACAGCTCCTCCACCAGGCACCTTCCAGAGTGCTGGCTCCCCAAGACATATACCCTTCTACAACTCAGAAGACAGGACTCTCCAGCACCTCGCCATCCTGACTTGTGACTGGAGGCTTCGTTCCCTCTTCTTCCTCACGTCCATTCACCCCACAACACAACACCTGACTGCACAGAGATACCCATGCCACACTCTTGCCCCACACTCACCCTGCCTGGCTCCCCCATCGGAGCAGTCCAGTACAGACAGCCCCAGAGTCCCAGGGTTAGCTCCCAGAACAGCCTCTTTCGCTGGCCCCCCGTAGGCTCCTGCTAACCCCTCTCCTCTTCCCCTCTCTAGTCTGCAAGGTGGCAACACACAGGAAATGTGAAGGCAAAGTGAGTATCGGGTTCTCTGTGGCAGGGGCAGAATCCTTCCCCCTCCCCAAATAAGTTTCTCCAGCCACACTGGCATCCACCTTCCACCTTTTCCCCTGCCATCTATGGGGACCCCCTCCTGGGTGGCAGGGGTGTTGTGCTGGGCCCTTTAAGAAACACCCTACTCCACCCCTGGTGGGCTGGCCCAGGCGGGTGGACAGTGAGACAGCGTTTGTCTTGGTGCTGTGCCCAGGCTGCAGCTGGCGAGAGGATGGGGGGTGGGTAAAAGGAGGAGGAGGAGGAGGAGGAAGGGTGGAGTGGGTGGAGAGGGAGCAGGATTTTAAGAGACAGGGCACCCGGATGGGCCGTGCCTTCCCTCTGGGAAAGGGTCCTCAGGATGCCTGGGTGGATCTTATTCTGGGTGCTAGAAGGACTGGACCCTTCCAGGTACACACTGTAGATGGCACCCACTGTCAACTGGGACCCTGAGGCAGCTCCATCTCTGAGGAGGGATCATGGTCCGCCTCCTGAGGTGCAGGGAGGTGGTCCCAGGCCCTCAAGCTAGCTTAGGGGATCTGTGTGCCCAGGGGCGGGGTCTCCCGGTGAAAGAGGCCAGTGTCCGCCCCTGGCCATGGCCTGCCTGCATGGGTCTATATATAACTCCTGTCCTGTAGCTGGATGAATGGGGGTCTGTGCGGGCAGGGGGCTGAGAGCCAAGAGCAACAAGTGGGGGGCCTGAGGGGCGGGGGACTGAGAGACCAGAGGGGAGGCTGTCTTAAATAGAGGGACCGCCACTGGAAGCGGCGCTCCTCGGGTGACAGCCCCTCCACCTTCCTGCTGCAGCCAAGGGAGCCCTGTTCACCAGGAGCTCAGCCTCTTATACCATATCCTTCCAGGTGACTTCATCCTGTCAGGCTGTGCCTCCTGCCGAGGTGGTGAGTGTGCGCTGGGCAGGGACACACGGGGAAGGCAATGGATCTAACTGGATGTCCAGAGGCCTGGTGGCCTCAGAAAGGGTCCTCGCAAGGTTACCTAGAACAGAATGCTGTGTTATCGGCCATCCTGGGAAGCCAGACGTGCCCGAGCCCTCAGCAGTTCTCGTCCACTAGGGCCTGCTGGGGGGACTGGACTCCTTTCTTTTCGTTCAGGGAGGTGGACACTGACCTGCCCTCCCACTCCCTTCGGGCCCTGACTAGTCTTGCCCCCTGTCCTAACCACTCCCACTTTCTCCCCACCTCCCTCTAGCGGCGAAATACGGCCCCAGTCCGGCGCATTGAGCACCTGGTAAGGGACGCTGTGGGTGGGCAGCTGGGGTGGGAAGGGAGACAGGCAGCCCTGGGAATAAGGACCTAGGTTTCCTGAGGACCCAAAGTATGTGGAACTTGAGCCAGGAAGCCTAGAAGAGATGCATCCAAGGAGATGTCCAGACACGGTTTTTCACCCACCAGGGCTCCACCAAGTCTCTGAACCACTCAAAGCAGCGCAGCACCCTGCCCAGGTGAGTGAGGGCGCCAGGATGAGCCCGCAGGGTCCCTTTCAACTGACCCCGTACCCGAGCCCCGCTGCATGGTCCCTGAGCGGAACCCCCTGGGACAAGCCCCAAGCTCACCTCTTCTATTCGGATCCACTCCCCCGCCCCAACACTCAGCAGACCTCCCCGGCGCTAGCGGGGATAGCCCCCCGGGGCGCCCCGTGCGGACCCTCGGCTCCCCGAGTCAGCTTTGCCGCCCCCGCAGGAGCTTCAGCCTGGACCCGCTCATGGAGCGGCGCTGGGACCTGGACCTCACCTACGTGACTGAGCGCATCCTGGCCGCAGCCTTCCCCGCGCGGCCAGACGAGCAGCGACACCGGGGCCACCTGCGCGAGCTGGCCCACGTACTGCAGTCCAAGCACCGCGACAAGTACCTGGTGAGGGGCGGGGCCGGCGGGGTTCAGCCAATGGGAGGGCCGGGGGGCTCGGCTGCTCGCTGACGTCATCCCGGAGGCGAGGCCGCCAGGGGGAGGAGCCAGTGGGACCCGGACTGGACCTGAACTTTTCGGGGAGAAAATCCGGGAGTTCTCCTCTGTGACAGCTAGCCCCTGCATTAGCAGTTCTCTTGGTTAAGAGCAAGGAACCTCCAGCGCGCCTGGGTGTCCCGAGTCGCCTTCATCTAAAGCCACCCTCCCTTCATTTCAGCTCTTCAATCTGTCAGAGAAAAGGCATGACCTGACCCGCCTGAACCCCAAGGTAGGAGGGGAAATGGCCTGCCTGGCCACCAGGCTGAGCCATCTCCGCCTATACGACCCCAGCCCCCTTGTCATTAAGTGTAGCAACTGGCATCCATCCACTGTTAAGCATCCTTCCCTATGTCATACTACGTGAAACGGCCTAAAACGTGGTCCAGCACGTTTTCAGCCCTGTACTGTGCCCCTCTCTCTCTGCTTTGGCCACCCCGCCAGTGCCGCCCTGCGTTTCCACAGGTCCAGGACTTTGGCTGGCCTGAGCTGCACGCGCCCCCTCTGGACAAGCTGTGTTCCATCTGTAAAGCCATGGAGACCTGGCTCAGCGCTGACCCTCAGCACGTGGTCGTGCTCTACTGCAAGGTGAGCGCGACCCTTGGGGTGGAAGAGCCAGGGCAGCCCCAGCCGCGGGCCCTGCAGGCCCGCCTTCCATCCCCTTTTCTCTCTCTCAGGGGAGCAAAGGCAAGCTCGGGGTCATCGTCTCGGCCTACATGCACTACAGCAAGATTTCCGCAGGGTAAGGCCCCCGCACCCGAACAGCCCAGCCCTTCCGCGGCCGGCTCTGGTGCAAGAGCCCTCTGTTGTAAATTCAGCATTTTCACCTCTGTGTCCCCTTGGGCTTCTGGGCCCTCTCCTGGGGAGGGGCTGGTTTAGCTTCCTTGGGCTGTCAAACTAGGTGGTTTGAAATAAGAGAACTCAATTGAGTCCTAGTTGTGAAGGGTTGAAATCCAAAAATCAAGGTGTGAGCAGTCTTGTTCTCTCGGTGACTCTGGGTAGACTCCTTCCTTGCCTCTTTCCAGCTTCTGGTGGTGGCTGGCAATCCTTGGCAGCTCTTGGCTTACAGCGGCATCACTCCAGCCTCTTCCTCCATCGCCACATGGTGTTCTCTCTGTGCGTCTGTTTCTGTGTCTCCTCTTCTCTTACAAGGACCAATCAATCACCCTGGACTAAGGGCCACCTTGCTCCTGCATGATCTCATCTTAACCTAACTAATCATGTCTGCAGAGACCCTATCTCTAAATAAGGTCACATCCAAGGTACATACTCTGATGGGGGAAGACACAATTCAATTCAACCCATCACATTGTCTTACTGTCCCATTTTACAGATGGGAAAAGTAAAGTTCAGGGAACACTTGCCTGAGACTCAACAACTAGGAAAGTGATTACTCCATAGGGTTTCTAGTTCTCTTTCCCACCACTGGGGGCTCCCTCCAGAATGAGGGGGGTCCCATCTTTCCTTCTTCCCTGGGGCTTAGGCATGGGAGGCTAGGATGGGAGAATCCTCTTAAGCTCCCACACCTGCCCTGCTCTCCCTCAGGGCAGACCAGGCACTAGCCACGCTCACCATGAGGAAATTCTGCGAGGACAAAGTGGCCACAGAACTGCAGCCGTCCCAGCGTAGGTAAGCAGCCTGGAGGGGATGGGCCAAAGCTCTGGCTCAGGCAGCGCCTGAATCCCACAGCCTCCTAAGAGTCAAGTGCTCTGCTAAATGCTGAGAATTCAGAAAAAAAACAAGGGCTGCCTGTCATGGCATTCCCATGCTAGTGGAGCCCAAGGCAAGAAGCCGTGGATAGATCACTTTGGCTACTGCCACAGCTATGATGAAAAGAAACCAGAGCCTTGGGAGGAAGATGGACTTTCAGGACAAGCAAAGGCTTCCTCTAAAGCATGAAGCAGAGGTCTAGACCGGCTTTTCAGGCAGAGGGCACAGCACGTACAAGACCTTTGAGGCAGTAAGAGGAATGGAGGTTAGATGCTAGGAGATGAGAAGAACGTGCCAAAGGGAACGGTGGGCCTTCCAAGGTGGGCAGCAAGTGTGCACAGTGAAGAGGGTACACAGCGCTCTCTAGAGCAAGGAGCCAAGCTGATGGTCTCCTGGATGCTCTCACCAGGTATGTCAGCTATTTCAGCGGGCTGCTGTCTGGCTCCATCAGAATGAACAGCAGCCCTCTCTTCCTGCACTACGTGTGTGTGCCTGTACTCCCCGCCTTTGAGCCCAACACGGGTAAGTCCACCGGAGACGTAGTCTGTGGGGACAGCCACATCCCACCCCACCTCACTCAGCACCCCTCCTCCCACTCCTCCAGGCTTCCAGCCCTTTCTCAAGATCTACCAGTCCATGCAGCTTGTCTACACATCTGGAGTCTAGTGAGTGCTCTGTTCCCAGGCCTCTGATGCCCACCCACCTGCTTGGACAGGACCCCTTCTGTCCGCTGGGTGCCTACTTTCCCAGCCTTCTCCGGCCTGGCCTTCCAGCTCCAGCCACTGTACCCGGAAGCCTATCCCAACCTAGAACCTACTGTACGGTCTTTCCCAAGGGCCAGAGTGTCCCTAGGTGCCTCTGACTTCACTCTGCTTTCTCCCTGTCCCACAGTCACATTGCGGGGTCTGGGCCCCAGCAGCTTTGCATCAGCCTGGAGCCAGCCCTCCTCCTGAAAGGCGACGTCATGGTGAGTGGGTCCTAGTAATGAGAGTTGTGGGGTTAGGGGACAGAACCAGCTGTCCTTCCAGCGCATGGTCACCTGACAAGTTATCACTTCAAGCTGGATTGGAAGGCCAAAAGGACCCTCCACCCCCACATGCTCAGAGGGAAGGGTCGCGTTGAGGTTGAGTCAAGGCAGGAGCTGTGACAAGGCAGTCATCAGGGTCAAGGAACAGAGATGACTAAGTGACCATGAAAATCTGACCCCTGCCCTCCTCCAGGTAACCTGCTATCACAAGGGTGGCCGGGGGACAGACCGAACCCTTGTGTTCCGAGTCCAGTTCCACACTTGCACCATCCACGGACCACGGCTCAACTTTCCCAAGGACCAGCTGGATGAGGCCTGGGCAGGTGAGTCAGAGGACACTGCAGTGGCAAGTGGACAGGAAGGGGACGCTGGCCGGGCCTGGCTCCTCACCGCCCCCTCCCCACAGATGAGAGGTTCCCCTTCCAAGCCTCAGTGGAATTTGTTTTCTCCTCCAGTCCTGAGAAGATCAAAGGTGAGAGTGGGGACTTAGACCGGGGGGTGGGGAGCACGAAGGTGGTATGTCCCTTGCTCCTCAATATCTGGGTGGCTTCCCACAGGCAACAGCCCACGTAATGACCCGTCCGTCTCCGTGGACTACAACACCACAGAGCCTGCTGTGCGCTGGGACTCTTACGAGAATTTCAACCAGCACCATGAAGACAGTGTGGACGGTCTGTGGACAGAGGCGTGGGTGGGAGGCACCCTGGAGTCTCAGCTCTCTCCCTCTCCTTAATGACTCTCTCATCCACTCAGGTCCCTTGGCCCATACGCAGGGCCCCCTGGATGGCAGTCCTTATGCCCAGGTGCAGAGGGCCCCCCGCCAGGCCCCGCCAGCGCCCTCTCCGGAGCCACCTCCACCTCCCATGCTCTCCGTCAGCAGTGACTCTGGCCATTCATCCACGCTGACCACAGAGCCAGCTGCCGAGTCCCCTGGCCGGCCACCTCCAACGGCTGCTGAACGGCAGGAGCTGGACCGCCTCCTGGGAGGCTGTGGGGTGGCCAGCGGGGGCCGAGGAGGCGGGCGCGAGACAGCCATCCTTGATGATGAAGAGCAGCCCCCTGTGGGGGGAGGCCCACCCCTGGGCATGTATACAGGCCACAGGCCTGGACTCAGCCGCCACTGCTCCTGCCGTCAGGGCTACCGGGAGCCTTGTGGGGTCCCCAATGGGGACTACTACCGGCCGGAGGGAACCCTGGAAAGGCGGCGGTTACCCCATGGAGGCCATGAGGGCCCCCCACAAGGCTACGCTGAGGCCTCTATGGAGAAGAGGCGCCTATGCCGATCCCTGTCTGAAGGGCCGTATCCCTACGCACCCGAGCTAGGGAAACCAGCCAATGGGGACTTTGGCTACCGCTCAGGCTACCGCGAGGTGGTGATCCTGGAAGACCCTGGGGTGCCTGCCATATGTTCATGCCCAGCCTGTGATGAGAAGCCGACCCTGCCTACGGCTGCCCTCTATGGACTGAGGCTGGAGAGAGAGCCTGGAGAGGGGTGGGCCAACGAGGCAGGAAAGCCTCTCCTCCACCCGGTGCGGCCCGGGCACCCACTGCCTCTGCTGGTGCCTGCCTGTGGGCATCACCATACCCCGATGCCTGACTACAGCTGCTTGAAGCCACCAAAGGTGGGCGAGGAAGGGCATGAGGGCTGCTCCTATGCCATGTGCCCTGAAGGCAGGTATGGGTATCCGGGGTACCCTGCCGTGGTGACCTATGGCTATGGAGGAGCAATTCCCAGTTACTGCCCAGCTTATGGCCGGGCACCTCACAGCTGCGGATCCTCAGGTGAGGGCCGAGGGTATGCAAGCCCTGGTGCTCACTCACCACGGGCTGGCTCCATTTCCCCGGGAAGCCCTCCCTACCTGCAGTCCAGGAAGCTGAGCTATGAGATCCCCACGGAGGAGGGAAGGGACAAGTACCAGCTGCCCAGGCACATGGCCTCAGCAGGACCCTTGGCATCTACAGGTGAGGGGCACTGGAGTGGGGGTGTCTAGGGCAGCAGAGGGTCCTGGATGGTGATGCTGAAGCCAAGGGAGCAGCGATGGGAAGGAACTAAGCCAGACAGAGAGCTGGCTTCTGCGCTCACAGTTCTCCCTCGCCCCCTCACCAGAGTCGCCTGAGCCAGTGACCTGGAGGGAAGGCCCCAGGGGACACAGCACGCTGCCTCGGTCTCCCCGGGATGCCCCGTGCAGCGCCTCTTCAGAGCTGTCTGGTCCCTCCACACCCCTGCACACCAGCAGCCCAGTCCAGGGCAAGGAAAGGTACGGGGGGCGGGGGGCGCCTCAGGCATGTCCTCGTTCAAGCAAGAAGTGCTGCTGGCATGGGGAGTCAGAAGCAGGCGCTCCCTGACCGCCCCCCTTCGCCCCTGCAGCACTCAACGGCGGGACCCCAGGTCTTCCTCCTTGGCAGCCACTCAGAGACTGAGTCCTGGCGAGGCCTTAACTGCTGTTGCCCAGGGAGGCACTGAAAAGGCTCCTGAGATGCCAACCAGCAGTGGGCCTGAGGCCCCAAGCCCTAGCTCCTTCTCCCTGACCTCTTCACCCAGCTCACCCAATGGCTGGCCTCAGGAAAGGAGCCCTGGTGGCCACTCAGACAGGTCCAGTCCTCGGGGCCCTGTGCCTACCACCCTGCCTGGCCTCCGTCACGCCCCCTGGCAGGGCCCTCGGTGTCCCCCAGACAGCCCAGATGGGTCCCCGCTCACCCCTGTGCCTACTCAGATGCCCTGGCTGGTGGCCAGCCCGGAGCCTCCTCAGAGCTCACCCACACCTGCCTTCCCCGTGGCTGCCTCCTATGACACCAGTGGCCCCACTCAGCCTCCACTTCCGGAGAAACACCACCTGCCCGGGCCTGGGCAACAGCCAGGACCCTGGGGTCTAGAACAGTCATCACCACCGGCCAGAAGCACCAGTCACCATGTCACCTTTGCACCGCCGCTCCCAGATGTCACTCAGCCCCCAGGTATAAGGACCTCCAGAGGATGGGGCAACCCTGAAAGAACCCACTTTTCCCAGTGGGGAGCACTGGGGAGCCCTGGCGTCTGAGCACAGTCCCCTCCTACCCTAGATCCCCCTTCACAAGACAGCCAAACCAATGTTAAGTTCGTCCAGGATACATCCAAGTTCTGGTACAAGCCACACCTGTCCCGTGATCAAGGTGAGTTGTCAATGCCTGAACCCTGCCCCTCCGCCAGGGTCTGTCATGGCTGCAAGGCTCGCTAGTGGGACCCTTGGCTCCTCTCTGCTCACTTGCCCCTTGGCTGTGCTGCAGCTGTCGGGATAGGAGGCTCTGTGGGGCCCACTCGGCCACCCTGCAAACTTGTGCCCTCCAACCTTCCCCGCTGCCCCACAGCCATTGCCCTACTGAAGAACAAGGACACTGGAGCCTTCCTGATCAGGGACAGCCACTCATTCCAAGGAGCCTACGGACTGGCCCTCAAAGTGGCTACACCCCCACCTAGCGCCCAGCCGTGGAAAGGTACACAACGCCCAAGGAGTGGAGCAGGGAGAGGTAGAGGCAGGGTAATTATTGGGAGTTATGGGGCCATGGGACACCTCCATAGAAGGGAGGGGCAAGAAAAGTCTGCAACAGGAAGAGGAAAGCATCCCCATCAGCAGGGAAGCTGGGATCTCTGAAGCCTGACGCTCCTTGTCCCTCCCTCCATTCAGGAGACCCATCAGAACAGCTGGTTCGCCATTTTCTCATTGAGACTGGCCCCAAAGGAGTGAAGATCAGGGGCTGTCCCAGCGAACCCTACTTTGGTGAGCAGGAGGAGCCTGGGTTGGTTTAGGGAGAGGCCCCCAGCCGATGGAAGTGAAAACAAGGGCTATCTGGGCTCCTCAGGACATTTCTCCCCTCTTCCCCAACAGGCAGCCTGTCCGCCCTGGTCTCGCAACACTCCATCTCCCCCATCTCCCTGCCTTGCTGCCTGCGCATTCCCAGTAAAGGTGGGTGGTCCGTCTGTACTGCTCTTAACCACCGCTGCAGGCAGATGCAGAGGTCCTGGCTCCCAGCCTTCCCTCGGTATGGCCGAGGGAATCCAGCATCTAGGGACACCTCCCCACGCGACCTTCCCTGGTGGCCCTTCTTTCCCTCAGATCCTCTCGAAGAAGCCCCAGAGGCCCCAGTGCCCACCAACATGAGCACAGCGGCAGATCTCCTGCGACAGGGCGCAGGTATACATGTCCCCTCCCTCCCTGGATGCCAGGGAGGTGCTGTAGATTCAGGGCAGGGCCACTGACAGGCCTGGAGGAGGCTCGTTTAACCCTCAAAGGCAGGAGGTGGGAAAGGGGAATCGCAGCAGGGGCACAGGGAAGAATTTGAGACTACAGATCCTCAGGCCTCCCCCAGTGTGCCTTGCCTTAGACCCCAGCCTTTCTAACTCGCCAGTGTGACTATAGAGCACTGGCAGCAGTGGTCAGGGAACGTGCCGGTGGAAGAGACTGAGGACTGGGAGGATAGAGGGTGGCTGAAGACCTGAGAGAGCTGTGTTCACTCCTCGACCCACTTCCTGCCCCTTAGCCTGCAGTGTGCTCTACCTGACCTCAGTGGAGACAGAGTCTTTGACTGGCCCCCAGGCTGTGGCCAGGGCCAGTTCTGCAGCTCTGAACTGCAGCCCCCGGCCAACACCAGCAGTTGTCCACTTCAAGGTCTCAGCGCAGGGTATCACATTGACAGACAACCAGAGGAAGTGAGTATAAGCCCCCGTCCTGTGAAAGTGTAGTAAGGTCCCTGGGGGCCTGGGTTTCCACAGGACTTTCCTTCCCCACCTCTTTCCACACAGGCTCTTCTTTCGCCGCCATTACCCAGTGAGCAGCATCACTTTCTCTAGCACTGACCCCCAGGACCGCAGGTGAAACTCCAAGCCTCCCCCACACCCAAAGTCCCCACCAGGCCCAGCCCATTTCCCCTCAGGAACTGTGCTTTGGGCTGTAGTCCTTCATGGCTCTTCCTTTACAGATGGACCAACCCAGATGGGACCACCGCCAAGTAAGTCTCCCCTGTGAGCACTTCCATCCCTCCCAGCCCTAGCATGAGTCACTCCACCATGGCCAGCAACGTCCCCCTACCCCTCCTCTGGAAGTGATGCAAAAGCCCCTCCTGGCTTTGTCACCATAGGATCTTTGGTTTTGTGGCCAAGAAGCCAGGAAGCCCCTGGGAAAATGTTTGTCACCTCTTTGCGGAGCTTGACCCAGATCAACCAGCAGGCGCCATTGTCACCTTCATCACCAAAGTTCTACTGGGCCAGAGAAAATGAAGGCCACAAGCTCCAAGCCCACATCAACACTGCGAGCTCCCAGCACCCCACAGCCTCACTGCCCTGGCCTGGATCCAGGAGCTTCAGGTGCCCACACTCCTCCAAAAAAGGGGGAGTGCCACCAGTCCTGGCCATTGCTCTTCCCACCCCTAGCCTGCTAAGCTAAGTGGAAGGGCCCGGGAGATGACCTTGCACGTTGAGCAGATGGCAGAGACGTGTGTGAGGGGTGAGGGATATCAACAGTCGAGCCCTGGAGGGGGTCTGGACAGCTCCACTTGAAGAGCATCAGCTGTAGGGGGGAGGGACCCTGCCAGCTTCACCCCGCCGTGCCGGCCCCAGTACAGTGGAGAGAGGGGAGAGGTGTGCGAGCGAGTCACTCCTTCCGCCTCCCCTCTGAGCAGAGACCAGTGGGATCACATGAACAGAAGAGGAAAAAAAAAAAAGAGAGAGAGTCTATTTTTGTGTAATAATAAAGAATTTCTATAAACTTTCAGGACTTGATACTTATTCACAGGGAAATCGAAGGCTTGTGTCTCTCAGAAGCATACCTACACTTCCTGTGGGCATCCCCTGGAGGGCATAAGAGCGACCCATAGATACCCTGGGACTCTGTCCTCCGCTGTCCGTACCCACTAGCCCTGTCCTTCTGCGCTGGGGGAAAGGATTCCTATCTGGCTGTCCTGATAAATACGGAAACTCCATCTTTATTGGCTGTATAAACATCTCTGATCTGTACATACATTTCAAACATCATAGTGCGGGGCCTGAAGGGAAGACCAAGTAAAGCCCCAACAGGACAACACTGGGCCCACCTTGCGCACGGCCCTACCCACTCTGTGCAAACCAAGGCCAACAGCTCCTGCCTGCCTGCCTGCCTGCCTGCCTTCCCTCACTGGTGCAAGGGACGGGCTGAAGAGCAGAGGGGAGGAGCTAAGACGGCTGGAGGGTGGGTCTACGTAAGTGCTAGAATTAAACACTGAAGCAAAACAGGCAACTGGCACAAGCAGCAAGCCGGGGGAATGGGGCAGGTGAAAGGGGAATGTGAGGCTGAGCCACTCCTCCCGGGCACCCGGCAGCAGCATGGCGCGTGCCCCAGTGCCTGAGCCTCCACCCAGGAAGCCAGGGCCTCCGGAAGGGAGAGCAGTCAGGGAGACGGGAGTGAAGGCCGCAGTCCCTGGCCACCACATGGCCCCTTCCTCTCACACACATATGAACACCCTGTGCGGACAGGTGGGGGAGCCAGGCGCAGGCTTTCTGTGGGATGATAGCGCCTGCCCAGGCAGGAGGACATCTCTCCAAGGAGGTAATGGAGATCTTAGAGGAGCCTTCTCTGGTCAACAGCCAGTAAAAGGAGAGATGGCCAAGACAGACCCCCTAGCCCAGCCAGGGGGAGACAGCAGCAACTGGCTCACAAAGTGAGGACAGGGAATGAAAAAGAGAATTCAGGGGGAAATGGGTGGTAAGTAGGAGACAGGCTGCCTCGACTCCACCCTCTGCAAAGTGTCATGCCCAAATAGCAGCCGAGATGGTCTCTCACTCCTCTCTACTCACACAGGGCCAGTGAGAGAAAGGGGGATCCATGTGCCCGCTGAGCAAAACAAGAGGGACCCTCCCATATACCAACACTGTTCTTTGGGTCCGATCCTGTCCAACTAGGGGCTCTAGGCTTGAGCCCAGAGACCGAGGATAAAGGGGGCCCTGGCTCAGAAAGGTGGAGCCTGACCAGGGCCTGGGCTATCAGGGGGAAGATTGATGCTCCCCGAAACCAGGGCTGACCTGCTGGAGAGAAAACCCCAGGGGAGGGCAGAAGGGAGGACACAGAGGGAAGAGGGGAAGGTGTGAGGAGCCCCTAACCACTCAAGGGATGCAGGTCCACTTTCACTTTTTCCCCACAGCTCAGCATTCCAATGGTGGGGAAGAAGCCTCCAGAAGGGACAACAGCATCCTTCTTCCCGATGATCTTGCCATTCCGGGTGAAGAAAACCTGGCAGTGGAAGTTAGAAGAGGAAGGAGGAAATGGGCTCTAGCCTCTTCTCTGAGGATGTTGGAATTACTCAGACCTGAAGCTCATCGCCCCCAACTCCCAAAATAGACTTTAGGAGACACTTGAGGCAATATGAAAAGTAACCAGAAGAGGGCGTACTGAGGCTATAAATCAGCAGGCCCTGTCACTTCAGGCCACCCCCAGATTTTGTGCCCCCCCACCCACCAGGACTCCAGAGCAGGCAGAAGACACCTTACTCACCACCACCTTCTTGCCCTCATGTTCCTGCTCGATTTCCTCCCCGTCTTCCTCCTCCTCCTCTTCCTCTTCTTCCTCTTCTCCTTCCTGATGCAGGTACATTACATTTCGGACATTGCGGACAGCCCGAGCAGTCGGAGACAGAATCACTGTGTCACAACTGTCATCGCTGTCTCCTAGGAGACAGGAAATGGGAGATCCTGTGGTACCACACACCCTGTGCCCTGAGCAGCCTTGGCTGCTCCCTGACCCTACTCACCTTCACTGTCCAGAATGTAGTCCCGGGGGAACATGATTCCACAGCCCATAATGTCCCCTTTGTAACAGCGTGGCCCAAAGGGGTCCCCCACCCCACTGCCATGGAAGATCTTCCCATCATCTGTTGAAGGGAGGGAAGAGGACACACTTGAAGAAGAGGCTGACATTACAACCCACAAGATGAGACAAATATGGCAGGTTTTTTTTTTTTTCTTTTTTAGTTTTTCAAGGTAGGGCCTCACTCTAGCCCAGGCTGACCTGGAATTCAGTATGTAGTTTCAGAGTGGCCTTGAACTCAGTGATCCTCCTACCACTGCCTCCCAAGTGCTGAGATTAAAGGTGTGCGCCACCACATGTGGCTCAGGTTTTTGTTCTTGTTTGTTTGTTTGTTTGTTTTTTAAGACGTAATATCCATCAGCTTGAGGGAGAACTGGTCAGAAGAAAGGAGAGGGGCCCCAGGATGAGCAAGCCAGGGAGGGGAGGGAAGAGGGGACATAAGGCACTAAGAATTTGTCTTCTCGGGCTGGAGAGATGGCTTAGAGGTTAAGTGCTTGCCTGTGAAGCCTAAGAACCCCGGTTCGAGGCTCAATTCCCTAGGACCCACGTTAGCCAGATGCACAAGGGGGCTCACGTGTCTGGAGTTTACTTGCACTGTGCTGGAAGCCCTGACAAGCCCATTATCTTTCTATCTGCCTTTCTCTCTCTGTTGTTCTCAAATAAATAAATTCAAAAAAAAAAAAAAAAAGAATTTGTCTTCTCAAGAAAGCCCTACAGACTAAAAAAAGAAAATGAGCAATCTGCAGATCTGTAGGAAGGGCAAAAGGGAGCCAGCTCAGAGGCCTGGAATGTCCAGTTTGGCCCCACTTTCCCCCCGCCCCTGGTGTTCGGGGCCAGGATGGAAAACAGATGAGAAGGAAGCCCGAGCAGCCTGGGAAGGGAACAGGGGAATGAGTGTCCTACCTCCCCAAAGCCCCCTCACCTGCATGGTACGCCACAGACCCTCTGCTCCAGCCAGGGTGCCTGTTCTTGGGATAATCCTGCAACAAAAAGATAAAGATCTATGGTATCATGCACAAAAGAAGACAGCAGAAAGCAAGCTTTGGGTACAGGCTAGCAGCCTACACTGCAGGCTCTGGGTTGTGGACAGAAGTGACACAGGAAAGTGCTTACCTTCAAGGCCAGGGCCTGTACTCTTACACAGCAGATACCTACAACTGTGCTGTCTCAGCTTCACTCCCCACACCCTCGGCGCCCACACGCTCCCTTGTGTGGGTACACACACCCTACCTGGGTTTCCCCAGCACTTCCTGGCAGCAGCCCAACAACCCCAGACCTAGCAGCTACATAGAGGGAAACAAAACAACAACAAAAAGGCACACCTTCCGGGCCAGCCCCAAGGCGATGTAGCATTTCTCTCCAGGGTCCACAATCTCCACCTCAAAGTAGTGGCTGCGGGTGCTCAGCGGGTGCCGGGCCTGGGCCAGCCCCACATCCACGATGCTCTTGCCTTTCCCCAAGTACTCCAGCAGCTGTGGGGTAAGAAGTGAGGAATCATGGGTCAGGTTGACACCACCCTGGAAACCAGGTCCAAAGCACCCTGGTATCGGTTTCATGGGTCTGACAAACTCCCCTGGCTGAAAGGGAAAAATAAAACCAGAATCCTAGAGCGCCCTCAAAGTTTTATACAGGCAGGAAAGAACATGGATTGGAGAGAGGGGGAAACCGAGTGAGTGGAACCCCTGGTGGGATGCCTCTCTTTGAGCAGCACAGTGATCCAGAGGCACACCACCAGGAAGCTCCATCCCTAGTCTGGGGTCTATTTTCCTTAAATGACCTCCCAGGCTTTCCTTCTTAAAGGAGAGGTGAAGATGAGGCTGTGACAAGAGGCTTAATGGGAGATAGGGAGGATTCAGAAGTTAGACGGCCAGATATTTGGAGGAAGGGGACAGGCTCAGATGCCAATTCTGCCTGGATAAGACTGACTTCTCAAGATCTTTTTGATTTGCCTTGAACAAAGCTGTTCATCACTGGGTCAGGGAGATGCCGAAGGGAGCCAGGAACCCCCCCAGAGAGCAACTTTACCTTTTTGTAATATGGGGAGAGGATAAAATGAAGACAGACAGGAGGCCCTCAGTTCCCAGCCTTCACTCAGGCTAGGGCAGGGTAGTGGGCCAGAGAGGGGAGGGCAGTGCCCAGTTGGTTCTAGGACTCTCAGTCCTACATGATCCTGCCTAGGCATGACAGGGCAGCAACCCCCAATCTGGGAGGACTTACCTATCAGATGTCATGGTAATAGTGGGGCTATGACTCAACTCCATCCCCTTTAACCCCCACCCTTGCACTGCCTGAGATTCCTTAATCCCATTTTAATTAACCCAACTGTCCTTCAAGACTTTGGTCTACCATCCCTCCCCTGCAATCCTGCAAGAAGCGCACTCCCTGAGGGGCTCCTCGACACAGGCCTTGGGACGTCCTCGGCTCTCTGAAACATTCTTGCCTGAACAGGAAAGGAATTGAGCTCATGTGCATTAGTGTGAAGACCTGCTGTCTCCAGCAGAGACTGGTCCTACATGCACATCTCCCTTCAGAGCAGGAAGGGAGGGTCACAGATTCCTCAAGACCATGCTGCTGTCCTCTCCCAAGAGTGGTGGAGCTGATGGGGGGGGGACGGACACCAGGGGGTGCATGCGACCCACCCTAGCCCACACCCAGGCTCAGGCCCGGTGCATGCTGTCTGCAGCCCTTGCTATGCTCCTCAGTCTGGACTCCTGCTCAGCATCTATCCTCAGTCAGCTCGGGAAGGTGGTTTGGTGCATATTAAGCTCATCCATCAAGCAGGCCACAATACACTCTCCACCCAGCACTGCAGAGCTGGATGGCAGACCCCACAGTTGCCCTTGACCCATTGACTCTATTCAACTGGCCTCTGGAGGAAACAGAATGTTCTCCAGTCCCATGATCTAAAGACCATGATCCAGACCATGAGCATTGGGAAAACCCGCCCAACCATTCCCTCAGCCTCAACCCACAGAGGGCAGCTGCTATAGTCCTAAGGACAGGGTGGGGATGCTTCCTAAGGCCAAGAGGCCAGGAGGACGACCTGCCCTGACATGGAACTCCAACCCACGCCTACTGGCTCCCGCAGAGCACTGGGGAAGACTGCTGACGTCCTGGGTGACTGGCCCGGTGCCACAGGCCCTCTTCAAGAATGGAATTACCCTCACTCAGGGCAGCCACCCAAAATCAATGGCTCCTCTCCGGCTCCCAGCAAGCCCTCCGGAGCCTTCACCAGAGCAGGGAGTCTGCCTCCTTCACAGATCCTTGTCTGACTACCAGCAGGGCGGAGGCACAGCACCAGGGTCTCAGTTGTCTGGATCTGAGTGCTAATCTCTGTGCCGCCGCTGCTTCTTAGTTTGCAAGAGGCCAAAACCCGGTTCAAATCTGAACTCCTATTACTTAGTAGCCACTAACTCTGCACAAGTTACATTCACTTTGTAAGTCTCTGTTTAACAATATCAATACTATTATTTCTATATTAAAAAAAAAATTATAGCTGGGCGTGGTGGCACATGCCTTTAATCCCAGCACTCGGGAGGCAGAGGTAGGAGGATCGCCGTGAGTTTGAGGCCATCCTGAGACCACATAGTGAATTCTAGGTCGGCCTGAGCTAGAGTGAGAACCTACCTCGGGGGGAAAAAAAAAAAAAAAAAAGACAGGTAATGAGTAGATAAAGTGAGTTGCGAGGGCTTTTTTAGATTTACATATTTTTTTTTTTCTTTTCTTTTTGAGGTAGAGTCTCACTCTAACCCAGGCTGACCTGGAATTCACTATGGAGTCTGAGGGTAGCCTCAAACTCACGGTGATCCTCCTACCTCTGCCTCCCAAGTGCTGGGATTAAAGGCGTGCGCCACCACGGCCGGCTGTCTTCTGTATTTTTTTTTTTTTTTTTTGAGGTAGGGTCTCACTCTGGCTCAGGCTGACCTGGAATTCACTATGTACTCTCAGGGTGGCCTCAAATTCTCAGTGATCCTCCTACCTCTGCCTCCTGAGTGCTGGGATTAAAGGCGTGCGCCACCACGCCCGGCTCCTGTATTTTTTTTTTATTAAAATGTTTTATTTATTTATTTATTTATTTGAGAGAGAGAGAGACAGAGGAAGAGGCAGACAGAAAGAGATAATGGTCACGCCAGGGCCACTAGCCACTACACACAAACTCCAGACACATGCACCCCTTTGTGCATCTGGCTTACATGGGTCCTAGGGAATTGAACCCGGATCCTTAGGCTTTACAAGCAAGCACCTTAGCTGCTAAGCCATTTCCCCAGCCCTCTTCTGTATTTTTGCTGAGGGTGGAAGAAACCCTTTCTTTGCAGGTCTCAAGAAACCCTGCCTCCCCCACCGGTGGGCTCCACACAGTCACTTAGTCAGCTGCAGGGCCTCTGTACCACCGCCCCCCCCCCCAACTGGCCACCAGCCAGTAGAGACACTAATCCCTCTCAACAGCAGCAAGGGAAGGCTCGGCCCTGAGGACCTAGAAGGAGCTGAAACAGAATCCAAGTTTAAGTCTCCAGCTCAAACCCCGACGGAGCTTCCTCATGGGTTGGGCGTAGGGAGGGACCTGGAGGGCTGGGGACTCATACACCTCCTTTTGTGTACCAAAGCTGCTGCTGTCACTAAGTAGTTGTCAGGGAGCTCTGAACAGCAAACAAAGACACACTGGGTCTAATTCCACAACTGTATCGACAGTCCCCCACCCCACCCGCCATACATGACCTCACTTGGCAAAGCCTGGGGAAGCAGTAATTCTTCAACATCCTCAGCCCTCTAAAGGTTTGGGGACTCTTATAAACGAGGGCAAACTGAGGTCACAGAAGGCAGCAGAATTCACTCAAGGGCCACGTCTGTCTATACAGAGACTTGGATCAAACAAGCCAACTAAATATTAGCAAATGTTGAATCTAGGATGTGGGTACATGGGTATTCTCTATACTACTTAAAAAGAAAGAAGCCGGGCGTGGTGGCGCAGGCCTTTAATCCCAGCACTCAGGAGGCAGAGGTAGGAGGGTCGCTGTGAGTTCAAGGCCACCCTGAGAGGACAGCCTGGACTAGTGTGAGACCTTACCTCAAAAAACCAAAAAAAAAAAAAGAAGAAGAAGACATGCTGAACTCTGTGCATCTGGCTTTTTACATCATGGATACTGGGGAACTGAATCAGGACCAGCATGCTTTGCCAGCAAGCGCCTAAATGCTGAGCCATCTCCCTAGCTCCTGTTTGAAATCTTGTATAATGAAATTTTTGAGGGAGAAAACAAAGTCAGGTGTCAAGTTTGCTCTTCTATATCGGAAGAACCAGTGAGAAGAGAAGAGAGAGGATAACTAGGACCCCAAAAGTGAGGAAGGGCTGAGAGTAACAGAGCAGCGAGACAGTCAAGTCGGTCATCTCAAAGGGCCTTAGCTAACTAAAGACAACAGTCTGGAAATTCCCAGGGGAGTAGGAATTTAAACCTAAGAACTCAAGCCAACTCATGAGGCAAAGAATGGGAGAGAGGAGACAACTAGCCTCAGAAGGGCAGGTTTGGTAAAAGCCCATGGAGATGCTCCTCCACTTGCTACAGGGGACATTTCCATGGACCCATCCTAAACTGACCAATCCCCACTGAAAATGCACTAGAACTAGGGAGTGGCTCAGTTGGTAGAGGGACTGCATAGCTTGCATGAGATCGGGGTCTGATCCCGAGTGCCACACAGTACCATATGCCTGTAATCCCAACACGCAGAGGCGCAGAGGCGCAGAGGGGCAGAGGGGCAGAGGGGCAGAGGGGCAGAGGGGCAGAGGGGCAGAGGCAGAGGCAGGAAGATCAAGAGTTAAGGTCACCGGGTGTGGTGACGCGAGCCTCTCATCCCAGCACGGGGGGGGGGGGGGGGGGGGGGGGGGGGGGGGATCACCATGAGTGCAGGCCATCCTGAGACTACAGAGTGAATTCCACAGCCTGGGCTAGAGTGAGACACTACCTTGAAAAAAACAAAATAATTTTTTTTAAAGTTCAAGGTAGGGCTGGAGGGATGGCTTAGCCGTAAAGGCATTTACCTATGAAGCCAAAGGACCCAGGTTCAATTCCCCAGGACCCAGATAAACCAGATGCACAAGGTGGTGCATGTATCTGGAGCTCATTTGCAGTGCCCATTCTCTCCCTGTCTGTCTCTCTTCTCTCTCTCTCCCTCTCTATGCTTGCAAATAAATAAGTTAAAAAAAAAAAAGTTCAAGGTCATCTTGGTACAAAATGAGCTCAAAATCAGCCTGGAATACATAAGGAAGAGACCAGAGGGAGGGGTGTCTGGAAGGAAACACTGGCTACACTTTGCCCCCTAAACGTTAAAGCCTGGTACACCGTGCACTTCAACGTGCCAGTTCCTTCTCACTTTGACTGTCTGGGAGCTGCACCTGGCTATCACACCCAACACAACAGAATATCCTGCGAAGCTAAGAAAAAAAAAAAATCAAAATTCAAAATTTGAAATATTTCCTATTGAGTGCAAATAGTTGTCATACCATCTCAGTTGGAAGCTCTTTTTTGTGATATATTTGATTTTTATTTATTTGAGACAGAGAAAGAGAGAGAGAATGGGCATGCCATTCAGCCGCTGCAAACAAACTCCACATGCATGTGTCACCTTGTGTGTCTGGCTTACATGGGTCCTGGGTAACTGAACCTGGGTCCTTTGGCTTTTCAGGCAAGCACCTCAACCACTAAGCCATCTTTCTAGCTCAGTTGGAAACTCCTAAGTAGGGGACCATTAGTATTAGTGGAAAAGGTAGCAGATAGGGACAAAGAACAACTATTTGGGCCTATTTTCCCTAACTATTGCCTGTTTGATATTTAAACAAGTCTCTTCCCTTTTCTCTGGAACTGTTCTCAGTAGAAAAGGGAATTTTGGGCTGCCACAATGAAATCAGGGAAAGAGATACCAACACCGGTGTATGAGCGCCCAAGACATTCAATGTCCTGCACACCAAAGAATACTTCCAACTAACTTATGAACAATATCCCATTGAGAAAGCTCAGATCCGGTCAGATCCAAGGCTCTCCCAAATCTCCATGGCTCTTAATGTGTGCAATAGTAGCACGTCTGTCATGGTGGAAACCAACTGCCTTCCAATTGGACTGGAGGCCTGCTCCATGGAAGGAAACACATCCCTGATACTGAAAACTTAAAACAGGGGTAGTCATGAGCCCTAGGGGTGTAACGTCTGCTGAGGTCTAGAAAAATGTACATACTATGCTTATCAAACTGCCCAGTAAGCACTTCTCTTAATATTTATGCCCTTATATTAATGCTATTCTCACTTTGGGTACAGAATCCTCTCTTTTCAGATGGCAGTGACTTTGGGATGACTCAGAAGGTATCATAGCGCTAGAAAGAAGTGACTGGAGTACTGAGTAACATCTCGATCACATCTTCCAAGGCTCAGGGTCTAATGTGGAAAAGGTGGCGGGAAGAATGTAAGAGCCAAAGGAAGGATAGGACTCCTGGATATCCATGACCTCACAGTGTCTGACACTACCTACACAAGACCATCATAAGAGGGGGAAAAGACCATGACATCAAAATAAAAGAGAGACTGATTGAGAGGGGAAGGGGATATGATAGAGAATGGAATTTCAAAGGGGAAAGTAGGGGGGGAGGGTATTACCATGGGATACTTTTTATAATCATGGAAAATGTTAATAAAAATTGAGAAAAAAAAATCTCCATGGCTCTTGAGCCCTCTAATGAGACTACCACCCAAGGTGAAAGACACAGGCTGCGATAGCGGTAGGGACCCAGGATCCAGGGAAGGGCTCCTCAACACCCCGTAAAGCCAGATACACAAAGTGGTGCATATGTCTGGAGTTCGTTTGCAATGGCAGGAGGCCCTAGCTTGACCATTCTCTCTCCTCTCTACCTACTCTCTCCTTGTTAACATACATAAATTTTCATTTTATTTATTTATTTATTTTGGCTTTTCCAGGTAGGGTCTCACTCTAGCTCAGGCTGACCGATATTCACTAGGTATTCTCAGGGTGGCCTCAAACTGTTGGCAATCCTCCTATCTCTGCCTCTCGAGTGCTGGGACTAAAGGCATGAGCCACCATGCCTGGCTAACATACATAATTATTTTTTAAATTTAGGGGGCTTGAGAGATGGCTTAGCAGTTAAGGTGTTTGCCTACAAAGCCTAATTCCCCAGTACCCATATAAGTCAGATGCACAGACGTACAAGGTGGCACATGCATCTGTAGTTCACTTGCAATGGCTAAAGGCCCTGGTGTGTCCGTTCTCTCTCTTTTTCTCTAGTAAATAAACAAAAAAATGTATTTTTAATTTAGAGCTATAAGCCGGGCATGGTAGCGCACACCTTTAATCCCTGTACTTGGAAGGCACAGGTAGGTGGATCACTTTGAGTTCGAGGCCACCCTGAGACTACATAGTGAATTCCAGGTCAGCCTAGGCTAGAGAGTAAGACCCTGCCTCGAGAATCCAAAAATAAATAAATAAATGTAGGGCTAGCCGGGCATGGTGGCACACATCTTTAATCCCAGCACTCAAGAGGCAGAGGTAGGAGGATTGCCATGAGTTCGAGGCTACCCTGAGAATACAGAGTGAATTCCAGGTCAGCCTGGGCTAGAGTGAGACCCTACCTCAAAAAAGCAAAAAAAAAAAAAAAAAAAGAGAGAGAGAGTGAGAGAGAGAGAAAATGTAGGGCTATAGAGATGGCTTAGCAGTTAAGGCATTTACGTTCAAAGCCAAAGGACCCAGGTTAGATTCCCTAGTAACCACATAAAGTCAGATGCACAAGGTGGCACATGCATCTGGAGTTTATTTGCAATGGCAAGAGGCCCTGATGTACCCCACCATCTCTTCCTGCTTTTCTCTCTCTCAAAAATAAATTAAAAAAATATTTTTTTAAAAAATTATCTGGGCATGGTGGCACACATTTTTTTTTTTTAATGCAAGGGCAAGGAGCTTTATTTCAGGCTTAAGCTTGGACTCTTGACTTCACCAAGGCAGTGGGTCCGTGTAAGAGCCCTGAGTAGTGGGAGGGTAGGGTTTTATAGGGATTTGAACATAGAAGAAGGGGATGGGTACGTGATTGGTTGATTTAAATAGTGTACTCTTCTGATTGGCTTAGCGTTTTGGCGGGCAAAGTTGGTGGGCTGGGGCTAGGGGAATTGAATTTATCTATGACTACAGGAATGTATGGAATAATCAGTTTCCAGGAAGTGTTAAACCCACCCTTAATGGAAGATAAGAACTTAGACCTTGCCAGAGAAACAGAAACTTAGGCCTACTGAGGACTCTGAAGCCTGTCATGGCATCCATCTGGTTCCTGAGTCCTTCATTCCCCCCTCTGTTTGTACCATGAGGAGCCAATCTTGGATCCCAATTGAGTTAGTGAGTGTAGTCTAATGGTATATACTGTGTGGCACACATTTTTAATCCCAGCACTTGGGAAGCCGAGGAGGTAAGAGGACAGCCATGAATTTGAGGCCATCTTGAAAGTACATACTGAATTCCAGGTCAGCCTGGACTAGAGCGAGACCCTACCTCGAAAAACCAAAAACACAACACAGAAGCACATGGTTCCTGCCCAAACCTGCTGCGAGGGAGCAGGTGATCATGGAGTAGTGGACCCGCACTGGCAGCTGTCCTAAACTGGGAAGAGCCAAGCTCCACAGTTTACGCCTAAATAAGAAAAAAAAACTCCTAAATGAGTTGCCTGAGGGCTCCGAGGGGAGGGTGGGGAGGAAGGAGACTATTTATAATATCTACAGGACTCCGCCTCAATTAGAAGAGATGCCTGGAGGAGCTGGGAACAGAGTGGGGACAGGTCCAGGCAGAGAGAGGATGCCAGAAAAACACTCTGGAGGCGAGGTCAGAAAAGAGAGCTGAAACATGGTCCTGGCTCAGGCCCAAGTTCAACTCTGTGGATGTTGTCTAAATGATGGGACAAGGGAGACAAAAGGACAGATGAGTCAAGGAATGGGTATGCGAGGCCTCAGCTCGCAGCCACAGCGGTCCTTGTACCCCAAAGCCAAAAGGGATGCCAAGCATGTGAAGCAGCAGGAGAGCACTTTCCGCCTTGTCCTGAGCAAGCCTGGCCTTGAACTCCACAAGGAGAGGCCCTGCCCACAGCCCATCCCCCTCCCACAGCCACTATCACGGGCTAATTTGAAAACAGCCTGGGCTGAGGTGAGAAGGCCAAAGGGTGGAGAAAAAGGCCTGGCCTGGAGAAAGAGGGCAGCAGAGGGACAATTGGAAGTGGGAGGTCTGAAGGTCACCAAGGTCAAGGCAAGACCCTGAACTCTATGTCCATTCAGTCCCAAAACAGCAAGAGGAGCAAAAGAAAGACAGAACTTCTTTCCCCCACCCCAACCTCTCTCTCAAGGTCCAGGCACTCCCCAAGAACACTCAAAACCCCAGCGAGAGACTACAGCAGGTCTGAGCAGAAGGGGAAAGAAAGCAAGCTCTAGAGGCTTCGGGATCCTAACTCTTTTCTTTTTCTTCTTCTTTTCTTTCTTTTTTCTTTTTTGCTTTTTTTTTTTTTTTCCCAGTTTTCTGAGGTAGGGTCTCACTCTAGCCTAGGTTGACCTGGAATTCACTATGTAGTCTCAGGGTGGCCTCGAACTCTTGGTGATTCTGCTACTGATGCCTCCAGAGTGCTGGGATTAAAGGCATGTGCCACGACGCCTGGCTTCTTTTTTAAAATTTTTATTTATTTGAGAGGGAGAGACAGAGAAAGAGAATGGGCACACCAGGGCTTCCATCCACTGCAAATGAACTCCAGATGCATGCACCACCTTGTACATCTGGCTTATGTGGGTACTGGGGAATCGAGCCTTGAACCGGGGTCCTTAGACTTCACAGGCAAACACTTAACCACTAAGCCATCTCTCCAGCTGAGAATCCTAACTATTCATCTGCCCACTTATGATCCTCTCTGAAGTGGGTGCAGCAGGGGTATGGTGGTGGCAGGAGCACTGGGGAGATGGTTCCATCAGTAAAGCACTTCTCACAAGAATGAGGACCTGAGTTCAGATTCCCAGCACTCAAATATGCCAAGTAAGGCAGCACAAGCCTGTAATTCCAGGGCTTGGCAGGTAGAGACAGGCAGGTCTCAGATATAAGCTGGCTAGTGAAAACAGTCAAATCAGTGAGCTCCGCGTTCAGAGAAATCCAGTCTCAATAAATACGGTGGACAGGAATGGATGGTAAGACCCTGTTGCTGAAGACTCCACATACTTGGGCTGCAAGGCCACTGAGAAATCCTACTGGAACTGAGCTGATGACCTCCTCCATGTAGACCAGCTGACAGAAAGCTGGAAGAAGCCATTCTGCATGCAGTTCAATGGGAGGGAGAGAAATCACCAGTGAAGATACTCAACAGTGGACACTGCAAGTCATAGATTTTGCCAGCCAGGCCAAAATGAGCCAATGGGTACAATAGCGGCACATCTGTCATGGTGGAAACCAACTGCCCTCTATTGCACTGGAGGCCCGCTCCATGGGAGGAAATATGTCCCTGATACTGAAAACCTAAAACAGGGTAGTCATGAGCCCTAGGGGTGTAACATCTGCTGCTGTCTGGCTAAATGTATATACTATGCTTACCAAACTGCCAGTAAGCACGTCTCTTAATGTTCATACCTATATATTAACACTATTTTCACTTTTAATACAGAACCTTCTCTTTTCAGATGGCAGTGACCTTGGGATGACTCAGAAGGCACCATGGTGCTAGAAAGAAGTGACCAGAGTGCTCAGCACTGCAATATCTCTATCACACCTTCCAAGGCTCAGCGTCTATTGCAGAAAAGGTGGTGGAAAGAATGTAAGAGCCAAAGGAAGGGTAGGACTCCTTACAACGTGCTCCCCGCAGACATAAGATGTCCTGGATATCCATGACCTCACAGTGCCTGACACTACCTACACAAGACCATCATAATAGGAGGAAAAGATCATGCCATCAAAATAAAAGAGAGACTGATTGGGGGGGGGGGGGTATTATGGAGAATGGAGTTTCAAAGAGGAAAGTGGGGGGGAGAGAGGGCATTACCATGGGATATTGTTTACAATCATGGAAGTTGTAAATAAATAAATAAATAAGGTGGAGAGTCCTAGAGAGATAGCTCAGCAGTTAAGGGACTTTCTGCAGAGCCTGATGATCTGGGTTCAATTCCTTAGTCACCACAGATTATGTATATTGTTGGGGTCAGACTTATGGGAATTACAGCCAGTTTTCCCATGCCAGTGTTTGGCACTCTCCTGTTGCTATTGTCCACCTTATGGTGTCCACTCTATGCCCATGCCATTGTTTTCCCTGTCATCATGGAGCTTCCCCCTGGAGCTTGTAAGCCAAAATAAACTTTTTTTTTTTTTTTTCCCCACAAGCTGCTCTTGGTTGGGTGATTTCTACCAGCAATGCAAACCTGACGGCAACACAAGGGTTTAAAAAAAAAATAAGACACTGTCCTTGCTCCAAGTAATTTGGAGGTGTTTGCAAACTCACAAGTGTTCTACACACCTCACCCCAGTGCCTCTTACTTACAG